>NC_135482.1:55685192-56000192 GCF_052094955.1 Ictidomys tridecemlineatus | reverse complement strand
GAGGTGAGGGTTCTGACTTTGTTGGAATAAGGAGCTAGGAATGCAAGTGGCAGATCAAGGACTTTCAGTGGGGGAAGATCTAAGAATCAAAGGTTGCCTGGTTCAGATGCAGATGGGTACACAGGATGAGCTGAGAGGCAATATTTTAAGGGAAGTTTAATGGAATCCTTTCAATCTGCTGCAGTTTTGCTCCTTCCTACTGCTCTAGTTGTCTTTTGATCTGCAAAAGTAGCAGCAGAGGAAGTCCAAAGGGCTGCTCAGTTATCTCCTTCCATTAAAAGGCAGACATGGTGGTAACCACCTCCTACCTTAGGATGCTCTTCCTATCACCTCTTACCTTTGTGTTCACTTGTATACCTGAAGTTGTCTCATCCTTCTCGAGTCTCAGTCTCATGCTGGAATATCCTCACTCCCCAGGGAAAGCTACATGACCCTCAGCTGATGGGAATCATTCCCCGGATTGCCCGAGACATCTTCAACCACATCTACTCCATGGATGAGAACCTTGAGTTCCACATCAAGGTGATCAGGGCATGACAGCTGGGTATCTTCAGATGGGGACTGGGAGGAGAAAATCTAGAGTGAACCTGCTGAAGATCCTGGGCTCCCCAATGTTACTCTCCCCCTCTGGTTACCTCCACTAAGATGTTCTTTTCTGTTCTTCTACCCACCACTATCCTTTGAGCAGGTCACATTAGTTTGGAATTCCCACATTAGATTTAAGATAAGCCCTCTTTAATTCATACTCCTTTCTCCCAAACCAGGTCTCTTATTTTGAGATTTACCTGGATAAAATTCGTGACCTTCTGGATGGTAAGTGATTAACTTCACTGGGTTAGAGTGTGTGAGGAGGGTAAGGAAAGGAAGATCAGCTTGCTGTGGGGATTGGTGCCATTTGGCATACAAAATACACATCTTCACACCTGAGTCCTTTAGCTTCCCTCACCAAGAATTTCCAAAAACTTAGAGGCTCAGAAGATGAGCTTAGAATTTACATATACATAGCTCAAGAGGAGATGGAACCCTGCAGCTGGAGCCCTGAGGAAGACAAGGAGGAAGAAGAGGAGAAGGAATTGAGCCTTCAGTGGGAACATGGAATTTAGGCTTCATTGGGAAGCCCTCCTCCATTTAGCACATAGAAGAAACCACCATCCAAGTTGACTACAGGGTGCAGAGGGGTGGGGTGGAAATGCTGGTTTTACTCACTCTGCATTATCTTGATTCAGTGACCAAGACAAACCTTTCTGTGCATGAGGACAAGAACCGGGTCCCATTTGTCAAGGTGAGAGTGGGCAAGACACTGGTGTGGAGTCAGTGTATCCAGAATGGAATGAGGGAAGAGGGTGGGCCAATGACCCAGAAGTTAAAGGGGTAAGATATGCTAAGGGGCCTATGAAAGTCAGAGTGCTTGGAAACGATGACCTTTCTTTTGTCTCCAGGGCTCAAACCCAGGGCCTTGCACATGTTAGACAAGTAGACAAGTACTCTTCTGCTAAGCTACATCCCTAGCCCAAAAGACAGCATCTGTTTGAGTTTTTTTTTTTTTTTACTGGGGGGGTCGGGGTACCAGGGATTGAACTCAGGGGCACTTGACCACTGAGCCACATCCCCAGCCCTATTTTGTATTTTATTTAGAGACAGGGTGTCACTGAGTTTCTTAGCACCTCTCTTTTGCTGCAGTGGGCTTTGAACTCATGATCCTCCTGCCTCAGCCTCCCAAGCTGAGGCATGTGCCAGTGCACCTGGAAAAAAGGCAGCATCTTAAAAGGTCGCTTGGAAAGTGTTCAGGCAACTTAATTTGCAGATCAGAGTTTATAGGTCACTATCTATTTGCCCCCTGCAGGGCTGTACTGAACGCTTTGTGTCCAGCCCAGAGGAGATTTTGGATGTGATTGATGAGGGAAAATCAAATCGTCATGTTGCTGTCACCAGTGAGTAGGGATCTAAAGGGTTCTTGAATCTAGGGGCCTCCCTCTCTTCTGTGTCCCCTGGGCAACAAGCAAGCAAAGGAGGACATTGTCCTTCAGCAGAGGGGCCCCTTGCCTGTGCATCCACTGCCTGGGAGATGAAATGGCAGGGTTGGTCCTGGCAGGTCCCTTCTCTTTCAATGGGTGGGAATGGCAGCCAGTAGCAGCTGGGATTGAGGAGTGCAGGTTCACAGGGGTTGATACCTGTCACATTTCTCCTCTACAGACATGAATGAACACAGCTCTCGAAGCCACAGCATCTTCCTCATCAACATCAAGCAGGAGAACATGGAGACTGAGCAGAAGCTCAGTGGGAAGTTGTATCTCGTGGACCTGGCTGGGAGTGAGAAGGTTAGGGGTCCTATGGGTTGGTGAAAGAAAGCCTTGTGGGGAGGTTACTTGTTTTATAATTAAAAGATTTGTTTTTTTTTTTTTTTTAAGATTAGTGTGGTGGCACACACCTGTAATCTCAGTGACTTGGGAGGCCAAGACAGGAGGATCACAAGTTCAAGACCAGCTTCAGCAATTTAGCAAGGCCCTAAGCAATGCAGTGAGACTCTGTCTCAAAATAAAAAGTAAAAATAGACTGTGATGTGGCTCAGTGGTTAATAGGGCAACTTAGTGAGAACCTGCCTCAAAATAAAAAGGGCTAGGAATGTTGCTCAGTGGTTGAGTGCCCCTGGATTAACTCTCTAGTACCAAAAAACAAAACAAAACAAAAACCTTTAAAATTGAGATATTCAGGGCTGGGATTGTGGCTCAGTGGTAGAGCACTGGCCTAGCACATGTGAGGCACTGGTTCAATCCTCAGCACCACAAAAAAATAAATAAAATAAAGGTATTGTGTTCATCTACAACTAAATTTTTTTTTAAATTGAGATAGTCATAATCAGAAAGTTCACTATTTTAGAGTGTACAATTTAGTGGGTTTAGTGTGTTCACAAGGTTGTATAACCATTACCACTGTCTAATTCCAGAACATTTTTATCACCCATTAATAGTCACTTCCCATTCTCCCCTCTGTCCATTTTCTGGCAGCCACTTATCTATTCTCTGTCTCTGTAGATTTGCCTGTCCTGAATATTTCAAATAAATGGAATTATATAATATGGCAGTGGGAGTGGCCTTTGGTAAGAGAGTATAGTAGAATGGAGGAAAGGCCTTCCCTGATTCTGGCTAATACCTCTTACTTGTCCTCTTCTCCATTCCCTCCCCCCATTTTTGGACTGGGTCCTCAAGTAGAAAAGAGACTGTGACAGTCTTTGTAGCTGCTCCTGATACACTTGTCTCCTAATACCCTGGCAGGTTAGCAAGACTGGAGCAGAGGGAGCTGTGCTGGATGAGGCAAAGAATATCAACAAGTCGCTGTCTGCCCTGGGGAATGTGATCTCTGCATTAGCAGAGGGCACTGTAAGTGTTTCCTAAGTTCCCTTCACCCTAACTACACCTTCTCCCAGTGTCCCTCTTTAATTATGCCCCAACTTGTAGGTTTCTTGATCCTTAGGCAGCACTACTATTCTTTTGATTTCCTTTTTCTAAGTCATGGCCTCCATTCTCTCCCAGAAAAGCTACGTTCCATATCGTGATAGTAAAATGACCCGGATTCTTCAGGACTCTCTGGGAGGAAACTGCCGTACAACTATGTTCATCTGCTGCTCACCATCCAGTTACAATGATGCAGAGACCAAGTCTACACTGATGTTTGGACAGCGGTCAGTGGCAGAGTCCCTAGAGGGATACTGGGAGCCAGGTCCCTCTCCAGACCCTGAGGCTCTCTCCCTCAGGTGTCACCTAAGCCTAACACAGGTTTCATCAATTTCTTATTCTCTTCATCCAGGGCAAAGACCATTAAGAACACTGCCTCAGTAAATCTGGAGTTGACTGCCGAGCAGTGGAAGAAGAAATATGAGAAGGAGAAGGAGAAGACCAAGGCCCAGAAGGAAACAATTGCAAAGCTGGAGGCTGAGCTGAGCCGCTGGCGCAATGGTTAGATGGCGATCCTGGTTAGATGGGGATCCCGTGGGAATGAGAGGCAGTGGGAGGGACAGCCCTGCTTGGCTGTGTTCAGGAAGGAGGGCTGTGTTTCTGGAAGAGTGCAGTGCAACAGTCATGAGGGAAGGGAGTGAGGGCATGGACTGTCCCCTGCAGCTCCTGCAGGAAAGAGATGAGGACTTGGAGTGAGGGGGAAAAGACTTGTGCACGTAGCTTTCTCTTCTCCCATTTCCCCCCCTTCTTCTGCCCCTCTGCCAGGAGAGAATGTGCCTGAGACAGAGCGTCTGGCTGGGGAGGATGCAGCCCTGGGGGCTGAGCTCTGTGAGGAGACCCCTGTGAATGACAACTCATCCATTGTGGTGCGTATCGCACCTGAGGAGCGGCAGAAATATGAGGAGGAGATCCGCCGCCTATATAAGCAGCTTGATGACAAGGTAAGGGCAGCCGGGCAGGGCACAGTTAGATAAGAGGCACGGGATTTAAAATTTTAGCTTATACTGCCTTTTTTTTCTGATTTTAAAAGGGATAATTGCTCATTTTTGAAATGTGGAAAATAAATACAAATATACAGAAGAAAATTATTACCTTCCAACACCCCACTATTTAGAAATAATACTGCTAACATTTTGGTTTCCTCTATGGATATATCATACACTTTAGATATATTATAATTTTACATCTAATTTTTTTCATTTAGTGTTCTTTTATGAGCATTTTTACTCAATTAATAATTCTTCATAAAAAGAATTAAACCCAGGGGTGCTTTTATTACTGAGCCACATCCCCATCCCTTTTTTTAAAATTTTGAGACAGGGTCTCAATAAGTTGTTTGGGGCCTTGCTAAGTTACTGAATCTGGCCTTGAACTTGCAATCCTCCTGCCTCAGCCTCCTGAGCTGCTGGGATTATGGTGTGGGCCACCATGCACAGTTAAAAGTATTTTTAAATTACTGCCTAGGGGTCCACTTATTTAACAATTCACTTATTACAGGGCTTGTAGGGTTTTTTTTCCTATTAATAATAACTCTGAAATGACTATCTTTGCCTCTTCTACACAAGATTTTGTTTGAATGATTTGGTTAGAAAGGAATGCTAAAGTGGGGCTGGGGTTGTGGCTCAGTGGTAGAGTGCTTACCTGGCATGTGTGAGGCACTGGGTTTGATTCTCAGCACTACATAAAAATTAATAAAGGGCCACCAACAACTAATAAAATATTTTTTTAAAAAAAGAAAGAAAGGAGTGCTAGAATGAGATTTCTTAAAAGATATGAACATTTGGGGCTGGGGTTATAGTTCAGTGGAAGAGCACTTACCTAGCATGTGTGAGGCACTGGGTTCAATTCTCAGCATCACTATAAATAAATAAAATAAAGGTCCATCAACAGCTAAAAAAAAAATTAAAAAAAAAAAAAGATGTGAACATTTGGAGCTCGAGTTGTGGCTCAGTGGTAGAGTGCTTGCCTAGTGCATGTGAGGCACTGGGTTTGATTCTTAGCACCACAAAGAACTAAAATAAAGATATTGTGTCCATCTACAACTAAAATATATATATTTTAATATTTTTTAGTTGTCAATGGACCTTTATTTTATTTATTTATATGTGGGGCTGAGAATCAAACCCAGTGCCTCACATATGCAAGGCAAGTGCTCTACCACTGAGCCACAACCCCAGCCCCCTAAAAAATATTTTTTTTAAATGTGAACATTTAAAGATTTTTGCTGTGTATTATCAAGGTTATATCAACTTCCTGGAAGAAAGGAATTTAGAGAGTGCTGAGGTCAGGGAAAGAAGTCAAGGAAAAGACCTCTTTTAAGCACATGAGCTTTCTAAATCAAAGCCTAAACTACCTGGAATTTTACTGGGATCCTACGTCTCTCACAAAGTCCCAGAACTCTAAACTGGAGGGAGTGGCTTCCCTTACTGTCTTCCCCTTGCTTCTAACAGGATGATGAGATCAACCAGCAGAGCCAACTCATCGAGAAACTCAAGCAGCAAATGCTGGACCAGGAGGAGGTACTGGAAGACAATTTAGGGCAAGACACTAAAGGGAAGGGGTTTATGTTCATCTTTGAAAAATGTGAAAAAGGCCTCTTTAAAATCAGATGGAAGAAGGGCCATTCTTCTTAGCAGCTAGTCACCCCAAACTATAGCAGTCTGAGAACTTCATTGAGCTGTTACTAAAACACTGCTGTTGGAGTCTAGGTCCGTCTTTTTTATTATTATTATTATTTTAGTTGTAGATGGACACAATATCTTTGTTTTGTTTATTATATTTTTGTATGTGGTGCTGAGGATCAAACCCAGTGCCTTGTGCATGTGAGGCAAGCTCTCAGCCACTGAGCCACAGCCACAGCCCCCAGGTCCTTCTTTATTTTGTTTCCCAATTTCTGTGAAATGTAATGCCTATTTCCTTTTGACTTTTGCTTTGTGGGGGGTCTTGGCTCCCCCAGGCCCAGGGCCCATGGAAGTGATCATTGATTACATGCTCCTTTACATGTCCCTCCTCTTCTTTGAAGCTGCTGGTGTCCACTCGAGGAGACAATGAGAAGGTCCAGCGGGAGCTGAGCCACCTGCAGTCAGAGAATGACGCTGCGAAGGATGAGGTGAAAGAAGTGCTGCAGGCCCTGGAGGAGCTGGCTGTAAACTATGACCAGAAGTCCCAGGAGGTAGAGGAAAAAAGCCAGCAGAATCAGCTGCTAGTGGACGAGCTGTCCCAGAAGGTGGTGAGTGGCCTACGAGTGGTCCAAGGGCTCCCTGACCTCAGAATACCTTCCATGTCCAAGGGGACCTCTGAGTCTTTTTGGGCTATGTTTGCATCTCTCTAGTGCTATTCAGTGTATTATGACCCTCCCTCACCATGCACTGTGCTTTGCCATGCTGAAATGAGAGCCTCAATCTGGACTGGGGAGGGAAGAAGGAAGATGGCAATGGGAATGACCTGAGGGGCTGTCCCCAGGCCACCATGTTGTCCCTGGAGTCTGAATTGCAGCGACTCCAGGAGGTCAGTGGACACCAGCGAAAACGAATTGCTGAAGTGCTGAATGGGCTGATGAAGGACCTGAGTGAGTTCAGTGTCATCGTGGGCAACGGGGAGATTAAGCTGGTGAGTGGGGAGAGACAGCAGTCTAGTTCAGGTCATTTTTGCACTGGGCACTGGTGGGACAATCCAGACCCTCTGAGACACTGAAAAAGGTGGCCCAAATTGCCTAGAAATGTGCATGCCTTCAGTCTAGACTCAGGAAAACAATAGAGGTTTGCATAGCCTCCATTGAAAAGATGCATTCTAAAGGGTGCAAACAAACAAGTGAGGTGTGCCAGTGGTAGGATCAAGAAGTGGGGCACAGAGTTAGGAATGACATATGCAAATCTGTGCAGTGAGAAGACTGACCTGAGTAATCAAGTGGATCAGTTGGTCTACAAAAAAAAAAAAAAAAAAAAATCAAGCTGGGTATGGTGGTGTCAGTAGTCCCAGCTACTTGGAAGGCTGAGGAAAGAGGATCATTTGAGTCCAGGAATTTAAGACTAGCCTGGACAACGTGATGATATCTTGCCTCAAAATAAAATAAATAAATGGAAAGGAAGAAACAGAAAATTATATTGCTTTTTAAGATGGAAGAGGGGGATTATCTTTAAATGTAGATAGAGGGCCTTAGTGTGAAATACCAGGATAGCTGGTAAAGGTCCTTGGGAAATACTTGTCCTACTTGAATCCCTGGGCATGTGGATTTGTGCAGAAGGTGGAAGGGAGCAGGTAAAGGCTTCTCTACTGCAGGGAAGCATCTCTTCCTCCTCTGCCCACCCTCAGCCGGTGGAGATCAGTGGGGCCATCGAGGAAGAGTTCACCGTGGCCAGACTCTACATCAGCAAAATCAAGTCGGAGGTCAAATCTGTAGTCAAGCGGTGTCGGCAGCTAGAGAACCTCCAGGTGGAATGTCATCGCAAGATGGAAGTGACTGGGCGGGAGCTCTCATCCTGCCAGCTCCTCATCTCACAGGTGACTACCTGAGATTGAGAACCTTTAGATGATGTAGGAGAGAGAAGGATATTGTGTGGTTATAGGTAAAACTCCTAACACTCACCTTAATATCAGCATTCTATGGAAGTCAAGAACAGAAGAGCTGGGTGGCAGGGAGTAGGATCCGGGGTCAAGAAGCAGAGACTCAGGCGGTATTGCTTTCTGAGCTGAGGCTCTGAAGGAAGAGTCTCCATGGGAATGGCTCCCAGCCCTACATCCTCATGGAAGGTGCAGCAGGAAAGGAGGACTTGGGAGTAGAGCATGAGTTTATGGAAGTTGTGCTGCCTAAGTTGTGTGCTTTGCTCCATTGTTTCCTTTCTCTCCCCCTCCTTCTTCTACCAGCATGAGGCTAAGATCCGCTCACTAACGGAATACATGCAGAGTGTGGAGCTGAAGAAGCGACACCTGGAAGAGTCCTATGACTCCTTGAGTGATGAATTGGCCAAACTCCAGGCTCAGGGTAAAGCCTTCTTAGACCTGTATCATAGCCATCCTGGAATCTGAGATTCCAAAGGGTCAGGGAGGGAAGGTCGCACACATCAGAAGAAATCACCCAGCAACCACTCACCCAAAGCATCAGCCTGAACGCATATATTATTTAGTCAGGCTTTTGCATATAGGTCACTTTATGAGCATCATATACCCTCCCTTGTTTTCTGTCCCTGCTGTATCAAATTGGACTGTCCTAACCAGAAGAACTTCCCTGTGAGTCCATCCCCTAACTTGCCTGGAATGCTGGTCACAACATAAATTTTTTTCTGAAGGAGGTAGTTTTGATGGAAGCTATATTCCCCTTTTCCCCTTAGAAACTGTTAATGAAGTGGCTTTGAAGGACAAGGAGCCGGACACTCAGGATGCAGATGAAGTGAAGGTGAGTGGGGAGGGTGGGGGGAAACTGGGGCTTGGCAGGGCCAGGGCTGTGCTGGCCCTCATGAAACTCATGTCTGGGAGTCTGACTCTTGAGCATGGGGTGGGGTTGTTTGCAGAAGGCCTTGGAGCTGCAGATGGAAAGTCACCGGGAGGCCCATCACCGGCAGCTGGCCCGGCTCAGGGATGAGATCAATGAAAAGCAGAAGACTATTGATGAGCTTAAAGAGTAAGGATCCCTGAGGGTGGCTCCAGTCTCCATTGGGCCCACTTTCCTTGTTGTGCCTACTCAAATGATCCTTCTGGATCAGGTTGTTTAATTTCTTTTTTTTTCTTAATTTTTTAAATAACTCATGTATTTATTTTCTTTTAATGTGGTACTGAGGATCAAATACCATGCCTCACCCTTGCTAGGCAAGTGCTCTACCACTGAGCTATAGTCCCAGCCCCAGGTTCTTTAAATTCCATGTGTCATTCCCTCAACAATCATATAACTTCACAGCCCAAATTCAGAAGATAGAAGCATTAAAGACTAATTCCTATCCTTTTTGGCCTTATTAGATAGCTCAGGGTTCTTTACTGTCATGGAAGTATGACCTGTGTCTGCCCCTGATATCTGAAGGTAGATGCATTAGTTTTAACTGGACTCCCTCATGCAAGAAGAAAGCACATGTTTGAGGGGCTGGTCTTTCCTTCCTGTTCATTAACATCTCTTTTTCTCTCCAATGTCCCTGACCCTCTGTAGCCTGAATCAGAAGCTCCAGTTAGAGCTGGAGAAACTTCAGGCTGACTATGAGAAGCTGAAGAATGAAGAACATGAGAAGAGCACCAAGCTTCAGGAGCTGACGTGAGTGAGGAGTTTGCTGGCAGGCCAGTGGCCGTGTAGGCTCTTAACTGCTCAGATGCATTTGCAGAGGCAGGACACACACATAGATGTGATGCAGTGACTCACAAGAAGCAAATATGATGGGGTGGGGAAGGTTTAGAAAAATGGAGACCACCAAAAATGACAACTGCTGTGGATAACCTGACATGGATGGAAAGTGGTTTGAAGTGTTCTGTTAAGTGTGAAAATCAGGTTACAAAGCAGTTTGAATGATCTAATCTCATAAAAATTTATATGGATATATATGCCTAGAAAAAATAGTATATAAGCAGGGAGCCAAGCTACTTGGGAGGCTAAGGCAGGAGGATGGCAAGTTTAAGGCCAGCCTGGGCAACTTAGTGGGAACTTATCCTAAAATAAAAAGGGTTAGAGGTGCAGCTCAGTGATAGAGGGCCCCTGGAACCCTCTATCTAATACGTATCTAGTACGAAAAAAAACTTTTTATAGTGATTTTAGTTTTTAGTTAGAAATAGATACATTTATTTACTTTTATGTGGTACTGAGGATGGAACCCAGAGCCTCACACATGCTAGGCAAGCACTCTACCACTGAGCTACAAGCACAGCCCCACAAAATAATTTTTATTTAATATTTTATTTTATGTTGATATTTGATATTTTTATTTAATAATTATTCAAAATAATTTTTTATTTAAAATAGTATGCAAAGATGGATACCAGGCGTTTCCTCTGTAAGTGGTAGAATCAAGGCTTTTTATAAAAACTCCTCTTAACTCTCTTCTAAAATTCTTTTCTGATTTTTCCAGAGTAAACATGAGCAACTTATATAATAAATAATAGTAAAATAGAGATAAAAGGAATGGGGAGTAGGAAGGTGAGAGGAGGAGGAGTCCTGAAGGATTTTTCTGTTTTCTAACTTCTCCTTTTCTTCTCCAGATTTCTGTACGAGCGACATGAGCAGTCCAAGCAGGACCTCAAAGGTCTGGAGGAGACAGTTGTGAGTGGTTTCCTTCTGTACCAAGTTAACAGGGTAGGGAGGGCTGCATCCCCTACTACAATTTCTTCCTCACCACATTGCTCTTTCTCCTTTGTAGTTAGCTTGTGGCATAATCAGGACACATCTTTTCCTAAGGAATGAGGGACACTTGACTGTATAGACTAAAGTTTCCAATAGTTTTGGAGGGTGTAGGCAGACCTGGTATCTGGCTATCCCCAATTTTCCATCATTTTTTCCAGGCCCGGGAACTCCAGACCCTCCACAACCTTCGCAAGCTTTTCGTTCAAGACGTCACGACTCGAGTCAAGAAAGTGAGTGAGGGCTGGGGATGTGGCTCAAGCGGTAGCACGCTCGCCTGGCATGCGTGCGGCCCGGGTTTGATCCTCAGCACCACATACCAACAAAGATGTTGTGTCCACCGAGAACTAAAAAATAAATATTAAAAATTCTCTCTCTCTCTCACTCTCTCTCCTCTCTCACTCTCTTTTTAAAAAAAAAAAAAAAAGAAAGTGAGTGAGATCCTCCACATCTTACCAGCCCCATATATTCCTCCCCTCCTCAGGCTTCTGTGGCCCTGCTGTTCCCTATGGAACTTGCTTGGCCTGACCTAGTTGGGACCTGGTTAGCCTCATGACAGCCACATCTTTCTCTCCATCTCTAAGCAGAGTGCAGAAATGGAGCCCGAGGACAGTGGGGGGATTCACTCCCAAAAACAGAAAATTTCCTTTCTTGAGAACAACCTGGAACAACTTACAAAGGTTCACAAACAGGTAAGAATGCAAAGAAGAAGTAAAGAGAACTTTTGAGGCCAGGTCCCTTATGATACCCAAATCCTTGGTGGTCCCTTGGATTTAGGAAAATCTAGTTGCACATTTTCCTTACTTTTCTCTACTAACCCCATCTTTATATCATATTTGGTCCCACTTTTACTTTGTTCTTTCTTTTATTTCTATTTTTCACTTCTCAAACTTTCTGACCCACTTCTGCTCAGAGAAGAATTCCCCAGGCCTATCTTGGAGGGAGAGGTTGAACTGGACAAAGATTGAAGAGGCATAGGGCCTTAACTGTAGAAGAGGGATAGCAGAAGACTGGGGGTGTAGCTCAGTGGTAGACTTAAGAAAGAAAAGAAAAGAGGAATATTAGTATGTCAGATCTTAGCTAGAGAGGGAAAAACAGGGAGACAAGAAAAGTAAGGGAATTGGGCTTTCTTCCATGAAGGAAGCTACATCTACATAGATCCGGGGCAGGCATATAGGATATTAAATGATGTGTTCAAGATGGCTCCTGGTTGGAGCCAGTCAGAACTCCTGTGTATTAAGTTGCTGCCTCTCTGTCCCCCTCCTTCTTGCTGCGATTCCTTAGGTGGAAGATTGGGTGTCAAAGGTATGGGCTGGGGAGGTGAAAGGGCAGTCCAGAGGAGTCAGGACAGGAAATGTTTGGTGTGTGCACAGCAGGAGCACCTGCACTAGTAACAAGGAGCTGAGCCTGGAGACCCTCCAAGGTCTCCTGGGCCTTCTTCAAATTGATTTGTAAAAGAAACTCTAACCCTGTAGCTGGCCTATAGCTCGGTGGTAGAGCACTTGCCTAGCATATGCAAAGCCCTTGGAAATCCAACCCAGACTTCATTCTCTTCCTTTTAAATCTACCTTAAGGCTGGCACAGTGGCACCTGTAATCCCAGCTATTAGGGAAGCTATGTCAGGAGGATTGCAAATTCAAAGCCAGCCTGGGCAATTTAGTGAGACTCTGTCTGAAAATTAAGAAATTAAAAGGGATGGAGATAATATTCAGTAGTAAAGCTTCCCTGGATTCAATCTCTAGTACCCGACCCCAAATCCTCCTTAAAATTCTAGCTAACTCATATTCTCACTAGCCTAGAACTTAGCCTTCTTTCTTTCCAGTATGATGCTCAGTTTACATAGTAAATAGTATATCTTTTTTTGTAAAGAATTTCCAAACCTGCAGCTCAGTGGTAATCTGCTGGGTTTATTGATTTTATTTGGGTCTTCAGAGGACTTTACTACCATCTTTCTTTCCTTCCCTTATTATAAAACAATGTAACAACACTATTGAAAAGTTGAAGGACAGCCAGGAAACATTTTTAATCAGTTCTGTCATTCTAATTTCATTCCTGTGTGTTCACTTTAGCTCTCTGTCCAAATGCATATTAAATTTCTTAATACCCTTCCCCAAAACAAACAAACAAGAAAAAACTAGAGACTATTTCCTTTTCCCTCATTGACACTTCTGCCTCTTTTCTAAGTCCTAAAGATCAAACACTGCTCCCCTGAAGAACAGAGAACTTACCACAGTATCCTACCTCAATAGACAAGAGTCTATTGAGAAAAAAGAGAAAGATGTAAAAAACTTCTCAGAATCTTAATCGCCAGGACCACAGCCATTGTGCCAATTAAGCTAAAGTATTATCACAACAAAACATTGATTATAATCCTTAAATTGTCCATATTAAAGCTTCATGGAAGGTTCTAGCTCTTCCCCGGTACTCTCAGTGTTCCCTGCTATGCCAACTTGCCTGATATCCTACAAGGCCCTGCTCCTTTAGCAGTCTGTAGTGCCCCCAGTCACTGTGTGGAAAAATTAGGGAGTCTTTTTTGGCTGCAAAGTGGTTGCTATCACAGTGTAGCTTAATGTAAATAGGGGGAGGGACAACCCAGAAAGTTCTTGAATGTGAAGGGAATAAGCACAAATGTTTGTGAGACCTCAAACATTTTCTTTCCTTCCTATGGGTCACCATGTGTATATGGATGTGTGTGGAGATTCCTGAATTCCAGCTTCTGCCCCTGCTCTGCACTGCAACTGCCTGCACCCATTCTCCAGACTGTGGCCATGCTCTTGCTGCCTTGCCTTTTGCATGCCCACACATCCATCTCTGGGGAAGGGGGTACCTCATCCCCATGGGGGCCCTGAAGCTGTTGATCTGGCATAAACTATGAGATATGGTGGAGGGGAGTGTCCAGGTTAGGCAGAGTTCTGGGCCATAGTAGAGATGCCAAGTTTTGCTGCCTAGAAAATGATGTATGAAGGAAAGAACTGGATAGAATAGCACATTACATAAAGGGAATAAGGCTTTTTGACTCTTTATTTTTCTTTATTCTCTTTCCCTACCCCTCACCCCACACACCACTGGGTGATTCAATTTTGGGTCACTCCCCTTTATTTTGGCCTCTTCCCTTTGGCTCACCCCACAGCTGGTACGTGACAATGCAGATCTGCGTTGTGAGCTTCCTAAATTGGAAAAACGACTTAGGGCTACGGCTGAGAGAGTTAAGGCCCTGGAGGGTGCACTGAAGGAGGCCAAGGAGGGCGCCATGAAGGACAAGCGCCGGTACCAGCAGGAGGTAGACCGCATCAAGGAAGCTGTTCGGTACAAGAGCTCTGGAAAGAGGGGCCATTCTGCCCAGATTGGTGAGTAGATGTCATCATGAGTGCTGGGAATACAACCTGAAGCAAATTCAGAAAATTCCTATGTGCCAAGCAGCTAGAGTATTGTTTCTGGACCCTAACTTTGGCCACCCCCCAAAAAGAAATAAGTGATGAATTATGTTACAAGCAACTTGGTTTAGTCCCAGCAAAATGACTTCAAGAACCAGGGTAACAGCAACCTCATGGTCATTTCCTCTCTTCACAGCCAAACCTGTGCGGCCTGGCCACTATCCAGCATCCTCTCCCACCAACCCCTATGGCACCCGGAGCCCTGAGTGCATCAGTTACACCAACAGCCTCTTCCAGAACTATCAGAATTTGTACCTGCAGGCCACACCTAGTTCCACCTCAGATGTGTAGTGAGTGACCATGGATGTGGGCTGGAGTCTCAACCTAAAGCTCTCTTAACCCTGGAAGGCATGGGATTGGGCCAATTATTTGTTGAAAATTATTTTCCTAAGTATCTTAATTTCTAAATCTTTCTCAGTCTAATCATACGTATTAGAAGGTGGGACTGTACCCTCTCTGCCTGCTCTGTTTATTGTCCTCTGTTCTCAAGAGGTGGGAGGGTTGTGTAGCTTTGTGGCTGAGGGTAAATGTGGATTAGTGATCCACAAATAGTGGAGGTTATGACTTGGGAGGCCGAGGCAGGAAGATCCCAAATTTGAGGCCAGCCTCAGCAACTTAGTAAGACCTTTAGCAACTTAGTGAGATCCTGTCTAAAAATAATAAATGAAAAGGTCTGGGGATGTAACTCATTGGTAAAGCATCTCTGGGTTTAATGCTTAGTAAAAAAAAAAAAAAAGAAAGAAAAGAATAGTAGAGGGTAGTTGCCAACCCAATGGGTGCATCTCTCTCTTATACCCAGCTTTGCTAACTCCTGTACCAGCAGTGGAGCCACATCTTCTGGTGGCCCCTTGGCTTCCTATCAGAAGGCCAACATGGACAATGGTAAGTGATCTTTGGAATCCCCAGTGAAGTTTTGAAGGTATGAGAAAAGTAAGTTACCCCATTTTACAATGAACACTAACTAAACCTTTCTCATGTGTTGGACGTTAAATAAAAAGATACATATGACTGGAGATGTAGCTCAGTGGTAAGAGCTCTTACCTGCTTAGCATGCATGAGGTTTTGGGTTCAATCCCTAGCATTACCAAAAAAAATATATGTGCGCACAGATGCGCGTGCGTGCACGTGCACACACACACACACACACACACGCACACGCATGCACACACCTCTTCAGATTTCAGTTCTTTCTTAGAAGTGGATTCCTCCTATTATTGACTGTGCCTATCTCCACCTTTCCTACCTGTCCCCTTATCTTCTCAAACAAAAAAATGGTGCAGTTTGGGGTGGCTGAGGATAGAATGTCCTAATTTACCTTTTCCTCTAAGGGATTAGAATGGGAGAGAGTCTGGGGAGACCATTCCTAATACCCAGTATCCTTTCTTCTTCTTTTAACCCTGTGTTCTCAATGCTGATCTGTTCAGGAAATGCTACAGATATCAACGACAATAGGTATGCCAGGCCCCACTACCCTTGGGTTCTCTGAGTGGCACCAAAAGAAATTACTAAACTTCCCTCTGCCCTACTTAGAGCTTCTCTGGAGCCTTGAGGGGAGGGGAGGAGGAAGTGAAGATCATTCTTGTCGTGGATGTGGGGAGATCCCAGGCATTCCTCTTACCTCAGTGCAGAACACTCCCCTCTTCTAGTCCCTTCTATGGCCTCTCCCTACGCTAGTTATGGGGCTGTGGACATCTGATGATATGGTCTCTCCCATCACCGGGAACTTTGTGACCTTGGGCAAGTCATTTACATATCTCTGGCCCTGCTTTTCCCTGTGTTCCTGTAAAGCCTGAGTAGACCTGCCCTTGCCAGTATCTCACAGGAATGCTATCAGAGAACTGGCCACAACAGGAATATTTTCATTTATATGGAGCTGACTGTGGTGTCTCTATTCTTCCAGGAGTGACCTGCCCTGCGGCTATGAAGCTGAGGACCAGGCGAAGCTCTTCCCTCTCCACCAAGAGACGGCAGCCAGCTAACCTCCCACACCAATGGCTATATAACCTGCACTTTCAGGTAGCACTGGCCTCAGATGGCTTCCTTTCTTGTCCACAGCCTCTAGTTCTCCTTTTATTTCTTTAACCATCTCAAAACATTTGCTATATAGTGACCTCTCAACTCCTGCTTTCCCCTGCTGGGGCTACATCAGCCCAGCTGCTTTGTGTGGTTATGAACACTGACCTTTCTGGAACTGAATGCTTTTTCCTTTGGCTATAATAACATCCACAGTACTGTTTTATGCCACTAGGGGTCATTGCTGCATGTCAGAAGATGAGATGAGCAAGGACTGCTGTCCATGTAGAGCCCCCACTGGTCATAGATCTTAGATAATAGGCAATCTTGGGAGATCATCTCAATCCTCCCTCTACCTCCACTCTAAAGTGATCTTGGATGGAAAGAGATTTTCTAAACTAAGACATCTTCAGTAAAGGCAATGTTTGATTTACTCCCACATCCATGACATCTCCTCATATCTATACATACTACCAAAAATCTTTAAAAATGTCCCATAAATCTGACCCTGTCTCTAGCATAGGCACCTTCCTGGTTTTTGTGTATCACCAGGCTTCTTATCCAGTTGCTTTATGGCCCAGAACTGGGCACTAGGATACAGTTTTGTCATCCATTTGGATCCTTATAGAACTAGAAATGAGAGAACATGGCCAGTTTCTTCCTGGGCTGTGTCCAAGCTGAATCCTCTCTAGGGGTTTTCCAGGATAGCAGGCTAGGCACACATAGGCAGAAAGACATGAAAAGTGGAGACGTAGGAACAGGGAAGGAGGACTTAGGGAGGGTCCAGGGTGGTGAAGCAGGGGCTGGAAAATGCTTAGATAATTGTTATTAAAGGAACTGTACTATAAACCAAAGTATGTACAAATGTCACCTGTTCCTCCACAGCTGCTGGGCTGTAGGCTGGTTCCTCACATACTCTTTCTCTTTCTTCCCCAGTTTCTAAGAGGGACTGAGGCCTCTTCTCTCAGCATGCTGCAAACCTGTGGTCTCTGATACTAACTCCCCTCCCAACCCCTGTTGTTGGACTGTACTGTTTGATGTCTTCTCTCACTTACTATGTATCTCTTTGTACTCTGTATCTATATATTGGAAGCTGCTGCTATGTCTCTCTTCTCTCTGTCCCACTCTCTAAATATCTAATGATGTATTTAGCAATTTCTAAGCATAGTCTATCCTCATTTGGGGCAATAGGGAGGCGGGGGAATGTTTTCTTCTTTCTCATATACTCGTCTCACACTGAGTGGTGTTAATCACTGAGCAGAGAACATAGAGATGATAAAATGAGAAATGGGAGCTAGAGGGCTGTGATCCTTTTCTCTCACAAACACATGTGTGCATGCACACATACACACACATTCACACACTACTCACACATACACGTACATATAAAGCCTTAAGCAGAAGAATGTCTTAGCATCCTAAGACGACAGAGAAATAGGCTCTTCCTCCCTTCTCTTTTATGGATAGCACAGGGGAGGGTAAAATGGAAGGGCTGATAAATTCTACATATAATTTTCTTAATATTGCCCTCACCTAAATCAAGAGATTCCAGATGTTTATCTCTGTCCTACAAAGTCTGCCTTTTGCCTCCCTCTATTTTTCCCAGATGGAGACCATGGCTTGCCAAGGAACCTTTTCCTTTTCTTGTCCAAACCCCTTTTGATACTCTCCACCCCTAATGACCATAACTCAAAGTTAAAGATATTCTCAAAAGCTGAGGAGGCGAGCTGGGGTTATGGCTCAGTGGTAGAGTGCTTGCCTAGCACGTGCAAGGCCCTGGGTTCAATCCTCAGTACCACGTATAAATAAATAAAATAAAGGTATTGTATCCATCTACAACTAAAAAACAAATATTTTTTAAAAATTGAGGAGGCAGATCACTTCCCCACAGTTTGTCAAATAGCTGCTCATCTTTCTGTGGTGATAGTTATAGGCAAGTATAGTCAGAATGACTGATTCCTTGGGTTTGAGGATTGAACAGGGTGGAAAATTGCTAAGTGATTTGCATCACAATGTCCTCAGGTTGAAGCGATGAACTGGATTCCTTTTTCCTATATGGGGCTACAAGTTCTTCCCATCTCTACCTTTTGGTTTGGGGGCTTCCAGTTCATTGGCAAAATAGCTGTTTCAGATGCCTTCATTTCAAACTGGAGCCTGGCTTTCCTCCACTATAAATTGTTCCCCACAAAGAGTTCCTTCTATAATGTCCCTATGTGGTATAAAGTGCACTTTAGGGAAAGGGGCAGGGCAGATTTTCCAGAGGTGGCAGAGCCTGGGGGCTTGACCCAGGGCTCTTCCCCCAGCCATTCTGAGCCCATGTGTCCCCTCTCCCACAGTTAAGAAGATGGTTGCTTGAGTTCCAGATTATCCTTTCCTTCCACATGGTGCTAAGGTATTTTTTCAGGTAACTTTTGGGATGAAGGTCACTAGCCAGCCCAAACCAAGAAGTAAAGTCTGGAGTCCAGATAATTTTACCTTTTTATGGATGGAAGATAGGAACCTTCAGCATCAGGGATGCCCATCATCTGGCTTTTTCTAAGTTGGGAAAGAGGTTCAGCATGATTGCCAGCTGGTAAATACAGGGTACAGGGGCTTGTGAGTCCTTCAAAGGAAAGAATCCTTGCTCCCTTTACCTGTTGAGCAATTTTAGCAGTTAAGGACAAAATCAGAGGGGTCTGAAATAAATCCAAACTGGTGATTTTCAAACACTTTTCAAAATAAATCTTATGTAGAACTCCAACGTAAAAAATAACATAGACTAGGGGTGTAGCTCAGTGGTAGAGCTTGCCTAGCACACGCAAAGCTCTAGGTTCAATTTTCAGCACTGCAAATAAATAAATTAATTAATTAATAAAAAATAAAGGGGGGTGGGAAGGGAAATAATGCAGACCTGGGTAGTTTGCATTTTCTTTTCTCTTTCTTTTGCTTTTTGGTGGAAAATGCTTTATTAGTTGAAGAGCCCTGGAAGAGCCCTAAGAGATCCCAAGGCTTCTATAGAGTGGTTTGAAAACCACTGCTCTGAAGAAGGGGGTACAATCTGGATTTCCTACACCAAACCTATAACTCATAGAAAAGAGGGATGGGGTAAATGGGGTAAGGTAGATGAGCCATGCTGTCCCAGACCCAGTCAGAGAGGAAGGAAGTTACCAGAATACCCGTGGACTTTGCCAGCAGGAAACCTTAGAATCGAGGGGATTTTATGTAATTTTGCTACCAAATGATTATTTAAAAGAACACACTTTAAAAAGATGTGAAGGTGTAGGGCAGATAAAAAGAGAGGTGACACAGGGGAGCAGCCTTCTCTTTAGCAAGATGTAAGGGAAATATAATTCACTTATACAAATAAGAACACATGCACAACTTTCACCAGAAGCTTCATACTGTATCCTCTTCCGCCTCTTCCTGTTCCCTACATTCACCACATCCCTTACAGACAGCCAGGCTCATCACAAGGGGTACCTGGCTTGCCCACTCACATCTGCCAAAATGTTGCATGCCAGTGTGGAAAAACAAACCAAACTGCACAAACCCCAGTGTGTATTTACTCAGTGTACATAGGTACCTTTAAAATAAAATAAATTCAATGATGACTCCATGTGTTGTTGCAAATCTTCTTTATCACTCTTCTCGATTACTGTTGCATATAATGGCATTTAACAGCATGGTATATATCCTTCCAGATGTTTTTCTACATATTCACATAATTTTCTTTTCCACGCGACAAATCCTAGAAATATTTTCATGTCAGCGTACACTGACTTACCTCATTAAAACATATATAAACCAGGTGCAGTGGCGCACGCCTGTAATCCCAGCAGCTTGGGAGGCTGAGACAGGAGGATTTCAAGTTCAAAGCCTGCCTCAGCAAAAGCAAAGCGCTAAGCCACTCAAGAGACCCTATCTGTGAATAAAATACAAAATAGGGCTGAGGATGTGGCTCAGTGTTTGAGTGCCCCTGAATTCAATCCCAGGTACCCCCCCCCCAAAAAAAAACACACATATATAATTGCTGGGCATGGTGGTGCATGCCTGTTATCCCAGAGACTCAGGAGGCTGAGGCAGGAAGATCATGAGTTCAAACTCAGCCTCAGCAACTTATCAAAGCCTTAAGCAACTCAGTAAGACCCTGTATCTAATAAAATATTTTTAAAAAGGGCTGGGAATGTGGCTCAGTGGTTAAGTGCCCCTGAGTTCAGTTCTAAAAGAAAAACCACATAATTTTTCATATATTATCCTATAGTTTGTCAAGTATTCCAGATATCTAGGTTGGTGGATATCTAGGATGGTTATAATTTTTTCACAAAAAATTTCTCTTAATCTTTTACCCAGACCCCATCATCTTAGTTCCAGAGTCAATTCCTTCCCCCCACCAACGTCTTTATTCCTCCCCTGCTAACAGCTCAATTCTGTTCCAACATTATCTACCACTATTTGCTCATCAATAAAAGCTTCTGAGATAGAGAAAAATATATAACCAAAAAACTAGAGCAAGCTGGGTGGAGTGGTGCACACCTGTAATCCTAGCAACTGAGAGGCCAAGGCAGGAGGACCACAAGTTCTAGGCCAGCCTCAGCAACTTAGTAAGACCCTGGCTCAAAAGTAAAACAAAGGGCCACATACATACCACTGAATGTAGCTCAGTGGTAGAACACTTACTTAGAATGTATGAAGTTCTGGGTTCAATCCCTAGTACTGGGGGTGGGGATGGGCAACTAAATATGAAGAGCTACAAATACATCTGGACCTTCAGTGCTGCTCTGTATTCCTCCTGTTCTTCCCTGCTCAGTTCCCTTTCCTGTCCTCCAGGGCAACTAGCTTAAACCCTCACATCTCAAGATCTCCTGCCTACCACTCCCAGACAACTTTATCTTCTACTTAAAAAAAAATAATGTGATCAAGCATGAATTTCAACCACCACAGACAAAACTATATCGCGATATGTCCTTTCATTCTTATGACAAGTGATGAATCTCCTTTTTCTGGGCTGAAGTAAATCTCTTCTAGATACTTAATTCTCCCTTACTGTAGGATGCTAGGGGCTTTTGCATATCTTTGCTCTTGTCTCTTGGCAAGTCCTCTAACACTGAACTATATTCCTAGCCCCTAGTTACTTGATTCTTGAGATTATTACTTAGAACCTCAGTATATAACTAAAAGTGGCCTGATATGGTGGCACACACCTGTAATCCTAGCAGCTCTGAAGGCTGAGGTGGAAGGATCACAAATTCAAAACCAGCTTGGGTAACCCTGTCCCAAAATTTAAAAAAAAAAAATCTGAAACTAGTTCAGTGGTAGAGCACACAGTTTCTGGTACCCACACCCTCACCTCACTCCCTCCAAAAGTGTTGCAGGCTTGAGTCATTTGCATCTTCTTCAGTAACATCTCTCAATCATTTTTCCTTATAAAGTCTCTCCCCACTATGAGTCCCTACTTTGCTGTGTGCTTCTCTAATAACAGACTCCCCAAATTTCCAGAAACAGTACCAATTTCCCATCCCCACTTCCTCATCTCTCAGTCATTCCTTCGCCCGTCCTGATCTGGCTCTTGTTCTGCCCAAACTACTTTTCCAAAGCTTACCTCTTACCACATAAAACAGGCATTTCTCAGTCTTTTGTCTGCTTCACCTCTCTGTGTTCTCCACTCCTTCCTTTTTTTTTTTAATATTAGGGATTGAACCCAGGGCATTTTATCTTGAGCTACATCCCCAATCCCCTTCTTATTTTATTTTTTATTTTTTATTATTATTTTGGCACCAGGGATTGAACCCAGGGGCACTGTACCACAGAGCCACATCCCCAATCCTTTTTATATTTTATAACTCAGAGTCTCCCTGAGTTGCTTAGCACCTCATTAAATTACTGAGGCTGGCTTTGAACTTGTGATCCTCTTGCCCTCAGCCTCTCAAGTTGCAGGGATTACAGGTGTGTGCCACTGCACCTGGCTGGTAGTGGCAGTGTGGCAGTGGCACACACCTGTAAATGCTTGCTCTATCCCAAAGTTCAGCCCTTGGTTCTTTCTTTGCTGTTTTGGGGAGATGTCATACATGTCCACAGACTTCCACAATTCATAAATCTGTATCCCTAACACATACCACTTTCATGAACTCTGGGCCCATATGTCTGTCCAGTTGCCCTCAGGTGCTCATACATATTCCAAACTAAACTCGTCTCCCTTACACTGCTCTTTTTCACTACCATCTCTCCTCGTTTTACCCAGAAGCCTAGGACTCACCCTCAATGTCTCCCTTTTCCCCCAAACCCCATATCCACTATGAATTTTCAAAATCAACATCAAACTGTATCTTTAGGGCTGAGGATGTGGCTCAAGTGGTAACTTGCTCACCTGGCATGCATGGGGCACTGGGTTCGATCCTCAGCACCACATAAAAATAAAGATGTTGTGTCCACCAAAAACTGAAAAATAAATACTAAAAAATTCTCTCTCTCTCTTTCTCTCTCTTCTCTCTCTCTTTGAAAAAAAAATATCTTTAAATTGTCTCCCATTTGCTGGGTGCAGTGGTGCATGCTTGTAATCCCAGGGACACAGGAGGCTCAGATAGGAAGAGGATCCCAAGTTGGAAGCCAGCCTTCACAATTTAATGAGACTCTATCTCAAAATAAGAATTAAAAAGGGCTCAGTGGCAAAGTGCCCCTGGGTTCGATCCCCAGTACCTGGAAAAAAAAAATTACATCCCCTTCTCCCAACCCAACAGCCGCTGCTTTAGTTCACCATCTGTATATAAACTTTTGCAACACTCCAGTCACCTTCCAGAATGATGCCTGAATGGTCCTTCTAAAAAGCACATTTAACAGATTAAAACTACTTGAAGGATCTTCAGTGCCTACCCTCCCTAACCTTAAGTCTTGCTTCTTCCAACTAGTTATCAAACTCTAGTTCTACCTTATACCTACATCTCTCAGAAACACATTATTTCTTTCTCATCTCCAGGTTTTTTACACCGTTCTCTGAGAGCATTTTAACCCCTAGTTCTGAACTTTATCCAGTTTCCCATACCCAGCACAGAGTCTCCATTCTCTTCCAAGGCTTCCCTGCCAGTTCCACTGTCCTCCTTCTGTCACTAGCATTTTGTCTTACAGAACTCCAGTGCAGCACTTTTCTTGAATGTTGCCAACTATCTCCCTGGCCAGCTAGTAATATTAGACTCCCAATTTATTTTGGGCGGGGACTATCATATCTCCCTGCTACAATCTAAGGAGAATGAATCCAAAGAACAGTACTGGGAAGGGGGTGCAAATGAATGCACTTTTTATCACATTTTTAAATTTGTAGCTTAGAGTGTCATTTGGGGTAATTTGGCCCCCATTTGTGTTTGCAGTTTGCGGAGTGGTCATGTATATTATCAAGTATCTAGTCTAAAGCAGTTGATATGGGCAAGGCTGATGGAGGAAGGGCTGCCTCCCACTTACTTGGGTACAAGTAAGTGACCAATAAATATTTGTTGAATAGATGAATGAACGGATGAATTTTAAAAAGCTTGAGGTCACTGATAACAATTCTGGATTTCCCATTCTGGCTCCTACCCGATTCCTATTTGGTAAGGAAACGCTTTCGCGTTAGCCTCAGACTGGAGGTTACTCATTAGAAACTGGGCAAAGCTGGACGGCGGTGACTTTTCAGTGAATAAGTTCCCGACCTGGGAGTAAATCAAACCAGCACAAGACACACTTGAGCCTCCTGGCGGGCCGCGGGCGGCCATCTGAAATCCTGAGTTCCCGCACACAGGACAGGCGTCAGGTGAGCCCACCCACTTCGCGGGCGTTGGGCAAGCAGACATAGGGGGCGGAGCCACGGCTCCGCCCCGCCCCACTCGCGCGCCTGCGGTCCAGCCTCCGGTCACGTGATAGCGGCGCAGGTGAGCACAGCTTCCGGGGTCGGGTGCAGGGATCGCGACCGGCTCCTGCTTCTACTCGGTCGGGTGCGCAGGAGACTATGGCGTCCTCTGTCCCGCCAGCCGCCGCACCAGCGGCAACAGCGGGCCCAGGCCCGGGTTTCGGCTTCGCCTCCAAAACCAAGAAGAAGCATTTCGTGCAGCAGAAGGTGAAGGTGTTCCGGGCTGCCGACCCGCTGGTGGGCGTGTTCCTGTGGGGCGTAGCCCACTCGGTGAGAACCAGTCCTAGCCCTCACAACCCTGGCAAAAGTCCCTCCCGCGCCTTGGGGTGTCTCTGTTTTCCTTGCTCCAGCATTCCCAGCCCCTCGCGTTGCGATTTCCACCGCCCCCACCCCCTGCGCCCGGGTTGCCCAGATCCCTGCTCAACAACCCCCAGTTGTACCCCCAGGTTATCTTCGGGTTGCTGATTTTAGTCTTCCCCCTCCTCCCTTTACTCCTCCCCTAGAGTTCCACCTTCCCCACCTGAAATCCAGCTTTCTCTTCCCTGGCTTCTTACACCAAGTCCAGTTTCAGCCCCAGGCTACGGAAACTGGCCCTGATCAGCTCCTGCAGGAGGGACATTAGGGGAGTGGTTCTTTGGGTTGTTGGTGGTGAGGTCTTGGTGTGTGGAAGGGTGTGGAGGAGGGGTGGAGTAGCTGGGTGAAGGAGATTATTCACTTTCCTTTCCACCTTGCTTTCTAGCTTCAGTCCTTGACTTTGGAGCCTTGATTGTCTGGGGAAAGCTCCAGATTTTTTGGACCTTCTAATCCTGCTTGTCCCTTCCTTTCCCTTCCAGAGGTACAGCATTTCTGAGCCCCACCCTGAGCCTAGAGGTTGTACTCACTCAGTACTTTATGTATATATGCATTTGGTCTTAATTGCATCCCCACTGCTGACTGGAGTGATGGTATTCTGTGTAAGTGGGTCTTATTCTTGTGCAAAGAAAAGGCTGAGGAGCTCTGGTCCCAGGGACATCAACATTGGTGAACTTTAGGAGGAAACTGCTCTAAAGGGTATGACCTGGGAGTCAGGAGGATGCCAAGAAGGCTAGTATATCTCTCCTGGGAGGCCTATAGCTGGGCTGCTCCCTTTCCCTCAGATCTGGAGTGGGAGGGATGCAGTGATCTTAATGTGGCAGGGAATATTTTAGTAGTCAACTTCCTTGAATTGTTATAGTCAAGGCAGACTTGTGGAGGTGGAAGGGGTTGCAGATGAATGCAGTTTTTAATCACATTTTTGATTTGTAGTTTACGAGTATCATTTGGGGTCATTTGACCCCCTTTTGCATTTGCAACTTGCGGAGTGGTCATGTGTTATTATCAAGTATCTAATCTAAGGCACTTGGTATGGGCAAGGCTGATGGAGGAAGGGCTGCCTCTCCATGTGTCCCTTCCAGTTGACTCATCCATCCCTGCAGGAAGGCTTTTCCTTTGGTAAGGATTGGGGGGATTACATGTAAGACCTGCCTCAGCTTCTTTAGATATATAAACTTCAGCTCCAGCACCGAAACCTCCAGCCAACATATATCTACTTCAGGTGTCTGGAATGGAGAAATTCCTTGAACATATGCCTTAGTGGTGATTCAGCCTGCTTAGCAGGTGGTGTGGAGGGGGCAGGAAATGCTATATCTAAATTTTAGGCTGGGAATCTCAAGTGTCTTTTTTTCCTAGAGGAATATGTTCTGTCCTCCTTTTCTACTGAGAATGGGAGGAGTTACATGCATTTCAGTGTGTGGGATTTAGGTTAAACCACAATTCAGCCTTTCTAAATTATCAAGTAAGAATAAGCAAGGTATTTATTTATTCAGTTAATGAACATTTCACAACTTTCCTTTCCTTCCAGAGGTATGGGATTTCAGAAAACCTACCCATCATGAGCCTAGAGATTGTACTAACTCAGGAATAAATACACACACACACACACACACACACACACACATATCCCCATTGCTGGCTGGAGTGATAGTATTTGGTGTAAATGAGGGTCATTGTGCTAGCTAGGCACTTGAGAAATGTACATGATAAGGACAGGTCCTGCCTTGAAATGCTCACAGTCTTGAGGGATGTACTTACATAAACTGATGTTAAGAGTCATGTGGTACATGCACTACTAAAGGCAAATAAAAGGTGCTGTAGCAACACCAAGTAGAAAGCACATCTCCTTGGGATTCGTAAATACAGGAGTCCCCTATCTACTCTGAGTTAGCAGGCTGCATATCCTGGGAGTAAAGGACAGCATGTGATGTTTGCATCTTTTGGGTGGTGTATTGGCTTAACTTTAAGGAATAGACACCTAATGGACTCATATTCTCTGAGGGCTGGCATTCCCTCTGAGATCAACTGCTCTTCCTTTACCTTATACTTAGGCAGGTGGGCACCTGCTGCAGAGAACTAGGTCAGAGTGCTCTGGAAGGACTGTCTTGTTTTAAAGGAGATACCTTTTATAGAATATGAACATTTCATTTTCTTGCCACTTTTGATCTCCTCAAGAGTCCCATTAACTCTCTGTGCGCTTTAAAAAATGTTTTTTTTTTTTAATGGAACACATGTAACTTTGTCTTGAGTCTGCAGATTTTTTTTTCTAGAATTTCTCACAGCTTTAAAAATAGTCCTAAGTTGCTTACAGGGTTTGCCTAATATAAAATTCCTGTTGTGAGCATGAAGTTCCATGGGGGAGGGAGTGTAAGGATTGCTTACCACAGTCCTTCTTGGGAAGCAGAATGGATTAGACACATTTTTCTCACTTCAAGATTATGTACAGCCAGTGTTTTTAAAGGAAAAAGGTTTGAGTTGCCCTTTCCTGACTCCCGCCCAGACACAGTATATAAGTGCTCTCCATACCCTTACTTGCTGCCTCGCTATTCATGTTTTGACTTATCAGATCAATGAGCTCAGCCAGGTGCCTCCCCCAGTGATGCTGCTGCCAGATGACTTTAAAGCTAGTTCCAAGATCAAGGTTAATAATCATCTTTTCCACAGGTAAGTGGAGGAATCCTTGCCCTTCTTATGGCAATCTCTTAGAAAAATAATAATTTTTTAAAGATTCAGGGAGTTAAATTGTTTTAGATTTAGAAGTCAACTTACAAGTTGTATGGTCTAGGGGATAGGGATGTGGCTCAGTGATAGAGTACTTGCTTAGCATGTATGAGACCCTGGATTCAATCCCCAGCACCAAACACACACACACAAAAATGTTGTATAAACATTTCTCAATGCAGAAATTCAGTTTTGTGGGGAAAAAATATTGAAATAATTTCTAATATTGCCTTCATACTTGTATTTACCAGTGTTATTTCTCTTTTAGCCTGGAAGTTGCATAGAGCGAATGTATTCAGATGTGTTACCATTAACTTCAAATAGGGATTCCTTGAAAGAAGTACTTTAGCACCCTTTTATTAGAAGATACTTTTCAAAACAATGATACCTATTTCCAACTTTAGAATGTCTTTAACTTGCTTGAGATTGGGGGAATGCTCCTATTTGGATGGACAGTAGATCCTTGATCTACTTATACTACTTACTAGCCTTGTGACTTGGGCAGGTCAGTCAATTAACTTGAGACACAATTTTCCCTTCTCTAAAATGAGAACAATGTACCTTTAAAGTACCTTATGGGGTTTTATGAGAATCAAATGAGCAGCTGGGCTCATTGGTGCATGCCTGTAATCCCAGTGGCTTGGGAGGCTGAGGCAGAAGGATCATAAGTTCAAAGCCAGCCTCAGTAACTCAGCAAGGCTCTAAGCAGCTTAGCAAGACCCTGTCTCAAAATAAAATATAAAACTGGCTGGGGATGTGGCTAGTCTTAAGCACCTCTGGGTTCAATCTCCGATACCTCATCTTCCCAAAAAGTGTAAAGGTGCTTTATAAACTTCCAAGCCTTATATAAATGCAAAGTGATATTGACAAAAAGTGATTTGTTGTCTTATCTTGAAAACTCATATTAACAGAGAAAATCTGCCCAGTCATTTCAAGTTCAAGGAGTATTGTCCCCAAGTCTTCAGGAACCTTCGTGATCGATTTGGCATTGATGACCAGGATTACTTGGTGAGAACATATTATGGAATGAGGGTAATCCCTAGCAACTGGGAGTCCTTGGGAGAGTTATGTTTGGTAAAAGGAAAGTCTCAGCAAATATGATTCTTTATCTTTAGTGGTCACAGACATCTTTTAAAAATCTAATGAAAGCTAATGAAACTAATTTAATGAAGCTGTCTTTGGGGAAAAATATAAGTACATTAAAAATTATATGTTCAATTTAAGGGTTTTATTCACTTTCAGAAGCATTTGGGTGGCCATTATCCCATGATTTGTATCTCCACGTAAAATGTGAGGAAGAGCCTCTAGCCTATTCTTTTGTTTCCAGGTGTCCCTTACCCGAAGCCCCCCAAGTGAAAGTGAAGGGAGCGATGGCCGTTTTCTTATCTCCTATGATCGGACTCTAGTCATCAAGGAAGTATCCAGTGAAGACATTGCTGACATGCATAGCAACCTTTCCAACTACCATCAGGTCAGGCCTCTCTCCAGCTCCATTTTATCTTCCTCCTCCTCCCTATTTATTCATAACTCAGCTGCCAGAGCACATAGAGACTTCCTATCCCTTTTTCCCCCTACAAAATATCTCCCCCAGAAGCACTTGATATCATGTTTTTGAAAACTAGGAATTTAAGCTGGACACAGTGGTGCATGCCTGTAATCCCAGTGACTCATGGAGGCTGAGGCAGGAGGATTGCAAGTTCAAGGTCAGCCTCAGCAATTTAGGGAGACCTATCTCAAAAACAGAAAGGATTGGGATGTAACTCAGTGGTAGAATGACCCCCAGGCTCAATCCCCAGTAGCAAGATTTTTTAAAAAAGAAAAATAGGAGTTAAAAAAAAGAAAAGAAAAGGCATACCTATTTGTGTTTAACCTAACAGCAGAAGAATTTTATATGTCCCTTTCCATTTGGTATTTACAATCTAAAACTGCTTCATCCTAAGAAGATCTTTTCACCCCACCTTCCATTCCTTACTTTATCTCTTATGGCTGGCTTTTTGGGACACTAGGGAACCCTGTGGAGAGACCCAAAGACCAAGTCAGCAGAAGTGGCTAAGGAAGATCTCTGGTAAGATTGTGGGAGTTAAGGCAAAGGAGCCTTCAAATTTTAGGACTTCCATTTACCAAGAACTGGGAAACAGAAAAAGGAACAGGTTTTTGGAGGAAGATAGTTCTGATTTGGACATGATGAGGTTTAGATTTCTACAGTTCATTCAGCTACAGATGTCCGCCAAAAGATGTGTCCGCCAAAAACTGAAAAATAAATATTAAAAAATTCTCTCTCTCTCTTTCTAAAAAAAAAACAGAGATGGTAAGCATCTAAAGAAGAATTATTTGTTTTGTCTTTTGTACGTTTGTTTTTTGCAGTGTTGAGATCAAATTCAAGGCCTCAAGCATGTTAGTCAAATGCTGTACCACTGAGCTGTTGCCCCAGCCCTGAAAAATGAAATTTTTTTTAAGAATCCAGTTACAGGGCTGGGGTTGTGGCTCAGTGGCAGAGTGCTCATCTAACATGCATGAGGCCCTGGGTTTGATCCTCAGCACACATAAAAGTAAATAAATGAAATGAAGGTATTATGTCCATCTATATCTAAAAAATATTAAAAAAAAAAAAAAGAATCCAATTACAGGGCTGGGGTTGTGGCTCAGCGATTGAGCACTTGCCTAACATGTGTGAGGCCCTAGGTTCAATCCTCAGCACCACATAAAAATGAATAAATAAAATAAAGGTATTGTGTCAACAATAACTAAAAAATAAATATTAAAAAAAAGAATTCAATTACAGGTCATCATGTAGGCATTTATACTATAGGAATTTAGCCCACCAAGAAACAGTGGCCTAGGAATAATTTCATTGATAAGCAGATGTAAATTCTAATTCTGATTCTGTGACTACTTGCCTTTAGGAGGTCCTAAAACAAGGATAAGAAAACCTGGCCTTCCACATTTCAAAGAATGATACAAGTCAAATGAGAAAAGGCAATTTAAAAATAAGAGACATTAGGAAGGCAGGAAGATCAACAAAACCCTGGAAACTTAGACCCTGTCTCAAAATAAAAATTAAAAAATGGCTGGGAGGGGCTGGGGATGTGGCTCAAGCGGTAGCGCGCTCGCCTAGCATGCGTGCGGCCCGGGTTCAATCCTCAGCACCACATACCAACAAAGATGTTGTGTCCGCCGAGAACTAAGAAAAAATAAATAAATGTTAAAATTCTCTCTCTCTCTCTCTCTGTCCCCCCCCACCTCTCACTCTCTCTTTAAAAAAAAAAAAATAATAAAAAAAATAAAAATAAAAAATGGCTGGGAGTGTAACTTCGTGGTAGAGCACTCCTGGATTAAATCTCTACTACCATACCCTATCCCCACAACAATTAGGAGTCATTATACACATGGAAGAAATCAGTGGAGATGGGGATTCAGAACCTGTTTTGGGCAGTTTTAGAAAGCACCCAAAACTTTTGATCTTATGACCTTTCTACTTGAAGTTTTCTGCCCCATCCTAGAAGGGTAGTGTTTGGATTTCCATTCCTGGGCTATTTGTGTGTCTGCTACTCAGTCTGTCTTTGTTCTTCATCCCCTCCCACCCTAGTACATAGTAAAGTGCCATGGCAACACACTGCTGCCTCAGTTCTTGGGGATGTACCGAGTCAGCGTGGACAACGAAGACAGCTACATGCTTGTGATGCGCAATATGTTTAGCCACCGTCTTCCTGTGCACAGAAAGTATGACCTCAAGGTAAGGACAGGTTAGCTAGGATTTAGGGGAGTATCCTGGTGGCCTGAGAATGGGGAAGGGACTGGGAGGATATTGGATGATTCCTTTTACAGGAAAGAAGGCTGTGGATTTGAGTACTCATCTTAGGTGCTGGGTTCTGTTCTTTTAGCCACTTCTGCTGACTTGGTCTTTGGGTCTCTCCACAGGGTTCCCTAGTATCCCGGGAAGCCAGCGATAAGGAAAAGGTGAAACTCATTTTAGGTGATAGGGTGAAGGATGGGGGTGAATGAAAGGGATCTTCTTAGACGAAGAGGCCATTCTCCATAACAGATGGTGATCACCAGATGTTTAAATCACTGAAAGGAAGAGAGATGTGAACTTTGACTGTTCCAGGGATGGTTTGGGAATGGAAAGAAGAACAACTGAATTGTCATTGGCATGGGTTATTCCACATAGAAGATTTGGGGATGGGTAGGAGGGTGCCAGGCTTTAAGAGTACTAAGTGCTCACCCTTTATCTCCTATTATGGGTGCTTGTATTCAAGTAGCTAACTGCTGAAGGAGGAAGAAAATTCAGCATAGAGGGTATTGACTGAAAGTGGTGGGGTGTGAGCTGATGTTATATCTCAGTGGTAGAGCACTTGCCTAGCATGCATGAATTCTAGGTTCAATTCTCAGCACTGCAAAACAAAAAAATAAGCTGTGATGTGAGGTACAGCTGAGTGACAGCCTAGGAAAGCATCAGTGTGAAGTCAGTGAACATAGGCTATAGCTCTCTTCTCGAGGCCACTGAAGGTGAAGATAGAGTCCTGGAGATAGGATTCTTCAAGCCCTGGGGATCGGACCCCAAGACATCTTTTTCCCTATTTTAGGTTAAGGAATTGCCTACGCTTAAGGATATAGACTTCCTCAATAAGAACCAGAAAGTGTATATTGGTGAGGAGGAGAAGAAAGTATTTCTGGAGAAGCTAAAGAGAGATGTGGAGGTGATAATTGGGGTGCTTTGAAATGCCTTTGTTCCTTTTTTTGCCCCCTTTAGTTGTCTCTTCCATTTACAATATGAGAGAGCTCCCCCTTTCTCCTTATTCTTTGGGTCCTCTGCATGTAGCGGGGTTGGATGTGAGACAGTTATATAATCTAGAGGTGACCTGTGGAGGGGGTGCCTGGAATGAATAAAAGGGTGATCTTAGGTTTCAAAATATTTAGGCACTACAGGGTAGTAGTACACCCCAGCCTCAATTTTTACTCTTCCTTTCCCTAAAAGGGCCCCAGAAAGAGAAGAGTTGGTAAGGGTGGTACCTGGAAGTGGGGAGGGAGATCTGGGGTGTCTGATTTGTCAATGGGTCTCAGTTTCTAGTGCAGCTGAAGATCATGGACTACAGCCTTCTGCTGGGCATCCACGACATCATCCGGGGCTCTGAACCAGAGGAGGAAGGGTCCATACGGGAAGATGAGTCAGAGTGGGATGGGGACTGTAACCTGACTGGACCTCCTGCTCTGGTGGGCTCCTATGGTACTTCCCCTGAGGGTATTGGAGGCTACATTCATTCCCATCGGCCCTTGGGCCCTGGAGAGTTTGAGTCCTTCATCGATGTCTATGCCATCCGGAGTGCTGAGGGTGAGAGAGATACTGGAAATTTTGAGGGTGGAGAGGGAGGATTGTCACTGGGGATAGAGACTAGGGTGGTGGGTGGAGAGATTAGCTTTTCAGAACAAAACTGACTAGTTCCTGAGAAAGGGATTTGGGACTATAACTTATTATTGTTGGTCTCTCCCCAGGCGCCCCCCAGAAGGAGGTATATTTCATGGGCCTCATTGACATCCTGACACAATATGATGCCAAGAAAAAAGCAGCTCATGCAGCCAAAACTGTCAAACATGGGGTGAGTTTCCCAAAGCCTTTCCTATCCTGTAATGATTATTCTTTGGGAAGAGAGCTGCTTATGTCTAGAATGGCAAAGGGAGAAAAATGGGCTGGGATGGGTTGGGGGACAGGGAATGGGGAAGGTGGTGGTTTGGACTGATGCACTGATCCACATCTCCTCTCACAGGCAGGGGCAGAGATCTCTACTGTCCATCCAGAGCAGTATGCGAAGCGATTCCTGGATTTTATTACCAACATCTTTGCCTAAGAGCCTGCCTGACTCTGTGGTGATTGCTGCTTTACTCAAAAGGTGGTGGGCTTCTGAGAGGCTTGGGGGAACCGTGGATATTCTGGCCACTACTTCTCTTCCTCCTTTGCTAAATTCAGGCTGCAGGCTCCTTCCATCTATATAACTCCATTCCAGGTTCATCCTGGCCCCCAGAAATACATTGTTCTTTCTCCCCTTTATCCATTTTTTTCCCCTCTCTCCCTCCCCACAAAAAGCTCTCTTGCTTCATTAGAGAGGAATTGTTGACTTTCTCCCAAGTGCCTTGAGCTTTGTAAAATATCCTATTGTTTCTATAAAATAGGAGGAGCTGGGGGCAGGGGGTTGTTTGCCATCCTCAGGACCTGACTGGACAAATGGACCTGGCTCAAGCAACTACTCTGGATGCACTTTGCTGTTGGGATGAACTAAGAGTGTCTGAATGTTGCTGTTAACTTTATAGAACTCACTGTGGCACGCTTCCCTCCTGGTAGGCCCTGGGATGGAGGACTTTCAGAATACTACAGATGTGAGTGCAGGCCTGCACACACATGATGGAAAATGGCCAATCTGACACATGGAAGTAGGGTGGGGAGTGGTCAGGAGACTAGCACCTCAGAGAGGCAGGACCTAAGAGGACTTTTGTGACTATGCAGGGAATTGGAGAGTCTCTGTCAAGGATTGACTACTCTCCAGTTTCTTCTCCCCCTGTATTTCCACCTCCATCCATCCACACTTCTGTCACAGGAGCTGGAGATGTCCAGAAGTGTTCAGGTTTGGGTGAAGGTGTTTTGACTACTGCTGTGCTATCCTAGTACATGGCCTTTCCTAGGGCTGGAACCCTACAGAGGGTATGTGGCCAGTTCTGAAGGCTGGGATAATGGGATGTAACGTAAGGTTTATTCCCATGTTAAGTTTCTTTTCTTCCTGCCTAGCTATCCCCAATGTTTATTTCCAGTACAAAGGAATATCTCTACCTGGGTCAATTCTGGTCATTTCAAGAGGATGGAGGTCTCAAGTGTGGGGACCTCCCCCCTCTCTGGATGTGTGCATCTAGCATACTTCCTTCCCCTGCCCTTTCACAAACAATTTTTCCAGTTGGCTTTATTATTCTGTTCTCTTCTCTTCTGTCTTGTACTGCTACTGTGTCTCCCAGGGGACAGATGGCCTTCTTTGTCATCTTCACTCTCCACCCCCAGAGAGGAGTCAGAGCCATAACTCAAGTCACCCAGCCCCCTCCAAAGATAGCTGAGTTTGACACATATTTTCAGAATGTAGAGGACCCTGATGAGAAGAGATGGATTTTTCTCTCCGTCCCCCCAATGCCTTTGGGACCAAGGCACCCATTTGACTTGATATCCTCTATTCTCCTTGTAAAGCTAGGTACAGCAGCTGGCCTGTGGGGATGCAAAGCTGCTTTTCTCAGCATCTGGCTGGAATGATCAATCTCACAAGAAGTCATGAGGTCATATGGGAGAAGCTCTCTCTTTGTTTTCATCTTTTTTCCAAAGAAAGTAGCAGGAGGAGTCGTCCCCAGTTAGGGATTGGATCTCCTATAATATCTTCTTTTCAGGGGCCTGCTGGATCTTTTCCATTCTTACCATCTACTTTTCCCCTGTTGAATGCAATAAAACTCCATGACACCAGCAGCTGTTGCTCTTTAGAACTGGATTTTGGGGTGGGGGGTGGCAGTAGAGTGCTTGCCTAGCATGTTCAAGGTCCAGCTCAGTAGGAGGGTGCTTGTCTAGCATGTGGGAGGCCCTGGGTTCAGTTCCCAGCACTTCAAGGAAAACAAAACTGGTTTTTCTGACCATGAGACTGATGTATCATGGGAATTATGGTCTTCCTTTGTTGCTTCTGTTTTTTGTCTTTTTTGTTTTAATAAAATAAAATCCTGTGTATTTACTTCCATTACTATCACAACATAGAAAATAAATTATTCAATCCAGATTCCTTCACAGAAATGCTTTGTATTTCTCCTTTCTGACGAATCCAATGCTTAGGAGTGCAAAGACCCAACTGAGGAATTCTGGTCTTGGAAGTGTTGGGTCCCTAACTAAAGATGAAGATTTTCATATGGCTATAAACTTAAAAGGTGGTGAAGGGTGGACAAGGAATGGAAAACATAAATTTTGTGGGAGCTCAGCAGTAGTGGGGGCCAGGAAGGAGTGGGATGAAATAGCCCTCATACCCCAGGACTCTGGATTCAATCACAATTTTTATAAAGGTGAGTAGGCCTTTTAGGGCACCAGCTAATCAAGGAATTTGGTAGTCTCCCAGGCTTCCTGGGAAAGATGGGAGCAACTAGCCCTCCAGGCCAGAAGGGGAGTGAAAAAAGGGGTGGATAACTAGAGGTTGTTGCTAGCCTGGGAGATGAGTATGTCTTGGTTGAGGAGGTCTTTTGGTTGGTGGAAAAACCTAGCTTGGAGTGGCCCCCGGGAAGTGAGTTGGACTGGGGGCGGAGACTGCTCTGATGTGGGAAGCCTCGAAGAGCTTTTTTCCTTTGAGAAATTTTAACACTATTTGAACCATACACTTGACACCACCACCACCCTCCAAGCCATTTAAAGATCTGATCGCTTTCCATTCTGCTCCATCCTCAGTCTCTATTTGAGGAAAGAAAGAAAAAAAAAAAGGCACTTATCACGGCCCATCTGAGGAGAGCAGATTTGTGTGTGTTTGGGGCAGGGGGGTCACAGAAGGTAACAATCTAGAAAGTGGCAAGAGATGAGGGTGGGGATTGAAGTTTAGTAATGGGGCTTATTTGTTTTGTAACACCAATGTTTTGCTTTTCACGAAGACTTCGCATCTTGCATTGTTCCTCAAAGGCCCTTCCAGCAAAAGGATTTCAAAAAACTTGCCCACCCCTTCAAATCCCCATTACCCACCGATACTGTCCACCCGCCCATCTACCACCAATTCCCAAGAGCTGCCACGCAGCTGGCTGGGAAAGAAAAGGCAGCGGGTTCCTCCAGGAGGGGCAAGCGAGAAGGGTGGCGTCTCTAAGGGATTTAACCTCCTACCCTTGGTTCCGTGACACCACCCCCTCCCTCCAAAGACTGGGACTGAGCCTCCATTTTTGTTTTGGGGCGGAAGGGCAGGGGCTCCCGGGTAGAAGGGGTCAAAGGAAACGGTTATTATCACCTGGGAAGGGAAAGGGGGTGCTGTCTTCCCTCCCTCCCTTTCCTTCAGTCTGCACCCCCTGCGCCCACTTCTACCTTCTCGGGGTCTCCCCCCCCCCGCCCTTGTTGCTAAGGCCCGGACCGTCATCCCAGCAACAGCCTCAGTCATGTGACCGGCAATGGCGGCGCTGACGAGAGGTAGGTGAGCCCGGCGCCCCCCACACCCACCGCGTGTCCCCCGGACCCCGCTCGCACCTCTCGCAAGCCCCCCGCTCCCCCTGCACCCCCGCCTTCTCCCTCGTCTTCTGCACGCGGCGCCTGAGCCCTCCTTGGGGCCGGTCTGATCATCTTTCTAGCAGCCTCCAGCCTTGGCCTCCATTTGGGGGTTCTGAGGGCCGCAAGCGGGCCGCCGTGCACCCCCACCCAGCGGCGGGGCTCCGGGGGCTTCCGCGAGTGGGATGTGGGGAGTTGGTTCCGGGTCGGGTCTTGGAGGAGGTCGTGGGGGGAAGGGTGGAGCTGCCTCAATGGATGCCCCCAGGGATTCTTGCCCTTCCCGGCTGTCCCTGCCTCTGGCCGCTGTCTGGAGGAGGGACTGGCCTGGTGTCCGGCCTGGGTTGCCCCACAGGAATCACGGAACCAGCCTAAATTGTGGCCCCGCCTCCCTTTGCTGTGCCAGCGGGACTTGGGGCTAGGACACCTGCGTCCTGGGTCTCCTCTGATGAGGAGGGGGTGTCCTACCATGCACAAACAGTATGGGCTGAGACTCTAGGGTTCCATTTTCACTTTCTGAATCTTGAGGGGCATATGGCCTTGAGGGGTCTGTCATGGAGGCCCAAACAGACGGTGACTTCTTTTTGGATCAGTCAAGAAATTGAGGTCATGCTAATGGCCCCTCTTTCTAATTGAGCTGCACTTGAAGGTGTTTTGGGGACACTCCTGGAGTTGAACTTGACTGGACTTAGGGGAAACATCAGGCCCCTCCAGCTGAGCCCCACCCCTCCTAAATGCAGATAGGGAACTGACAGGCAGTGCTGCCTGCGCTAGGTTTAAAAGGTGACAATGAGAACTTTGTTATTGCAGGGGCTGCTACCACTTTGTTGGCATCCCTAACAGACTTCAGCTGCAGGGATTCAGTTAGCTCTCAAGGCTCCCACTCAACAACAGGGGATGAATTATTTGGGAATATGGAGTAGGGCAAAGAGTTGGAAAGAATAAGAATAATATTCCTATCCATGTGATTTGACAAAGGTAGCAAGAATGACCTCTGTCTATGGGCTTTTTCTTTTTTGACTTATCTGTGCCCTAATCTCCTCCCTCCCCTCCTCTTTTCCTCAGAGCTGGGGGGTTTGGAGGAGATTAGCATGTCGAAGTTCCTTTAGCAACTTGGGGAGAGGCAGGGGACAGGATTCTGCAGGCAGAAGAGAGGAAATGGATGAGAAATTTTGTTTTTGTGCTGGTTAGTGGAAATGATCACATTTGCCATCATAACCCTTTACCTTCCCCCTTACTCCAGCCCTGGTCAGCTGAGTGTAGAAACAGGGATTTTTGCTGCCATCATCTTCCATGGGCTTTCCAGGTACCTGCCCCCACCCCCAAGAGAACCTCAACCCTTACACTAGTTCTCTCAAATGTTCCAAGTAATCTTATTCCCAGTAACCTACACCCAGGTTCCTATCTGTTATGTGGGCTGCTGGATGGGGGCCTGTAGGGGTTGGGAAAGGGATTTTTCACTTTCCCTCCTTTTCCTTCCCACCCCACAGGTCACACAACCTACAAGTAGGGAGCAGGGGAAGAGAGAGTGAGCCTGCATGCCAATTTTAAGCTCTTCAGGATCAAAGTGAGCAAAAAAGAGGGTCCAAAGTCTCTCTCCCATTTAAAGAGCCCATTTTTCACCCAGAGGGTGGGGGTGGGCAAGTTTCTATGATCTTGGGAGAAATGAAAGGAGAACCAAGACTGATGCTTGTCTCATGTAAAAATAAAGTATGGAAGTTTTCTTTTTCTTTAGGGGGTGCCAGAATATGGGAAACAGAAAATGAATTTAGGGGAGGGCTTGGGGATTGGACTTTGAGAGAATAGAGGTAATGGATGAATTGGAAGGTACCTGAAGTAGGAGGCACTTATATATGTCAAATGGGGGACCCCCCACCCTGAGTCCCTTTCACCCTGGGGGCAGTGTCGTTCGTCCTGTCCAGAATGGCAGCCTGTGGAGGCACCTGCAAGAACAAAGTGACTGTCTCCAAGCCTGTGTGGGACTTCCTGAGCAAAGAGACCCCAGCCCGGCTGGCCCGGCTTCGGGAGGAGCACCGAGTGTCCATCCTCATAGATGGCGAGACTTCTGACATCTATGTTCTCCAGCTTTCCCCACAGGGTCCTCCCCCAGCCCCTCCCAATGGGCTCTACCTGGCCCGGAAGGCCCTTAAAGGGCTGCTGAAAGAGGCAGAGAAAGAGCTGAAGAAAGCTCAGAGGCAGGGGGAGCTTATGGGCTGCCTGGCTTTGGGGGGTGGTGGGGAACACCCTGAGCTGCACCGCCCAGGCCCACCCCCTCTTCGAGCAGCCCCACTCCTGCCCCCAGGGGCACGGGGGCTCCCCCCTCCTCCCCCTCCCCTGCCTCCTCCTCTTCCTCCCCGTCTTCGGGAGGAGGCAGAAGAGCAGGAGAGCACCTGCCCCATCTGTCTCGGGGAGATTCAGAACGCCAAGACGTTGGAGAAGTGCCGGCACTCATTCTGCGAGGGCTGCATCACCCGGGCACTGCAGGTGAAAAAGGCCTGCCCCATGTGTGGCCGCTTCTATGGGCAGCTGGTGGGCAACCAGCCTCAGAATGGGAGGATGCTGGTTTCCAAGGACGCCACCCTCCTACTGCCCAGCTATGAGAAGTATGGCACCATTGTCATCCAGTACGTCTTCCCGCCCGGTGTCCAGGGGGTAAGAAAACCACAGCCTACCCTTACAGTCCGTCTGGTTTCCCTAAGCTTGTCTCTGATTTAGGGAAACTAGCTGAGGGTGGGTGTGTTTTTTAGATGTGATATATCCTGCTGTCTCCCAGAATGCCTTCCTATTCAGTGCCCTGGAGCTTCAAGTTCCACGACCCCAACACACACATATAAAAATCAGATACGAGAGCTAGGGTTGTAGCTCAATGGTAGAGTGCCTGCCCAGCATGCAGAGTCCCTGGGTTCAATCTCCAGCACTGCAATAATAAACCAAAACCAAAACAAAACAAAAACCCCAAAATGGTATGAGAGAAAGGAATTGCATACTAGTTCCCTGATGAACATGGCTGTTGATAAGTATTCTCAATAGAGGTAAACTTGTGGAAATGGTGACCCTAGAGTAGGCAGGCACAACTGGAAGGGATCTGACTATCGTAACAGCTGGGAGTGTTCTTTGTTTCAGATTTATGAGATAATAAAAACTTGATGAGAGTGAAAGGTAAAAACAGTAGTGGTCAAGAGCCTACAAGTATCTTCCTGCTAAACAAAGAGTAATGTCCAATTCTGGTTCACAGAGGGATGAGGAAGCTCTGAAGAAGAGAAATAGAAAATGGAGCAGGTTAGACAGTAGCAGAAACATAAGGAGTGTTTTCAGGTGAAGGAGGGAAGGCAGAAAGATAAATTATTCTGTCTCCACCTTTTTGCTGAGTTATTTGGAGAGTCCTAAGGACCAGCTACCTTCTATCACTTTTGAGAATCCATTTGTTACTGAATTGAGGCTTGAGGGATTGTGATGGTCAAAAGAACCACTTAACAATAAGGATTATGTCCAGAAACAGGCTTTTGCTGCCCACACCTGAGAGTCACTCCTTCTATGGAAGGCTGTCAGCCTGCTGTTGCCTGTCAGCACCAGCTGGGAGTGCATAGACAAAAGGCTGGCCAACTCCCCCCACCCCATTAGCATCTAGGCCTTAGGAAGTTCAGCTGCTCACTCTCCACTCTGCTTCCTCTTCTTCCAGGCTGAACACCCAAACCCAGGAGTTCGGTATCCTGGCACCACACGGGTGGCCTACCTCCCGGATTGCCCGGAGGGCAACAAGGTGCTGACCCTGTTCCGCAAGGCGTTTGACCAGCGTCTCACCTTCACTATTGGCACGTCCATGACCACAGGGAGACCAAATGTCATCACCTGGAACGACATCCACCACAAGACCAGCTGCACAGGGGGACCCCAGCTGTGCGACTCCTGTTCATTTTCCTCCTCTTGGATTCTCCCCTTGTATTTCCACTGAGGGAAAGATATGAAACCCCTCCCTCTGGAAGCCTCCTAACTGTAGAAGATCACCCCAAACTTTTCAACCAACTCTGTCATCTCAGTCTCTCCTAGTTTCAATCCTGATGTGCCCAGTTTAATCTACCAAAATATGCAGAATTGGGCTTGGTTTTGGAAGTCCCTCATTAGGGGAGGCAGGGAGGAGTCTGAATGGGGCCTCTACTGAGTGGCCTAGAATGAGTGTGGGCATGAGAATAAAATGAGCAAGCCCAAACAATGAACCCTGATCCACATTTCTCTTTGCTCCCAGGTTTGGGTACCCGGACCCCACCTACTTGACCCGGGTTCAAGAGGAACTGAGAGCCAAGGGTATCACAGATGACTGAAGGACAGCCCCCATGCCAAGGCCCTGCCATCCTCCTCTTCTAGGACCCAGCGGAAGCCTCTGTTCTCCTCCCTCCCCCTGCCCCCACACCACACTAGTAGGGGACCTGTCTGACCGGGGAGGGAGTTCAGAGGGGAAAGGGGCAATCCCCTCCCCATCCCCCAATGGCCAAGTGCTTCAGTGCCCTGTGAGCCACTCCCTTCTGTCAGAGGCTGGTCTCCAAGGCTCTGCTCTCTGCTCCCCGTGTACATACTCCTAGTTCCCCTGCCCCTCCATTGCTCTTGGCTTCTGGTATGTGCTGTGCTCCAGTGACCAAGCTGAGAAAGGACCTGGGTGGGTCACTTGAACCCCCGCTCCCACATACTGCTCCACTTTGGGCTAATGTGAGTCCCCCACCCCCATGGAGCCAGCTGTGTGTTCATAAGATACAGTTCTCCTACTTTAACTTTGTCCTTTCTCTCCTGTGTCTCTGTCTGTCAGTCTGTCTTTCTCTCGCTCTTCTCTGCCCCCTATAAGGAGCCTCCTTACCCTGTTCTGGAATCGCCGCCAGACTGTAGCTTTTAATTTAATAAAAATAAAGTAAAATATGCAACTCTCTATGCCACACCCATTATGTTCCGTGGACAGGGTGGGGGTGGGGGTGGGGGTGGGGGTGGGTGAGGAGCAGGACCTGCTGAGAAGGGGAAAGGGATGGTGAGGAAATCCCCGCGTGCCTTCACAGTCTCTCTGCCTCTTGAGAACCCTGGGTTTCATGGTGTTAACTAGTGGGCTCTGTAATAATACTAAGAATCCTGGGCCACACGTCGATCTTAGTGGGATTAAGAGAGGTTTGTTTTGTTGTTGAACTATGGTTGTAGAGAAAGGAACAACCCTACCCCCTTTTGCGAAGTTTGGCTGGGGTGGGAGTGGGGCGGAGTCGGGCAGGGGGCGGATTCCACAGCAGCAACTCCCCGGACGCACGCAGGCCTCAGAGCCCCCCAGCTTCCGTGCCCCCTCAGCCCTGAAACTTGAAGCAGGGTAGGGGTCCAGCATGAAGCCCCCGGACCGCCCCGCCCCTGGCCGCACTGACCGGATACTGGGGGTCATGGGGGGCATGCTACGCGCATGCGCCGTACCCGGGCAGGAGGGGGTAAGAAGGGGGAACCAGTGCTGGGTCGGGGGTCTTTAGGGGCTTTAAGAAGGGCTGCAACCGACAATTCAGTTTACCCGTAAAAAGAGTTATTCGGGATGGACTCAAGGATCCATGAGTTTAATTACGAGGGACATAGCCACGTTCTCATAACAATGTGGATTTTGACAGGAGGAATAAGGGAAAGGAGAGATCAAGGCTACCTAGATTGAAGGGTTGCTTACAGTCATTCTGTCCCCGCAGCCCCCGAAGAGAAGCTCCCTAGGGTCGGGGTGTACCAAGCCAGAGTGTGACAGTACCGAGGGTGATCAGAGAAGGGAGCACGAACGTGAGGTCCTCGCCTGGGCTCCGCAGCCCGGTAAGAAACTGGGATGGGGTGGGGCACAGTTTGCCATCCTGCGCCAAGTGGCGATTTCAAAAATATTCTGTTCTTAATAGCATAAAGGTTCGCATGTAATTTACATGAGACTCTTTTAGTCTCAGAGACCTCCTTGCTTCTCTTCGCCCTGCAGTCCGATGTGTGCCCGCCACCTCAGCCAGTCTCGAGCCCCCGCAGGCAGAGTGTCCCCGCGCCCCACCCCTGGCTCTTCGCCAGCTCAGGCTCCAGGACTTCGCCTTAATTGGTGATTAGTTTTAGCTGGAGTCCCTGGGCCTGGAGGGTCTGGCGAGAGAGCGGGGGTGCATTCCCTACAAAGAGCTCCCTATACACGTACCCCCTACCGGGGGTCCTGGCCCACTCCCCGCGAGGCCGGGGACAGCCCTAACCCGAAGACATCTTCCTGGCCAAGGCCCATCCACCGAGTCCTTCTCCACTGCAGAAGCCGAGGGGCGACCCTGGCAGACCCCGCGGCCACGTTTATCCCCCACCTCAACGCTGTGCAGTCGGAGCGGAGATGGCAGAGGGAGGGGAAACCCAGGCGGGGGAGCCTAGACTAGGGAGGAGGGGCGGAGGCGCTGGGGACTTGGAGTGGGAACGTGGTGGTGTCTGGGGGCGGAGGGGGGGATTAGGCCAGGAACCCGGCGGGGGCTGGAGGGGGAACACGCAAGAGAGGCGGAGCTGGGCCGCAGAAGCCCCTCCCCTCAACGGCACCGCAGCCGGGCCTGTTGTGCGCTCGCCGCTCGGCCGGGACCCGCGCAGCGCCACTGGCTCGGGGAATCGGCCCCCGCCTCCTCCCCGCCCGGGGCCTAGAGCCACCCAAAACCAGAGGCCGGTGATCAAGCTGGAGCGGCTGCGGCATCCCGGCCCAGCCTCCCCCACCGTCCCTCCCCCTGGCTGGACATCTGGACCCTGGGCCCCGCACCGACAGGGTTCCGGAAACCCTCCCCGCCTAGCTCCGCGGCCAGGCCCCGTGCCACCTTCTCTCTAAAACCCCCAGCCCCCTCCAGACCAGACTTGGGTCTATTCCTGGACACCCCCTTCCCGTGCTCTCCCTCCCCCTCTCCCCCAGCCTGGAACCCGGTAGGAGGGAGGGGGGGTGTGCGCCTTGCGCCGTCCCCGCCCCGCCCCCCGTGATTCCCCCTGCATGGCCGGCCCGGGTGGGGGACGCGGGGGGGCCCGGGCGCCATGCGCGGGGGGCACAAGGCGGGTCGCTGTGCCTGTCCCCGTGTGATTCGGAAAGTGCTGGCAAAATGCAGCTGCTGCTTCGCCCGGGGGGGACGTGGTGAGTGCGAGGTCGCAGGGATCCAATGTTGAGTGGGGTTGCGGGCAGGGGTTCTAGGCATCTGGTTGTCCTGGCCCTAGGGGTTTAGGTATGTTTTCCAGAAAGTGACTTAATAGATGGTCTGATCTGTAAGGTCTCTTCTACCTTCAGAATTGTATTAGTTCAAGTTAAGAAAATTGGGGAAGGGGCAGGGAACTTCTAACTCTTTCTTATAGTCAATTATATATGAGAAAAACCTACCCACAACCCCTTTAGCCCTAAAATATCTTCACTCAAATCATTTTGTTGAGACTCTACTTCTGAAGAGGGACAAGGAATGGAGGACTGAGGAAGGAGGGGATTCTATAAGAGGCTTTTTAAAAACTCAAATCACAGCTCTTCTCAATAGCTGGTCAAAGATAACCCTGATGAACTCTCCTCACTGGCCTCCGCAATTTGGCATGTGCATGTGTTGAGAGGTGGGCTGCAGAAGTCTTTTCTTTTTATAATGATTACTGCAATTGAAGGAGGAAGGAGTCTGGGGGTGGCAGATAGACTCTTAGCTCTTTTTCTCCCTTTCCCAGAGAATGGTCTGTACCCATTGGAAGGGGGAGGGTTGTGGAAGAGCAGATGGCTACCCCCAGCTTCCAGTGTCTGCCCAGATGGTTGCCCCCACCCCCATATCTGTGCTACACTTGGGATATGGGGAACCTCCACATGCAATGGGGTTCAAGCTAGAGAGCCAGATGTTTACTGTCCTTCCTCCCCAGGGTGCCCTGGTGAAATTTCTATCCTAGCCAACTCAAATGAAGATGTCAAGAGATTGAACCCTGGGAGAGGGGGCTGACTGTCATAGAGAGGAGAACCTGGGAGTTCCCTGGAGACCCTGAGTCTGAAGCTGGAGCAGTATCTATTGCCTCCTTTCTTTTTCGCCCCCCCTTAGAATCCTATTCCATTGCTGGCAGTGAGGGGAGTGTATCAGCTTCTGCTGCCTCTGGTCTGGCTGCCCCCTCTGGCCCCAGCTCTGGTCTCAGCTCTGGGCCCTGTTCCCCAGGCCCTCCAGGGCCAGCTAGTAGCCTGAGAAGATGGTTGGATAATTCCAAACATTGTCTCAGTGTGGAAACTGAGGCAGATGATGGTCAAGCAGGACCATATGAGGTGAGCAGGGAGTGCCACAGAAGCATGTAAGACATCCTTGCATGACACTGGGCAGGTTGGGACCATTGGTCATTAGGAGACCCAACTACTGTCCCTGCTCTCTGACACTTGACCTCTGGCCCCAGAACTGGATGCTGGAGCCAGCTCTAGCCACAGGAGAGGAGCTGCCAGAATTAACCTTGTTAACCACATTGTTGGAGGGCTCTGGAGATAAGACACAGGTATGAAGAAATGGGTATGGGGAGGCTCCCATCACCAAGAGGTATTCATTTTATTACCCTAAGATGTTCTTTCCTTCCAGCCACCTGAAGAGGAGACTTTGTCTCAAGCCCCTGAGAATGAAGAGGAACAGAAGAAGAAGGCTCTGGAAAGGAGTATGTAAGTGTCCATACCCCCCACCTCAGTTGCAGAACTTCCACAAGACTGTAAATGGAATGACCTCTGAGGTTGGCTGTAGTTATGAAAGGGCTTCTAGTCCAAGAGGGAACGGGCTAAACCAAGAATGTGCCCAGACTCTGAAGTGGGGGCACTCTCATCCTTCCCTCCTAGGTATGTCCTGAGTGAACTGGTAGAAACAGAGAAAATGTATGTGGACGACTTGGGACAGATTGTGGAGGTAGCTCCCTTATCCCTTCCCAGCCCTGGTCCACCTGCCCCCTTCCCTTTGCCTGAGAGATGCCTTGGTGCTAGTCTTTCTCACCCTCTCAGTCCTCCCTACTTCTGGACTTCCTGGGGTGGGGGAAACCACCAAGACTGGGCTACATTCTCATGCTTCCATTCCAATCTTCCCACAGGGTTACATGGCCACCATGGCTGCTCAGGGGGTCCCTGAGAGTCTTCGAGGCCGTGACAGGATTGTGTTTGGGAACATCCAGCAAATCTTTGAGTGGCACCGAGAGTGAGTTGTGGAGCCCTGAGAGCCAGGTCCTGGGGAGGGACAATTCATTTGGTAGTCTCTGTATCTCAGCCTCCAGCCCAATGAGACCAAGGAACCTTTGGAGTTGTAGGGGACACAACTAGGGCACACAGCTCGAAACCAGAGACGTGTTAGAGAGGTAAGGAGTCTGAAATGTACTTGACTTACCTTTCTCTACCAATCCTCCCAGCTATTTCCTGCAAGAGCTACAGCGGTGTTTGAAGGATCCTGATTGGCTGGCCCAGCTATTCATCAAGCATGTGAGGCTTTAGAGGGTGGGGCTTAGGAGGGGAGGGGCTGGGGAATGGGTTAGGGTGATCTGGAGAAGTTCCCTCCCTCCTAATTAACCCTACTTTCTTTTCTCTGTTATTCCTGTTAGGAGCGTCGGCTGCATATGTACGTAGTATATTGTCAGAATAAGCCCAAGTCAGAGCACGTGGTGTCAGAGTTTGGGGACAGCTACTTTGAGGTCAGTGGCAGAGGTGCCTTGGGGGAAGGAAGACAGAGAATCAGCATGACCAGGTTTTCCAGGCTGCATAACTACCCTGTCCTGTCTTCAGGAGCTCAGGCAGCAGCTGGGGCACCGACTTCAGCTCAATGACCTCCTCATCAAACCTGTGCAGCGGATAATGAAATACCAACTGCTGCTCAAGGTCAGGATCACCTTCTCCCAGGGGGTTCAGCTGGTTGGGAGAGCAGTTTCCTCTGTTGTCTCCCCAGGTTTCTTAAGGCTCCCCATACTTCTTGGAGGTCCTCGCCTGTGTCCTTAGGAGAGGCGGTGAGAGCATTTGATGGTGTCCCATGACCACCCTGAGCATTTCTTCTCTGTATTTTAGGATTTTCTCAAGTATTACAGTAGAGCTGGGATGGATACTGAAGAGCTGGAGGTAAGGACCTCCAGATCCTCAAGGACACACCATATTTGGGAGTTCCTCCAGCCCCCTGGGTGGTTTGGAACTGTCTGGTTTTGGTGGTGGGGGGGGCAGTTGGTGTGGAGATGTGTGAAGAAGCGGCTGGCTGAATAAACCTTTTTTTCCAATAATGCCTCTCTTTGCCCAACAATGCTCTTCTCACCTGCATCCCAGCAAGCTGTAGAGGTCATGTGTTTTGTGCCAAAGCGCTGCAACGATATGATGACTCTGGGGAGACTTCGGGGATTTGAGGTATGGAGATGGGGCAGGAGTCTGGCAGCCCAGTGCTTTTGTGTTTGGTTTTGGCACTCTGGAGGTCCTTTTGGAGAATTATCTTCTTCTTTGGGACTGATGCCACAATAGGTTGGGAGAACTGAGGAAGGAAGGGAGGGAGGAGCAGACAGTTGCCTTTTTCCTCCTATTGAGCTTAAAGGCCATATTCTTTGGTTCCAGGGCAAACTGACTGCTCAAGGGAAGCTCTTGGGCCAGGACACATTTTGGGTTACGGAACCTGAGGCTCTCGGGCTACTTTCCTCCCGGGGCCGAGAGAGGCGAGTCTTCCTCTTTGAGCAAATCATCATCTTCAGTGAGGCTCTGGGAGGAGGAACTCGAGGTGGCACACAACCTGGATATGTGTACAAGAGCAGCATTAAGGTGGGGAGAGGACAACTGGGATGGGGTGAGGTCTCTGAGATGATATCTGGCTCTTGGATTTGTTGGAGGCATCTGAAGAATATGGGGACTCTCTCTCTTTTTAAAAAATATTTTTCAGTTGTAGATGGACACATGTAGCTTTTTTCTTTATTTTTATGTGGTGCTGAGGATTGAACCCACTAAGCTGCAACCCCAGCCCAGGGGACTATCTCTTATTTGCTAATCCAGGTGAGCTGCCTGGGACTGGAGGGGAACCTCCAAGGTGACCCTTGCCGCTTTGCGCTGACCTCCAGAGGGCCAGAAGGTGGGATCCAGCGCTATGTCCTACAGGCTTCAGACCCTACAGTCAGTCAGGCTTGGATCAAACAAGTGGCTCAGATCCTGGAAAGCCAGCGGGACTTTCTCAATGGTGAGGTTCTCATTTCCCCCTCCTCCACATACTCCCTCAGCCCTTTGACCTCTTCAGTCCTTCACCATCCAATCTCTAGCACCTGTCTTCTGACTCCAGCTTCTTTCCACTTCCAGTTTTGCATATTAACTCAAGATTTGGTAACTCAAAATCCTCTAAAGCTCCCAACACTTTACATTGACTGAGAATCCTCAGGCAGGAGGGGGGGCAAAATTGGAGGATGACACAAACAGCCCTTAAAGAAAGGGACCTGTCTCTGTTGTAATACTCTTTCTGTTTCTCTCTTTGCCTCAGCATTGCAGTCACCCATTGAGTACCAGAGACGGGAAAGCCAGACCAACAGCCTGGGGCGGCTAGGAGGGCCTGGGATAGGGAGCCCTGGGAGAATTCGGACTGGAGACCGGTCTCAAGTCAGCACACACACACCCATCAATGGCTCTCTCCCCTCCCTGCTCTTGTTGCCCAAAGAGGAAGTGGCCAGAGCCCCACTGTCTCTGGACACACAGGTATAAGGAACACAGTTCTCTGTATAAACAGAATGGGGAGGGCCTCTTTTGTTTGTGGATCCCCAACCCCTTCCATATCATTCCTTTCTTCCACCACCTTTTGTGTACCCCTTTCTACTTCTTATCCCTCCATTTACCTTTGGGGAAAGGGGAGGTAACTTGGCTAGGGGATTAAACTGAAAAGAGGAGTGAGGGTAGATTGAAGGTCTTTGTTGATCCTCTGACTTGAATCTTTCTTTAGGCCCCTGGTGACAACTCCCAGGCACCCCATGGCTCTTCTCCAGGCCTTCCAACGCCAAACACCCCTCCGGGTCAGGCCAGACTTGCCAAGTTGGATGAAGATGAGCTGTAACTGATGAAGGCCACGGGGTGGTGCTGACTCAGCCACCTATTCCCCAAGGAACTTCAGGGCAATCCTCTGGTTTCACTCCAGAGTTCTTCCTTCTTATCATGTCTGCAGGGTGGGCAAGGCTGGGAAAGATGTCAGTTTGGAGGACAGTATCTAGATCCAAAAGGACTTCTTTCTAACCCAGGAACCCAGGATCCTTCAGCTCCACCCCTATGCATGCATCATGGTCCCTCCAAAACGAAGATATATGGGTGGTCCAGAGGGAAGCCTGGGGCAGGGGCCAGATAGAAATTATTGGTTTTGGTTTTGATTTTGTTTTTTTCTGTTTTCTGAGAATAAAGGTTTTGTTATATCACTGAGGCTGCTGTCTTAGCAGAGGGAAGGAGAGGCTGCAGTGGGTATGAAGTGTTATGGAAAAGATCAGCTGGCCCCCGTTATTTTAGGAGGGGTTTGGTGAAAGGAGCAGGGCACAAGGTATAAGATAAAAGATACTGTTATCTTTGTCCCTTAACTTCAGTTGCAGCATCTCACAAACCAGAGCTGGGACTTTGGGCCACTAGAAAACCCTACATTATTTTTTATGTATTCTCCCTCTTATCCAACCCTTCTTTCTTTCCCATTCACCCTCTGGTCTAGACCCACCAGAAGACTCAGTATCCTGTGACTTCCCATCATTCTTCCAATACCCAGATACTAAAGCACAAAATACCCAATATACCTTTCCTTCTGAGGCCTCTGTGTTCTGCTGATATAGAATGGGAAGGTGAAGAAGAGCCTGGAGTTTTGAGCCCCTTCCTGACTTGAGTCTTCTTTGCTTTCTGGGAGGTCATAGGGCATGTCCATGCTGAACAGGCAGAGATTTTCTTCAAACCCAGATCCAAGAGTGGAGAGTCCAAAGGGGTCTTCACCCCTACCTAACTTGTGGCACAGCCCCTGGAACACAGAGTCAAACATACAGAGATCCACATGCCCTGTTCTGGTTCTGTGCATCTGTATGTCCACTGTGTCCATTTGTCCCTTGGGTTCCATCACGTGTACTGGGGCTTCCTCAACAGACAATAGACTGCTGGGGTGGGAGGGTGAGGAGATGCTGGAGTCTCCCTGTGGGCCCCAGGTCCCTCTGGCTGACAATGAAGGGAGGGATCTATAATGGGGAGACAGGACGTAGGACCCAGATAAGATTTCTGGGGAACAATAGGAGGAATTGAAGAGGGGAGACCCACCCTCTCTGCACCCCACCCCTGGGGCTTTGGGGTCAGGGATGGGGGACCAGAGGTTGATGGGGAGGGGGGCCAAAGATTCTTGTGAATGGAGGAGGGGATAGCAGCAAATAGCAAGATTCTAGAGCTCAGAACCTTTGTGTTTCTTTATGGTCCACAGGGATACGTTAGGTGTGTGGTTGACCCCATTGTACTTAGTTTAACCATGCATGTATTTTTGAGTGTCTACTTTGAGAATAGCATTTAGGTATTATGTAATAAATGTAATAAACAGTAAGTGCTTCAGAGTTTTTGGTTTTTTTTTTCATTGTTTTGGCACTGAAGATAAAATTTCCTATTAGTTCAATGTTTCCCTTAAATTCAGCCCAGCCACTCCTAGCAGAGGTGTGGGGTAGTAGTTTGTCATTGTCTTTGTCTAATACAGGTAGCTGCTTCCCATTTCAGTAATTTGTGAAACTGTTGAATCCAATAAAGCCCCTTTCTTGTGGCAAGCTGTGCTACATCAGGATTTAGGTCTGGGATGGGACTCCTAACAAGTGCTGAATTTTCATGCTCTGAAACTATGAGAATGCAACCCGTCAGGAAAGGATCAGTGACTCCAGAGGAGCCTGACTCTGACTCTGCTTAAAGTACAGACGGCGAAAGGAACCCAGAGTGAAGCGGGGTGTGGTGTGTGGAAATCAAAAGGCTTAGGAGTGTCTGAGAGTGGGTGTTGTTAGTTCACTTGTCTTTTGGCCTGTCTCTGATGGCTACATCTTTCCTCAGCTACCCTCATAGCAGGGCTAGCTGTCAGATCCGGCCAAGGATATCCGAGGAAACGCCTAACGGGAGGACTCTCCCCTCCCAAGGCTGACCTGAAGGTCCCTGAGAAATGGCGTTCTCCAGGGCCGGATTGGACCCTGCTTCTTGGAGGCGGGACCCTGGGCTAGCCGAGGAAGGTGTATTTAAGACTGTGAGGAGTTGGAAGGAGTCAAGGACAAAATGAGTGGGCTGCTGGGTGCCAGGACTTGCTCAAGCCCAGGAGAGGCCTCGGACCTTAAGTACCCACTGGGCACCAGGCTCAGGGAGCCCCTTACCGAGGCTCGGTTCCAGCAGCTCTTCCGGGATGAAGAGCAGGTTCAGGAGCTACCGACAGAGCCCCGCGGGCCAAGGCTGTGCAGGATGTGGAGGAGACCCGCCAGCGCCTGTTCCAGGCGGGGGGCGTGGCGCCTGCTGCAGGCTCGGTTGCCCCCACTGCGCTGGTTGCCCCTCTACCGCTGGCGGGCCTGGCTACTCGGGGATGCTGTGGCCGGAGTGACGGTGGGCGTTGTACACGTACCCCAGGGTGAGAGGCCCCAATACCAGCTTGCCACAGCTCAAACTTTAAAAGGATTCAAGGAGGAGGCATGAGAACCTGGGAATCCGGGGATGAGGTTGTGGGTTAATGTTCCAGAGAGGGACCAAGAAGGACTGTGGGGTTTCATCAGATCCCTACCCCCACCTCTCCTCATCTGCTCAATCCTGCGAGACTGGTTCCGCTTCTGGGAACTGAAGAGAGGCCTAGGGCTGCCCCCCAGGAACTTGGCGACACCGATTTTTGACCTTGTCAGCCTCAGGGCCTCCCACGGAGGCCCATTAACCCCTTCAGTTCCCTCATGCCAGCACAGTTTAGTATCCCTGGTGCCAGGACCAGGGCTGGACTTCCCAGCCCTCCGCAGACCTTCCCTTCTATTTCTCCCCCAGGTATGGCTTTTGCCCTCCTGACCTCGGTACCTCCGGTGTTCGGACTCTACACTTCTTTCTTTCCCGTTCTCATCTACAGCCTGCTGGGTACTGGGAGACACCTGTCCACGGGTGAGTAGCCAGGGACTACTAATGACTCTTCTCCTCTTTGGGGTGAGAATGAACAGGGTTTGAAGCGTCTTTCTTGTAAGCTCCCAGTTCGATTCCCCTCTTCACCTCTTCCACCTTCCCTTCCCTCTGGCTGCCACTCTGCCACAGAACTCTGATCCAGGCATACTTGCTGGAGCCGGTACAGATGAGGGAGTTTACTTGGATATTTTCCCCTCGTGAACTTTGGTTAACATGAACATCTCCAGGACTTGAAGGGGAAGAAGAGATGCGAGGCCCCTCACAGGAGCATCCAGTCCAGCGGGAGTCTGCGTGAGGGGCAGTTTTTGCTGCCTGGTGCGCTCTCCTTTCCTTCCTGCCCACGGTTTCCTGACAGCTCATGGCCCCTTCGGTCTTCATTGCGGGCAGTAGTTTTGCTTTCTAGGAGAGCGGGGTCAGGCAGCAGCAACCCTGGCTCCAAACAGCGGAGCCTGGGCTGCTGGCCGTCCGATTCAGCACAGTTAGTGATCTCGCCGTTTGTTCCCCGGCTCCAGGAACTTTCGCTGTACTCAGTCTCATGACCGGCTCCGCGGTAGAGCGGCTGGTGCCCGAACCCCTCAGCCGGAACCTGAGTGGAATCGAGAAGGAGCAGTTGGACGCTCAGCGGGTTGGGGCGGCCGCCGCAGTGGCCTTCGGGAGTGGGGCGCTGATGGTGAGGGAGGATCCCACGAAGCCCCTGGGGGAATGGAGCCACGCTGGGGCCAGGGGAATTGGACAAAGGAAGAGAGAGGGGGAAATCTTCCGCTCAGGTTCAGTTGGGCTGGGGTGCAGTGGGGAAGCTGGAGCACGGCACCCTGGTGGGTCGGTTCCTCCTTCTGTTGGTGAGTGCACATCTTCTCCCCAGCAGCTGGGGATGTTCGTGCTGCAGCTTGGCGTTTTGTCCACCTTTTTGTCGGAACCTGTGGTCAAGGCGCTGACCAGCGGGGCCGCGCTGCACGTGCTTGTATCCCAGCTTCCAAGCCTTTTGGGGTTGTCTCTTCCGCGCCAGATCGGCTGCTTCTCTCTCTTCAAGGTCGGGGTGGGAAAACAGCGGAGAAGAGGCTTCTAGAGGTCTCGGGAAGAGGGAAACCCGAAAAGGGAGAAGAGATGAGGGTGAAGGGGTAGTGTGTGAACGGGAGGAAGGGAAGAGGTTGTAGAACTACAAGGCTACGTGGGGGCGCTGCGGATCTGGAAACCCTGGTGGCATCGGGGAGAGAAGGCTTTGCCTGGTCTGGTGGGTGGGCGCTGGGGCAGAGAGGGGGCAGTCAAACCTGGCACGTGGCCCTTTGCTCACGGCCCCTCCCACAGACGCTGGCAGCTGTGCTCACATCGCTGCCCCGGAGCAGTCCAGCCGAACTGACCATATCGGCTCTCAGCCTGGCGCTGCTTGTGCCGGTCAAGGAACTGAACGTGAGATTCCGAGACAGGCTACCTACCCCGATTCCAGGGGAAATCGTCATGGTGAGGATGGCCTGGGGCAAGACTCCTTGCCCCTCACATACCCCGCCTACCCTGTAGGAACTGGCTGCTGCCGCCCCCTTGTGAAATTCAGACAGATCACATAGTCATACTTTTCTAGGCCTCCTCCCACACCAGTTTGACCCTGAAGTATCCCCATCCTCACTGAACCACTCCTCTCTCAGAGCCCCCTCTAGAACTCTTTTAGAACGCCTTCTTCTTCCTTGCAGAGCCCCCTTGCGGTTTCCCTCGCTTCAGCACCTCCTCTCACCGCTCCTCATGGGATCCTTCACTGTAATTCAGTGTATCTCCCTTTCTACTCCTTACCTAGGTTGCTCTCTTCCCAACTAAATAAATGTCTCCACATATTTACATGTGGACATTTACATGTCTCCACAGATTCCCCACATATGGCCAGATATGGTCCAGCTTCCCTGCTTAAAATGGCTGTTGCACCTCTTGATATTCTTTACCTTCATAGGAACTCCCTCTTACTTCTTCATAGCTCTAGGCTTACCTCATTATTCTTTCCCATGCCCACACACCTTCACTCTAAATGAGTTAGCTGTCAAACATCCATTCCAAACTGCCTAGATTTGCATGTGACCCTCTTTCATGCTGAGCCCCTTCTAGCTTTGCCATGGGCCCCATCTCCTCCTAGACCCCAATGTGGTGTCTTCCCCAGGTGCTTTTGGCCTCCGTGCTCTGCTTCACCTCTTCCTTGGACACAAAATACAACGTTCAGATAGTGGGGCTGTTGCCTGAAGGGTAAGAGAGAATGAAAAGACACAAGTACTTTTTTCTCTCACCTCTCTCACCAATATCTCCTCTTGTCCTGCCCCACCCTATTTGCTCTGCCTCCTCTATCTCCCTGCAGCACCCAACCTATCCTTACCATGGATCCCTCCCTTTCCAGATTTCCCCAACCCCTCCTCCCCAGTCTGGCTGAGCTGCCCAGGATTCTGGCTGACTCCCTGCCCATCGCACTGGTTACCTTTGCTGTGTCGGCCTCCCTGGCCTCCATGTATGCAGACAAGTATAACTACACTATTGACCCCAACCAGGTATGACTCCAACTGTGGACCCCAGCCCTATTTAGAAGACACCCCGTTAGCCTTATTCCCCTATGTATCTCTCTTCATCTCACTGCATCCCTCCAGGAGCTCTTGGCCCATGGCGTCTCCAACCTCATCTCCTCCTTCTTCTCTTGCTTTCCCAACTCTGCTTCACTGGCCACAACAAGCCTACTAGTGGACGCTGGTGGGAATACACAGGTAAGAGGGTGTCCTTAGGTGAGGAGAGACATTCAGGCTGGGATGGCTATAATGGAAAAACAGGTAGTAGATTTGTAGATACTCCAATAGCATCTATAGAGAGGAGAATGGGAATCAGAGGGAGGATGAGTGAGGGGATGGGATTATAGAGAGGAGAGATAGATGATAATAAGGCTCCATAAAGACCTTTGTAGAGTTTAAACACTGAAAAAAGTCTATGTGCCCCAGATCTAATATAAATAAACATAACACTAAACTACAAGTCTAAGAGATGAAATTCTTTTTTTTTCCCCCATGAGGACATTTTGTTTAGAAAGAAGTATCACATTTCAAAGTCTTCCCCTAATATTTTTTTTTTCCTCATTCTGCTGGTGCTCTAAGCAGTGATTAGCCTGCTTATAGGGTGATTCAACAGTGGCTTTTAAGATGGAGGTAGGCTGCAAAAATAGGAATCTTAATAAATGAACCAAAATAGGAAACAAAACAGATGAACTACATAACATCTGGGGTAGTCTGGAGAATGATGGACATTTAATTGAGGGAAAGGGAGGGATGTTGATAGCTGAATATCAAGTAGGAGGTTGAGGAGTGTGGTGTACCCATGTGGAAAGAGATTTGGGAGGAGGGGGACTTCTGAGGAAGATGAAGCAGAGCAGGCAGAGAGACCAGCTCTCTCATGGGGGTAAGGGATGCTACTGGCGTATCTACCAATCTTCTACCTGCCTTCCTTGCTTCCATCCCTCCTTCCCGCTAGTTGGCAGGCCTCTTCTCCTGTATAGTTGTCCTTTTGGTGCTGCTGTGGCTGGGACCCTTCTTCTACTATCTGCCAAAGGTAGGGGGCTGAAGAGGCATGGCCATATCAAGGGTGGTGGTGTATTCCGGGACATTGTGGCAGTCATCCCACCTCCTCTGCCCTAAGGCTGTCCTGGCTTGCATCAACATCTCCAGTATGCGCCAGATGTTCTTCCAGATGCAGGAACTTCCACAGCTATGGCACATCAGTCGCATGGACTTTGTGAGAAGTGGTGGCATTACCCCAGATTGCCCCTTCCATCTTCCCAGCATCCTCTGTATCCCCAGTCTCTACCATGGGCCAACACTAACTGTCCTGTCCTAAGTCCTTCAACTCATCCTCCACCACCACACACACTTCCTAAAACCATTTAAAGGGTGGGGTTTGAACTCCTCAGAATATTTGTAACCTCCCAACTGGCACAAGGTCCAAGGTGTATATCAGTGAGTCAGTCCTGCCTCTTCCTTCTACCATGCTTCCTACTTTTCTCTGCGTCCCCCTTTCCCTCACTTGCCTTGGTAGTCACTGCCATTGGATCAGTCTTTCTTCTGGGCAGTCCACCCCTATTTGTGTCCTACAGGCTGTTTGGATAGTCACATGGGTAGCTGTAGTGACACTGAATGTGGACCTGGGTCTGGCTGTGGGTGTGATCTTCTCCATGATGACGGTGGTCTGCCGCACACAAAGGTAGGCAAAAAGATGGGCAGAGTTGAGATGAGGAGAGGGAGAGACCAGGTATGAGGGGTAACTCTCTGGTCAGACCAGGTTAGGCTGAAAATCTGACCCCAGCTTTTTCCCTAGGGTCCAGTGCCTAGCACTTGGATTGGCTGAGGGAACAGAACTCTACAGGCCACTCAGAGAGAGCCATAGGGTGAGTGGGCTTTGGCCAAAAAAGGAAGAGAATATTAGACCTGGATGTTTCTATGACCCTCTCCCTTTTAGCTCCTCCAGGTCCCAGGTCTCTGTATCTTGAGATATCCAACACCACTCTACTTTGGGACTCGTGGGAACTTTCGCCGCATCTTGGAGTGGCATCTGGGGCTTGGAGAAGGAGGCAAGGTAAGGAACTTGGCCAAGGAGGAGAGTGAGTCTTCTGGGATTTGGAAGCAGATATGTTCTGAGGTGGGTTGTTGTGCTCAAAAGGTGTATACATTCTTGCTTATTTGGGGGGTCGTGGTGGCCACTCTTCTCTATTTATAGGCATCTCCAAAGCCAGATAACTTACCAGACACAGGTAAGATGGGATGACACGGAGGGAGATTTGGGCATGACCCATGCTGGTATCTTGGTACTCCTGCCTTCTCCCATCCTAGTTGCTGAGCCTGTCAGAGTTGTGGTCCTAGACTTCAGTGGTGTCACCTTTGCAGATGCTGCTGGGGCCAGGGAAGTGGCACAGGTGAGGGAGGGGGTAGGTTGACGAAAACCCATTTATCATCCTGTTTATATTCTGATTTGGGATTCAACCCCTCTGCTTCATCTCTGCAGCTAGCTAGCCGATGCAGGGATGTGGGGATCCACCTTCTCCTAGCTCAATGCAATGGTGAGTGGTATGGAGGATGGAGGGACTGTTGACTAGAGAATGACTGGACACTTGGGGGATAAAAGAGAACACAGTGTGGATCTAGGGCCCCAGAGCCTGATACTTTCCTTACACAGCCTCTGTGCTGGAGACACTGGCCCGGGCAGGAGTCTTGGACAGAGTGACCCCACAACAGCTGTTTGTGAGTGTCCAGGATGCAGCTGCTCATGCCTTGGAGAAACTGGTAAGGGGCAGCAGCATCTGGAGTGGGAGCCAGGAGGTGCTACACTAGGACAAGGGGGTGGGGCAGGTGAGTGCCTGAAGATTCAGAGAGTTTCAGGAAAGGTTTCGTAAAGAAGGAAGATCATGAAGGACAGGATGGGGAAGAGATGATTAGCAGATTCAAGACAAGTCAGGAAAACTGGGCCAAGCCATGAGTGAAGAAATAAAGAACTAATGTTCCAAAGTGGGTGGTGTGCCACTCAGAGCATTGCCAAATCTCCATGAGGGAAGGGGGTACTCAAACTATTCCCAACCTGTCCACTCTTGTCTCCAGGAACTCACTGGCTCAACGATTTGCACAGTATGGATATGACCATGTTACTTGGAGTATGAAGGTCTCCAATGATGTGTGTGTATGTGTGTGTTTGAAGAGTGCCATGATCCTTCAGCTCCCTTACCTAATATAATGAATAAAATGAAGCTGAAACCCTCTGGGATCCATGAAGTGGGTCTGGGTGTTTCCTCATGGAACCCGGGTGCCCCTCCTTCCCTGCCCACAGCATCACAGAGACACGAGTAAAAATGGCTTTCACGGTGTGTTCACCAGCCCCACCCAACTCCAGAGTCACAAGTTGTCTCTGTGGGGATGGGCTGGAGCTGGTACAGAGTCCTGGATCCCCAGCTGGGGGTGGGGAGGCACAGCCTTGGGATTGCACAATGAGGAGGTTTCTCACCCCCTCAGTCCCAAGGAGGCAAGAGGAGAGTGTTTCCACTTCAGGGTTTTAGAGTCCTCCTGGGCTCTTTGGCACTTGGAAAAATTACCACCCCCCATTTCCTGCCCCATAAGAATGGGGTGGGGGGAGGACTTGGCACTGGCTGTGGGAGAGGTTATGGCTCCTCAGGCCCCTGGGCACTCACAGAAAGGAGGGGTGTCACCAGGACAAACCCCTATTTGGGATCAGGTTCTGAAGGGGAGGGTGGAGGGGCAAAGTGGTCAGAGATCTTCAGAGGAGTGCTCATTGGATGAAAGGGTTGGTTGGACAATCATGGCAGGGACAAGGAAGCAGGCCCAGCCTGACAGCGGGAAGGCCCAAGTGGCCGTCACTCCGCGGTCATGCACTGCAGCCGGTGTTTGAAGTAGAGCAGGCGGTGTTTGGCCACCTGACTTTCGTCCAGTGATCCTGGGTAACGGAACCGGGCATAAGTCTCTGCCCCAGCATCCCTTGATACCCACGGCAGCTTCAGTTTCGATGCATGATCCACAACGACGTCGGAGCAGGAGCCAACCCGAAGGGAACCAAGCCCATCCAAGAAGAATTCTGGGGTTGGAGGGGAGGGGTGTAAATAATGAAGGCTCCTGACAGTGCAGAAGGTCAACCCACAAAGAAGAATTGAAATGTAGGGTATTGAGGGTGCCTACAAAGACTCAATTTCTAAGAACTCTGGCATGCACATTAACCCTTCTGAGTCTCAGTTTTACTCTGTGTAAAACATGGCATCGATTTGCTTGTGCTTTGAAAATGGAAAGACATGACCTCCCCACTTTAAGAGGTTCAATAAGTGCCCCAAGAGTTGCTTTGAATGCGGTTTGAACCAGGAGAAGCGGCTGGGAGTGGAGTAAAGGGTAGTGACTATGGCAGAGAAGTTCAAGGTGAACCCAGCGGCTGTGCTAGGCGCAGGGGTCTAAAAGGAATGCGTGGGATGGAAGGAGAGGATGGGAGCTCTGTCTCTCGCCCGGGTGCTGGTCTTGGTAAATCCTTGCAGAACTGCTCCAGCGAACCCTGGTGACCAAGCATCGCCCAGTTCCTGCGGAGTGTGTGTGTGCGTGTGTCCTTCCCAGGCCTTGCCGGGAGGAGGCGCCACTCACCCAGATGTGCTACGCGGCTCAGGCGCGGATCGAAGCCGACCTCTCGCACCTTGTCAGTGCGCGCCAGAAAGAAGTTGACGACGCCATCGGTGACCACGCAGCCTGGGAAGCCAACGAGTTCGTGGTGGAAGCCACGCCTTTGCCGGAGGCAGTTCCCAAGGCCTGGGGCACCTTGTTCCACGCTCAGCAGCTGCCGGTAAGTAGTAGCAAAACCCGAAATCTCCCGCACTGCTCCCCCAACCTACGAGAATGGGAGGATGGTTCCAGGTGGGGCTAGGCTCCTAACCTTGCCACATCCTTTTCTGCTTCACCCGTACAGAATGCAGACCGCCCCCCAGACTCCACTTTGTGGACTCTCTTTGTGCCAAGGCTGGTAGTTCTCAACCCCGCTCTCCCACCTGAGCCCTAACCTGTTTAAGGCCCTTCTACCCTACATTCCGCGTCCCCTCTCCTACCAGGTCCAGCGGCGTCCGCTCCAGAACGTCCACAAGTCTCTCCAGCCGCGTGCGCGCTGTGAAGACAAAGTCGTCGTCCACCCACAACACATATTTGGTGGTTACTTGGGACACGGCCAGGTTCCGGCCCGCGAACCAGCCCTGCAGAAAAGGTGTGTACTGTTGGCGCGTCTGGAGAAATAGAATATGCCTCTTTGCCACCCTTTCTTCCCCGCCCCCCACTCCTCACAAAAGCCTGTGCACCGCTCCAGACTTTCCAATGACCAGAAGCTAGGTTTAAAAAAATTCAGATTCCCATCCTCATTCCCAGAGGTTCTGAGTCAGTGTTCTGGGGAGGGTTTTGGAATGCATCTTATTCCTTCATTAATTATTTTATTGAACGCCTTGGTAGGCATTAATAAGCATCATTCTAAGAATGCAGAACGAATAAGAGAAACATAATTTTTTCTTCCACAGAGTTCACAGTCCAGGAATCCTCATGCTTAACAGGTACCCTCTGGAGTCTGAGGCTCGTGATCTTGGAATCACTAACCTGGCTGCAGACTGAAGAAACGCCCCCTCCCAGAGTCTTCTTGAGCCCCAGGTCAGCCTGGCTGACAGCATACCTTGCCGAAGGGCATAAGATAGTGCTCCACGTGGGGACCACTAACACGCTCTGGTTTGTCACTGTCATCAGCAATGACTACGGTGACAGTGGGGTAGAAGCGGCGGATGCTGGCGATGAGTGCCCGTAGCCGATCATATCGAAGGAAGGTCTTGGTAGCAATGGTGACCAGAGCGCTGATGTTGTACTGGCCTGCTAGGACATAGGGTTGGATGCAGACAAGAAGAATGAGGAAAGAGAAGCAGGAAGACAACCCTTATTAGGGCCACCCTGTCCCAACTTACTCCCCACCAGGGCAGGACCTACTACTTCCTTGCCCACACCAGCCCAACTTACTTCCCACCAAAGCTGTACTACTACTTCCCTGCCCCCACTATCCTCACCTCCCTGAGGTAGAGACCCAGGCGGGTACAGTCGGGGGTTGAGGGGATGTCTTATGCGGATGGTGAAGGCAGCCTCATGTCCTTGGGTGGAGAACCGGACTGGGGATAAAGGACATGAGATTGGGCCCTTAAAGTTGGGACAACATTCTTTTCAGTCCATTAATATTTAAGTGCCTACTCTTTGTCCTGCCTTTCTAGGTCTTAGTGGACAAGAATACTAGGTTGTTAGCCCCATGGAACTTCCTAATGGGTGGGGAGAAAGACAATGAAAAAGTGTTAATTAAAAGCTAAGCTTTTTTGAGCATTTACTATGTTCCAGACACTTAAATTATGCTAAATATATGAATTACTTTAATTCTCTTGATAGCCCCAGTAAGTAGATTCCTACTACAGAAAAAGAAGGTGAAGTACAGAAAAGTAACTTGCCCACATTTACACAACAAGAAAGCTGATAGGAACCTAGTCTATCTTGTCCCAGGCTAAGTAAGAAAGCTCAGATACTGTTTAGTACCAAATAGAAAATAAGACAAAGTAATAGTGTGGAGGAGACATTTGAGCTTAGATCTGAATGACAAGAAGGAGCCAGCCATGCAAAAATCTTGGGGAAGAGCATTTCAGGTAGAGGGAACAACAAGTGCAAAGACCCTAAGATAGGAGAAAACTTTATGTAACAAACTTTGGAGAGGAGCAGGAGGGCTGTGTTATGCTCCTTTTGCTAGAGGAAAAATGGGAGTTCTGGAAGTTAAGAACTTTGCCCTCTAGCAAGTGATGTTTTGGGAATAGAGCCTGAGTCTTTTGGCTTAGGAGCAGGTCACTTCCTGGGGCCTGTCATGGTTGGCCAGAAGTGGGGACACACTCAAGACTCAGGTTTCTTTCTAACCTGCTCTGGCCCCAGATGAACAAAGGCCCCTTCTCTCCCTCTCTGGCCCTGCTTGCCCTGTTGAAATACCCATTGTGTTGCCAGGCAGCTCTGGCCATTGCCTGGGTACCTCCCACACCCTGTGATATTTGCCTACAGCAGTTTTTCTCCATCTTTTCTGTTCATCCAGCCTTCCCCTACCTCTATACAGGTCTCACACCTGTGTCTGCTGTGTTGGTCTGGTAGCTTCCGCTACTGTAAGTGACCAGTTGTAGCTGCCGGTTGAGGTGGTCCAGCCCTGGGCTGGCAAGGGTGAGATCTGGCTGCCCTTCTCCAATGACAGTCACTCCAGTCACTTGCCCTGCCACATCCCAGGTGCCCAGGGAAGCAGTCAGGTTCACCTGGCAGAGGAGATCAGAAAGTGTAGGATCAGGCCCCAGACCCACCTCTTGTCTCCCTGATTCTTCCATCCCTCCCTTGATGGCCTTGTCTCCCTCCCAGCATTCTCATGCCCACCTGGTCTCCTTGTTCTGTTTTCTCTCACCTGGTATACCTCCTGACCAGAAGCTGCCTGCAGGCTCAACCCTGGGAGGAATGATGGAGGATTAGAACCACACAGACAACCCTAAATTCTTTCTCACTTTCTCTTGCCTCTTTCACCACACACAACATAGAACTTTTCACCCATCCATCTTGTTGAGGCTTCAGCAAGAAGCCTAGAGTATAACACAGCCTAGAGTAACTGATTTTTTACTTCCTGCCATCAAAATGGTATTTCTTTCATAGCCTAACCTACATATCCAACTAACTTTTGGTCAGTTAGCAAATAATAGATTCTTTTTCCCAAACCTCCCCAATTACAGTCTTCTTTAATTTCTGACAACCCTAGAATCCCTTCTCCCCCATCTCCTCCTCAAGTTCCCTTTCATCAGAAGTCATCCTCACCTTCCATTCTACCCAACCTTGGGCACTGCCACCCTAATAGTGACCCAGGCCATCGTCTTCCCCACCTGGCACTAAGATGCTCCTGAGGGGCTGAACCTCCACACCCTGCAGAGGATACTGTAGGGGGGAGTTGGCAGGGGCTATGAGCAGCTGGTCAGCTGGGGACTGGCTCCTGGAGTAGGAGAGGACAGAAGAAGAGAGGATACAGAAAGAGTCAGAAGGGCTTGCTCTCCTGGCTCAGTCACCACAATCCTTCACTACCATCCCCCACAAAGTCATGTTCTCCTTTCTCTCTAGTACCTTGAAAGGAAGGCCTGGAACTCTCTTTCCCTTTCTGCAGAGGCAGCCCTCAGCTCCTCAGGGTCAAAGGCCTTGGTGAGATCAATGGCTCGGACCTGTCTCTGGAAGGGAAGGGGGAAGCTCCCCCCACTGGACTCACAACTGCAGTTGTTCTGAGTCAACAGCCTGAAGAGGGGAGAGGGATCTTCAGAGTCCAGCCACACTCATCTCACAAAACACACTGGGCCCACACTTTGGCTTCTTAACTCTGCCCATCCAGTATGTGTTCCCTTAAACATTGCTCTTCAGATAATCCCCAGGAGTGGGAGATCATGAGTGTGACTCATCCCTTAAATCTGGAATTCACAGAGGTGTAGAATAGAACCAGTTGCTAAGATTTCAGGACCTACGAATTGGTACCCATCATTAAGGAACCCTTCTGGAATCTCTTTTCATGTCTGAATCTGGACATCAGAGAATCTTTCAAGGGCCTTCCTCTGCCTGCACACCCTCCCATTTCCACCGCCATGACAAGGTTCAGGGAAGACAAATATCCACACCTCCCCCAGTCCAAGCTTCAGCTACCCGCTCCACGTCCCACTTTACTCCACACAACCACTCAGGAGAAGGGAGGTACCAGAGCCCAGCAACAGAGGAAACAAAAGCTCCCCAGGCCACCCCATTAGCAAGCATTGTGCCGCTGCTGCAGTTGTCCGCACTCACCCCACCACTTGCTCCTTGATCCTGACTGGGATGTGTGCGTAGCGGGGCTCCGGGACAAGATCTGGCAGCTCCGGCCTGGGGGGGCCGTGCGGGGGCGCCCACAGAGCAAGAGGGGTCCGGAGGCCCGGCGCCTCTCGGGTGCTTGCGTACAGGAGACCTAGCGAGGCGCAGGCGAGCAGCAGGACCAGCGCGCACAGGGCCCGGCGGCCCAGCCGCATCCTGGGGTTGGGGGTAGGGAGGGTGAGAAACGGAGGGAGGGAAGGTGAGGTCTGGAGTCCTTGACCCCGGCGACCTCGGAGCCTCTTGAGGGCTCCCAGGGGCGCTCTCCGTACGTCGCACTAGGATTTTCATCGCGAGTCATTTTCCCGGTACCCTTCCCCTCATTCCCTCGGCCTCAAGGGTCTCCTTTCTTCTCGCCTTTGCCGCATCTCGTTTTCCTCTCGCACCCGAGGCCTGGCATCTTGATGCGAGAGGCATTTGGATGCTGTGGCTTCAACGCGGCCATGCATAAGTAGAAAAGCATCGCTTTATTAGAGCGGGGACATCCCTATGCCGCTGACCGCCCTGCCCCTCCCCCTCCCCCAGTCCGAGCATCACCTGGGCTGGGGTGGGCTGCAGAGGGGTGGCTCCACACCTTCCCGTCAGAAAAAATGCAGAATCACGCTCCTTCTATTGAGTGTCCCGGCGGAGGTGACCCCCTGGCTGGCCTTGGGAAGCTGCGCGGGGGACAGGATGGACTGGCGAGCGTGTCGCCGGTCGCCTCCACCTTGGCCCCTCATCCCGCCTGGGCACTGACCTGTCTAATGCTCTAAGGCCGCCGCAAGATTTCGGTGCCGACTGCTCCGGGCTTTCAGCCCCGGCCTGGGGGTCCTCATGGAGCAGGGGGTGGCTTTATGCGGGAGCTGGGCGTGCCTGAGAGTGTGAGGGATCCTCCTGCCTCCGGAGAACGCCCGACCCCTCCCGCCTACGACTCTCCGGGCTTTGTAGACCGCGGTGTGGAGGTGGTTCTGGTTGTCTCCTGCCGAGGGAAAAAAATTAAGAACCCGCCGCACCAGTTCGAGGAACAAAGCTGAGGATCCCTGGCACGGTGTCCCACTTTCAGGGCCCAGAGGGTTCAGGCCGCCGCCTGGCTTTCACACCGCAGCGCCTCGCGGCTCGGTTCCCAGGATGGTTGCGGCAGAGGCTCCGGCTCCGCGCCGGGAATCGGAGCGCCGCGGCGCCTTCTGGTGGGCGCAGAGGAGATCGCCCGGCGCGGAGCCAACCCGGGAATGTCCTCCCTCCTAGCCCCGCATCCCTTCGCCCCCAGACCTTTGGCTTCTCAATTGCCAATCCCCAACTCTAGGCATTCTGTTACCTATTCGCTCTGAGCATGTGGACAAAGATGGGTAATAGGGCATTGGGAGCGGGCGGACGCTCCCAACCCTCCTATAACCCCTTTCCAAGGATGGTTTAAGTGGTTAGGGTGAGATAAAGGAAACAAGCCCTGGATAATAAGCCCTCTGCAAGGCTGACAGAGACAGATTCACACCCTCCCCTCCAGACTCCACCTCCACTTCCCGCTCTGGCAACCCCTCCTACCTACCAAACACTCAGGAGGTAAGCAAAATTCAGGGGCCTATTTCCCTAACTGCCCCTTATGCAACTTGCAGCAGAAGGGGAACTCCAAAGAGCAACCAGTTTGGTAGTAGCTGTGCTGCCAAGCTTAGGCCATAGAAGGCGGACATTGTCCAGAATCAAAGAACTATGGTTCTGTGGTCCTCATAAAAGATGTATCAAGATTTAATGGGAAAAATATATAATAAGAAATGTAGAACATGATGAAAATATGTGCGTGGAGGGAAGGATTGATTATTTAATGAATTGTATACAAAAGAATGACTCATCAGCTGGGGGAAAAGGGGGAATCCCACTTTCCAAAATCAACCTATCAAATATTCTGTTAGAAATTAAACCATAAAAGTAGATAAAAATCACGTTTTTGTTTTATTATTTATTTATCTTTTTTTTTTAGAGTGAGTGAGAGAAAGATAGAATTTTAATATTTATTTTTTTTTAGTTTTTCAGCGGACACAACATCTTTTGTTGGTATGTGGTGCTGAGGATGAACCCGGGCTGCACGCATATTAGGTGAGTGCGCTACCGCTTGAGCCACATCCCCAGCCCCTGTTTTATTTTGTTTATAATCTTGGAGTGGAGAGGAGATCTCTAAGCAGGAGATAAAGGGAAATATTAATAAATTTGCCTATATAAAAATACCTGAAGGGTCTAGGGGTATAGTGCTTGCCTACCATGCACAGGGTCCTGGCTGGGGTCCATGCCCTGCACCACAAAAACAAAAGCAATACTTGACTGAAGAAATTACTATAAAAAAAAACTTGTGAAGTGTCAAACTGTGAGAAAACATTTGCAATCTACTTTGATGATTACTCAAGTGAGTTTAGTTTGTGAAAATACAGAGTTGTGTATTTCACTGTACACTTTTCTGTATACATTAAAATACACAATAAAAATATGCAATATAAATATATCAATAAAACATTTAAAAATATGTGAGAACAATTATCTGATTTTGAAAATATTCAAAAGGTATCTCTTCAAGAAGTACACCAGTTGGGTGGGTTTTTTTTTTTGTTGTTTGTTTTTTTTTATGGTTATCTTGGATCACACATGTAGCTGCAGCCATGTAGCAGCTCAACTGGGGTTAGATGATACAAATTGCCTTCCTTGCATGATGGAAATTTGGTGCTGGCTATTAGCTGAAATTCTCTCTTCATGTGATCTTTCATCATCATCAGAGAAAGGACTTCATTATATGGCTATCTCAGGCCATATACTTTATTAATTTCAGGTTATACCTTTTGAGGTATTACTTATAATTCATGCAGTATTATTTCTCCATACACATATATATACACACATGAATGTCTGTATACATGTATGCATATATGTTTATGTGTCAAAGCAAGTCATCAAGCTAATCCAGATTCAAGGAGTTGTTAAACTGTATTTCCTGATTAGTGTGACTGCAAAGAATTTGTAACCATTTGTAATCCTCCAATATCACCAATGTCTTTTTTCTTTTTTCAAAGTACTGGAGATTAAAGAGCCAGGGGTTCTTTACCACTGAGCTACAGTCCCAATCCTTTTTTCTTTTTCTTTTTAAGAGAGAGAGAGAGAATTTTTTTAGTATTTATTTTTTAGTTTTTGGCGGACACAACATCTTTGTATACGGTGCTGAGGATCGAACCCAGGCTGCCTGCCAGGCGTCCCAGCCCTTTTTTTTTTTTTTTTTTTTTTTTGAGATTAGGTCTTGCTAAATTGTTGAGGCTAGCCTCAAACCTGTGCCTCAAGTCTCCTGAATTAATTAATGGCATGTTATTAACAGCATGTACCACCATGTAGGGCTCACAAATCTTTAACAGCAACAGGAGCAATTAAGTAAATACTTTTAAAAAGGAAGACTGTGTTAATAATGTGGTGTCAACATTACAAGGAGAAAAACTCTGAAATGGCAGAGCTATAAATGCTAAGGAGCCTTGAATTAAAGTCATCCCAATAACAATGAGCCACAGATACCCAGATCTTCCAATACCTTCCCCACCAAAAAGGATAGTGTAAGGTCAGCACCAGTGATCAAAAGGAGATAGATTAAAAGCAGCTGAACAAGGCTTTACTGAGATTTGCTCCTGGATGAGACCCTCCAGTCCAACAGAGGTGGTGTGGGAGAATTGCACCCAGGCTCAGTCAGATTGGGATTTTACTGGGTTTAGGGCAGGAAGGGAGCGCTTGGAACAAGAAAGGGAGGTTTTCAGTCTCTTGTGCTTCTGGGGTTGGTCTGGGGATCTTGCTGAGAACCGTGTCCTTCCAGGATTGGTCAGGAGACCCCACTGATTGACAGGTGGTTATGAGGCACTGCTTGTCTGTCAGCACCTCATTGGTTGTTCCTTTCCACCTGGGTTGCCTGGTGCTTTGTTTCTTTAGCCACCTCAAACCAAACCAACAGGTAGGCCTCCTTGGACTTACTCCAGGTCTCATGCCAGAGTTGAGACAGAAAAAGTCACAGAAAAACCTGAAATATCAGAAATTAATGAAGTGCTTTAAAAAAAAAAGTGGTAGGAGTATGTCAAAAGGACACACAGAGTGGGGCTGGGGACATAATTTAGTTGATAGAGTGCTTGCCTTGCATGCACAAGGCCCTTGGTTCAGTCCCCAGCACCACCAAAAAAAAAAAAAAAAAAAAAAGGACACTCAGAGGAGCCAGCTTGAAGGGGCTTGCACTGGCTGAATCTATGAATTTAGGACAGTTTAAGCACCAAAATAATTTAGGGTAGGAATGAAATATAAACCATTGGAAAATAGAAATGTGTAAGTCCACAGTAAAACAGTAGGAATCATGTGTCCACACTGGTAATATATAATTAAGTAAGTGAATGAAAGGGAAGGGAGAATGCCAATTGAGAAATGTGGAGGGAATTGACAGATTTGGAATATAACCGTTTTTTGGCCATCTTGGTAAAGATTGGTTTGGGAGCCAGGTGTGATTGTATATGCCATAATCTGAGAACTAGGGAGGCCAAGTCAGGAGGATCACAAGTTTGAGGTCAGCTTCAGCAACTTAGAGAAACCATGTCTCAAAATGAAAAACAAAAAAGGGCCAGGGATGTAGCTCAGTGGTAAAGAGGCCTTGGATTTGATCCTTATTACCACAAAAATAAATAAATAAAGTAAAAATTGATATGGTCAAGAATCATCCATTAATCCTGATTCTTGGGGAGGAACTGATCAGAAGTAGGATTTGTACATAGTTGACTTATTTTAATCTTTATTATTTATTTATTTATTTATTTATTTTTTTGTGGTGCTGGGGATTGAACTCAGGTTCTCATGAGTGCTAGGCAAGGGCACTATCCCTGTGCTATATCCCAGCCCTGCACATAGTTTAAAGTGTCTCTTCATAGATGGTTAATTAGTCACAAGAGGAAAAATTGTAATTGCACAATGAAAAACTAGACAACACTTTGATAAGATGGTCAAAATTAATGAGTTGCAAAAGAATATGGTCTGCCTCCAGATATACTATCTTGAGAAAGACACGATATCACTTATGCAGTATTCTGGCTGGGGTTACTTAACTTGATTCTAAATATGAAGGAACAAACCCCAAATGAGAAATATTTGTATATATGAAATTAATCTGTATTTTAAAAAAATGTCATTTTCCAAAGAAAACCCGAGAAATTGTTCCAGACTAAACAAGACTAAAGAGACATGACAACAAAATACACCATGGACATTTTAACTTATAAAAAGTTATAATGGACATTTTGGGGAACAAGTGACAAAACTGTAATATGGATGATAGATTAGATAAAAGTTAATGTTTTATCTTTGTTAAAAGATAAAGAGCTGGGCATGGTAGCACATACCTCTATTTCCAGGTACAAGGGAGACTAAGGCAGGAGGATCACAAATTTAAGGCCAGCCTGGACAATTTAGGGATGCTCTGTCTCAAAACAAAAGAGGACTGGAGGTATAACTCAGGAGTAATTACTGGCCAAACATGTGTGAGGCCCTGGGTTCAATCCCCAGTAATGAGGGGATCAAGATAAACAGTAAATGTTAAATTTTTTGAAGTTGATTAATTATGATTATCAAAGAAAATTTCCTGTTTGTTGATTATCTAAGAAAATTTCCTTGTTCTTAGAAGATATACCATATAATGTTAAGCAGTAAAGTAGCATGATATATGCAACCTACTCTCAAATTATGCAGAAAAACAATAATGTATATGAGATAGATGTAATAAAATATGCATATGATACATGAAGTAGTAAAAGTATGTTAGTTTAATAATTATTAATTTATTATCAATTACATAAAATTATATATACATAGAGGAGGATGATAAGACAAATGTGAACAAATGCTAAAAATTGATGAAACTGGATATAAGCTACATAGGAGTGTTCTATATTATTCTTCAAATTTCTAAGTTTGAAATTATTTCAAAGTAAATATTCACTTATTTGTTTTTCAGTGATTGAACCCAGGGACACTTCACCAGGCCCACTTTGCCTTTATTTTTTCATCACCATTCCTTTTTGTTTTTTATTTTGAGACAGGGTCTTGAGAAGTTGGCCAGGCTGGCCTCAAAATTGAGATCCTCCTGTCCTGACCTCCTTACTTGCTAGGATTATAGGCATGCGCTATCACATAAATAAAAACATCAAAAAAAATCATTCTTCTACTTATGCTGGTTGAAAGTGACCGTGTAGTGCCTCTAAAAGCTGAGGCAAGAGGATCATGCATTCAAAGCCAGCCTCAGCAATTTAGCAAGGCCCTAGGCAACTCAACAAGACCCAGTTAAGCCAGTCACCATGGTGCATCCCTGTAATCCCAATGGCTCAGGAGGCTGAGGCCGGAGGATCAAGAGTTCAAAGCCAGCTTCAGCAAAAAGTGAGGCACTAAGCAACTCAGTGAGACCCTGTCTCTAAATATAATACAAAAAAGGGCTGGGGATTGGCTCAGTAGTTAAGTGCCCATGAATTCAATCCCCAGTACCCCCCCAAAATTAATTTTATTTTTATAATGGTATTATAATAATTAAAAATTTAATTTTTCATATTAATTATCCTATCTCAGCATTTTATTCTATAATGGCATTTAGCCTTAACGGATACTCTTTTTCTTTCTTGTTATAAGCATTGTGACTTCTCACTCCTGATACTTCCATATGTATCATCTAATAACAAGAAAATTTTCCTAAATAATCCAGTTGTCTCAATAACATCTTTTATTTTTTAAATGAATTTAACCTTTATTTTATTTATTTATTTTTATGTGGATCTGAGGATCAAACCCAGGGCCTCACTTGTGCTAGGCAAGTGCTTTACCAGTGAGCCACAACCCCAGCCCTTCAATTTTATAACTAAAAAAATTAAATTCCAATTGAAGATGGTTTATTGTATTTAATTGTTTTGTCTTTTCACTTTCTTTGAAGATTTTAAACACACGTAGCTATTTAAATTTTTTTCAGGTTGGTGGTTATTTCCATTTACTATAGTGTGAATTCTTTTGTTTACCGAGCATGTTCTCTTCCCTGGTTATTAATTTTCATAATGAACTTATAAATTTTAGTCCGCTAACTTTTCTTTTGTGTGAGTTTCTTGTACAAGTGTTCTGGAGGGTTTGTTATTAGGCAACGGAAACACCCTGAGGATTTCTTGCTTGGCATTAGGTGGCATATGATGTAGTCTGGGGTTGGGTTTTGGAATGGGTGATAATGCATCCCAAATTTTTGGAAATATTTGGGGAGCATTTTGTTGTTACAATGGCTGAGCAAGATACCAGCAATTGGCAGACAGGTGTCAGCTGAGTTAAAAGTGAAAAATGACTAGAAAAAAAACTTGTGTAACAAAGTTTTGCCCTTCTCTAGATGCCAACAGACAATTGTGAGGCACTGATTTAGGCAGAACTTCTAAGAACAGATCCCAGCCTCCAGGAACACACAACCATTGATGTCAGAAAAACAGAGGTCACAACTGCAGTCCGAAAACAGGAAGCTACTAACTGCAGAACCCCAAAGCCTCTGCCGCCATTCACCTTGGAAAAGCAGATTCCTCCCACTCAGGATCCTCCCTCCTCCCCCAATTTAAGGCCTAACCCAGTTTAGGTTTCTTGGGGAGGCATTTCATTGACACAAAGAACACTATTGGCAAGGGAGTTTGGCAAATGTAGTTTTTAGCACTCCAGCATAGCCAGATTCATTAGAAAAAGGTTGTATAATGGGTGCTAAATGTGCCAGTTCAATTTGGAGTTGTGAGGGGGACTGGCACATGTAGCACCCATTACACTACCTTTCCCTCTCTCCCAACTATGACCTTCCATGTTGAATGGCTTTGAGAATGTTTCCACAGTCCATGACTAGAATTTACATTTGACATGTAGAGGGGGATAATTATTTTTTCTTTCAGAGAGAATGTTGCTGATTCTGCCCTCAGTCAGCTGCAGGCTTGATCCCATTCATCACGGTAACCATGAGGGCTGGCTAGCCTTTTCCTCTCTGCTCTTTGCAATCAGTCCAGGCAAGCAGCTATTACTGAATAAAAGCCCAGCTAGGGGTCACTACATCATACAGTCAACCGTCATGCAGCAGAGTCTCCAGTGAGTTCTCAAAAGGGGCTGTGGTTTTTGGCAGCTGCTGCTTCTTGTCCCATCATCCCCACAGCTACAATATTTTCATTTCCAGTTCAAGGAGATGGTTTTCTTCCTTTATTTTTTTTGGATGGGGGGCATGGGGGCTTGAAATCTGTGGGGACAAGTGCATGTAGTATTGCATACATGGCATATGTTAAGGGCGTCTAAGTGGGAAACCACTCCCCCATGCTAGGCATGTGAGTGGCAAACCACTTACTCTTGAAGGCACAGCCCTGGGTGTGAGGCTGCGTGCTGCAGTCAGTCCACACTCTTGCTCCATGGCCCACTCCTCAATTGGTCACTGCAGGGACAGTTGGCCAGACATTGCATTGGTGGCTGCCTGTAATCTGCTTAGCTACTGCCTGAGTACATATACATGATAACTGTGCAATATAATCAGACCTGCTTCCCGCTTGGTCTCCGGAGGTCTTGACTAACAACTCTGCAGCCACACTCTCCTCTACCCTGTTCCGTGGACCTCCTCGCTGGACGAGAGAGACCATGCAGAACTCAGGGGAACTCTACTACTGAGCTACATCTCCAGTCCCTTCTATTTTTATTTTGAGACAGGGTCTCACCAAGTATCCAAAACTGGCCTCCTACTTGTGATCCTCTTACCTTAGCCTACTGAGTAGCTGGGATTACAAATATGTGCCACTGCACCTAGCTTCATTATAGTAATTCTTGTGGTATCTGATTGTGGTTTGAATTTTCATTTCCCCTGATGATTCACTATCATTTCCTCTACCTTTTAGTCATTTGTTTATCTTCTTTGGTGAAATACCTATTCAATTTTTCAACTCTTTACTTGTTGAAAATGTTGAGTTACTATTGAGTTAAAGGAGATTGGAGGTTTTAAAAATGTGTTTTGGGTACAAGTCCATTACAAATACATGATTTGTAAATATGCTCTCACAGATATTCCTTTCTTTTCTTTTTCTTTTATTTTTTATTTTTTGAGGTGCTGTGCATCAAACCCAAAGCTAGGCAAATGCTCTACCACTTGGCTACATTGCCAGCCCCAGGCTAGGATTTTAACATTAGCTTGTATTTTTGAGTATTTTAGACATTACTGGACATTCTATTTGTTCGATGTTATAGCATATGCTTTATGTCCCTAGTAAATAAGGCTGTGTACCACAGATGTTACTTCTTTACCAATTATGTTTTATATAAATACATTTATAATTTCAAATTATTTACATCTTAAGTGTCTAATAAGTGTTTATTAGTGGTAAAGTGGTGTAAATAATACATATTTGAGTGTGGTATCCTCGCGGATCTGCAAATGTGTTTATTACCTTAAGATGACATGTTTATTTACATATTTAATGTAATATTTACAAATTTCTCCTTTCACTCTATCCAACATAGCATAGCAAATAATTCAGGATGATAGAATATGTTATATATATCACTCTGAATTTATATCATATTACCTAGTAATTTATTTATAAGTTACACTTATAATGTCCATAGGATAAACCCCTAACAGCAGGATTTGTAAATGAAAGGAGAATGTGCATATTAAATTTGAATAGTTAATGTGAAGTTGTCATCCGGAAGATTATATCAATTTATACTCCCGCCACGTATTACTTCAGGGTGGTATATGTATACATATGTTAGGTCATATATAAAGCTATTTTCAATTTTATTTATTTATTTATTTATTTAAATTCCATTTCTTTTTTTTTTTTTAGAGAGAGAGAGAGACAGAGAGAGAGAGAGAGAGAGAGAGAGAGAGAGAGAGAGAGAGAGAGAGATTTTTAATATTTATTTTTTAGTTTTCGGCGGACACAACATCTTTGTTTGTATGTGGAGCTGAGGATCGAACCTGGGCTGCACGCATGCCAGGGGAGCGCACTACAGCTTTGAGCCACATCCCCAGCCCTATTTTCAATTTTATGAAGTAAAGCCAGACTGTTTTCCAAAGTGGCTTCACTAATTTATACTTTTACCAGCAATATATGGAAATTCCAACTATTTCATGCCCTTTTTCCCTTTTGTTTAAATTTTAAGACTTCTTTTTCTTTTCTTTTCTTCTGTTCTCTCTCTTTCTTTTCTTTTCTTTTTTTTTTTTTTAAAGTAGGGATTGAAACCAAGGATACTTTACCACTGAGCTGCATCCCCAGTCCTTTTTTAAAAAAACATTTATTTTTTAGTTTTTAGGTGGACACAATATCTTTATTTTAATTTTATGTGGTGCTGAGGATTGAACCCAGTGCCTCATGCATGCTAGGCAATCCCAGCCCTCCCCAGTCCTTTTTAATTTTTGTTTTAAATTTTGAGACAGGTACTTCCTAAATTGCTGAAGCTGGCCTTGAACTTGTGATCCTCCTGCCTCAGCTCCCAAGTTACTGGGATTTCAGCTGTGTGCTACCACATCAGCCTCTTTTATTCTCTTTACACTAGCTTTTGATGAAGTTCTTAATTTTTTTTTATTTTTAAAAAAATGTTATTTTAGTCATTGATGGACCTTTATTTAATGTATGTGGTGCTGAGAATTGAACCCAGGGCCTCACACATGCCAGGCAAGCGCTATATCATGAGCAACAAATCCAGCCCCAAGTTCTTAATTTTCAAAAATAAAATTTTCATAAATGAGGTGCTGAGGATCGAACCCAGCACCTTGCAGGCTCTAGGCGAGTGCTCTACCGCTAAGCCACAATCCCAGCCCAAGTTTCCATTCTCTTGAAGCAGACCAGGTACCCCAACCCAAAACACCCTTGCCATAATTAAGCTTCTTCTCTTGTCAGGTCAGCAGACCATCTGCAGAGGTTATTAGGGTTGAAGTTTCGTCTTTCTTGTACATGCCAGGTTTGTACACAAAAGGTATGCCAGTCTGCAAGCTTGTTGTACAAAAATATATTATCTCTGTTTTCTTGGTAATAACTTGTGAAACCTGTGTCTGGTCTAGAGGATGGAACAGAGAGCACTTATCATGTGAATCTCTGAGGACCTCTTCCCCCAGTGGGTATAAAGTTCAAAGAATTTCCAAAATCTTTATTCAGAGGAAGAATTCTTAGGTGAGAGCCACCTCTGAACCCTGCAGTCAATTAACCTTCTTCCTGAAAATTCCTTGGGTGTCCAGCCTCTTCTGTCCTACTTCTCTCTCTCAATAGTGCTGAGATGGAGACCAACTTTTTACCAAATGGACCTTTGGTTGACATTCCAAATCCAAACTGTACCTTAGGGTTTAATGTTTTTCCCTGATGGGCTTTCACTTGTCCCTGCACCATTTATTAAAAGTTTATCTGTAATACTTTTCCTGTATATCAAGTGTCTGTTTCTGAACTCCCTATACTATTCTCTTCATTTATCTTTCTCTGCACCAATATTATACTTTAAAAAAAAATCTTTAGGGCTGGGGTTATAGCTTAGTGGTACAACGTCTGCCTCGCATGTGAGAGGCACTAGGTTCGGTCCTCAGCACCACATAGGAATAAATAAACAAAGATATTTTGTCCATCTACAATTAAAAATTTTTAAAAATCTTTATTTTATTCATTTATTTATATATAGTGTTGAGAATAGAACCCAGTGCCTCACACGTGCCAGGCAAGTGCTCTACCACTGAGCCACAACCCCAGCCCCTAAATTGTCTTGATTGTTATAAATTTATAAGATGTTTTGATACTTGGTAGTTTAAATTCTCTCATCTTTTCCTTCACCTTCATGGCACTCTTAGCCATATATACCATAGAATTGATTTGCTAGGATCAATAAAAATAATTTACAATTTGATTGGGATTTCACTTCAATTGATAGATCAATTTGTGCAGAACTAATATATTCTCAGTACTTAATCTTACATAAATATAAACAAATGATTAATATCATAGAAATTCACATTTTCCAACCAACTTATTGATAGTGTTGTAAATTATTGATATTATTGTAAATCAATAACAAAAATGCCTAACAAAATACAATGTCTTTGGAAATTAAGACGTAGTAACTCAAAAGTCAAAGAAGAAATGAATATCTTTTTTCTTTTTTTTTGTTCTGGAGATTGAACCCAGGGATACCTAACCATTGAGTCATATCTGCAGCCCCCTTTTTTATTTTTTAATTCTTATTTTTTAAAGAGAGAGAGAGAGAGAGAGAGAGAGAGAGAGAGAGAGAGAGAGAGAGAGAGAGAATTTTTTAAATATTTATTTTTTTAGTTTTTTGGCGGACACAACATCTTTGTTTGTATGTGGTGCTGAGGATTGAACCGGGCCACACGCATGCCAGGCAAGCGTGCTACCGCTTTAGCCACATCCCCAGCCCCAGCCCCCTTTTTAAAATATATATATTTTAACTGTGGATGAACCTTTATTTTTATTTATTTATTTGTATGTGGTGCTGAGAATTGAACCCAGAGCCTCACACATGCTAAGCAAGAGCTCTACTGCTGAGCCACAACCCCAGCTCTCCAGCACTTTTTTGTATTTTAGTTAGAGATAGAGTCTTGCTGAGTTGGTTAGGGTTTTGCTAAATTGTTCAGGCTGATCTTGAACTCATAATCCCCCTGCCTCAGCTTCCTGAGCCACTGGGATTACAGGTGTGTGCCACCATGTCTGGCTTTTTTGTAGATCTTGCTTATGACTGAAAATAAAGTTTTTCAGTTTTCTCTCCAAGGACCTTCACAAATTTGATAAATTTACTAGGTACATTATGTCTTTGTAATATGTCTTTTTTTCCCTCAGTACTGGAAATGAACCCAGGGATTTGCAAATGCTATAGGTAAGTATTCTACCATTGAGCTATGATCATCTATTATTTTATTTAAAAATTATATTTTGAGACAAGGTCTTGCTAAATTGCCTAAATTGACCTTGAATTTGAAGTCCTCTGCCATGGCCTCCTGAGTAGCTGGGATTACAAGATGACCACCGCCATGCCCAGCTAATAATATCTCTTTAAATGTTTAATTTCATAATTTCTTGCTGGTATGTGGAAATGTGATTGATTTTGGTACATCACTTTTATATTTAGCAGCCTAAATATTCTCCTTTAATTTTTTGTGAGTTTAAAAATATAATTCTAAAAGAATACAACACAAATTACATGTAGACAATCCTGAGTTATTCCAAGAAACTAATTACTAGCCAGGTTAAAAGCCAGGATTTTGCCAGCCTCTCCACAAATCCATCCATGTGCCTTGTTCCAGTCTCAGCCCTACTCTCCCCCAAACTGACCATTTTTCCAGCTTTGTACTAATCACTTTTTATATTTTCTATAGTTTAAATTTCCAAATGTGAGTTCCTAGATGCTATTGACTTGCCTGAGACCTAGTTTTAGTTTTTACCTTTTATTTCACAATCTGTTATTGGCAAATTTTTTTTATAATTACAAAAAAGGGGGGGGGCTGTGGCTGTGGCTCAGTGGCAGAGCACTTGCCTGGCATGTGTGAGGCACTGAGTTTGATCCTCAGCATAGCCTATAAATAAATAAATAATAAAGTACATCAACAATTAAAAAATATTAAAAAAAAATTTTTAGTTGTAGTTGGTAGAATATCTTTATTTATTTTTATGTGGTGCTGAGGATCGAACCCAGTACCTCACATGTATAAGGTAAGTACTCTACCACTGAGCAATAGCCCCAACCCTTATTTTTTTATAATTTTATTGAGATATAATTTACGAACTATAAAGTTCACCCTTGAAATGTGTAGTTTTTTGAGTTTTTTTTTTTTTTTTTTAATTTTTTTTTAACATTTATTTATTTTTTCTTAGTTCTCGGCGGACACAACATCTTTGTTGGTATATGGTGCTGCTGAGGTTCGAACCCGGGCCGCACGCATGCTAGGCGAGCGCGCTACCGCTTGAGCCACCTCCCCAGCCCCCGTTTTTTGAGTTTTTTTTTGTTCTAATTACACATGACAGACAGATGCACTTTGATACATCATACATAAATGGAGTATAACTTCTCTTTCTTCTGGTTGTACAGATGTAGTCACACTGGTTGGGTGGTCATATACGCACATAGGGTGAGTTTTGTGTTTTTTATTTGATGTATAGTTGTACACTCAACCCAGCAATAAAATTTTAGAACATTCTGTCCCCAAAAAAGTTTTCCTGGTGCCCATTTTCAGTCAGTACCCTCTCCCACTCCCTGCCCAGCTAAACTTTGTTCTACTTTCTTTCTCTGGACATTTGCTTTTTCTGCACATTTTGTGGAAACTGAGTCATGAAATATGCATTCTTTTGCATCTGACTTTTTTTTTGTGTTTTTTTTTCTTCTTTTTTTTTTTCCTCTGGGGGAGAGGGTGCTGAGTTGTGTTGGGGATTGGATCTATGGACCTATGGCCTTATGCAGGCTTGGTAAATGTTCTACCTCTGAGTTACATGCCTATCCCTTGCTAAATTTTCTAGACTGTTTCCAAACCCTCAACTCTCTGAATCCTCCTGCCTCAGCCTCCTGAGTAGCTGGGATTACAGACAGGGGCCACCATACCCAGCTCTTTTCATTTTCTTTCTTTCTTTTCTTTTCTTTTTTTTTTTAGTTGTGGATGGACACAATATCTTTGTTTTATTTTATTTATTTTTATGTGGTGCTGATGATTGAACCCAGTGCCTCACCCATGCAAGGCAAGCCCTCTACCCCTGAGCCACAACCCTAGCCCCTCTTTTCATTTTCTTAATGATGACTTTTGAAATGAAAGCAGGCTTACTGGAAATGTCCCTAGATAGAAGCCTGAGAGTGAGAAATGAAGGGAAAGTGAGGAAGGAGAGATAGGTAAGCAAGAAATGAAAGACAGAGACCAGGCAGGGATACACACAAGAGTTTGTCAGAGCTGACAAATAAAGGCCATCTCTCTATAGAAGAGAGAGGCAAAACAGGCTTGAGATCTGGGACTTTTATTGGGGAGGCTCAGGAATCATAGCTGGTCGGGCCCTAATGTGGGCAGTTAAGGGTTGGGTTGGTATGAGGGAGTGGTGAGCCTTTCTCAGAAACGCCCTTGGGTGGGAAAGCGAAACTTTTTCCTTAAAATGGCGATGGTCACTTAAGATGGGGGAGCTGGGGTTGTGGCTCAGCACCACATATAAATTAATGAATAAAATAAAGGTTCATCAACACTAAAAAAAATTAAAAAAAAAAGAAAGAAAAAAGAAATGTTGCTGGGCCAGCAGTTTGTAGCTATACATAAGGCTTTCCTGGGACTTGCCAGGAGGTGTAACTGACTGGGCTTATGTTCTTTATGAGATCTTTGTTACCATACATAGGAGCCAGTGTCCACTGCCTCATTGCTGCTACGTTGGCAGTCCATCAGAAATCTTTCAACACTCTGGACTGTTTCTCCAAACAACAGAATTGCTATAGACTTTCTGGGAGGGTGTGTGTGGGATTGTCAACACCTGCTATACCTATGTAAACACCTCAAGCATTGTGTTTTGTTTTATTTTATTTTTATTTCAGAACTTGAAATTGAATCCAGGGGAACTTTAATACTGAGCTACAGCCCAATCCTTCTCAGTTTTTATTTTGAGACAGTCTTGCTAAGTTGCTGAGGGTCTTGCTAAGTTGCCCAGGCTGGCCTTGAATTTACCAGCCTCCTGCCTTGCTTTCAAAGTTGCTGGGATTACAGGCATGCACCACCATGCCTAGCAACACCTCAAGCATTGTTGAAACACAAGTTAGAGTTTTCTGAAAGAAGGCCTGCTGGTGCATATGGGGGTGGGGTGGGGGTGTTGCCAAAAGCTCAGTCCTTGTCTCCAATGCCAATCTAATAATGAGGACAAGGTTTTGAGAAAAAGGAGAAACACAGCTAGCAAAGAAGAAACACAGGGGGCTCCTGTCCCAAAGGCTGTGTGATTCTGCCCATCAGCAGAAACAGGGGGTTTTAAAAGGGGTGATTCAGATAAAATGAAATTAGGGAGGAAAGATCAGGAAGGAGAAGATTAGAGAGGTTTAGGGAGAAGAAGATCAGAGAGGAGAGGATCATGAAGGAGAAAGTTAGGGAAAGGAAAATCAGGTAGAAGAAGGTTAGGGAAAGGAAAATCAGGGAGGAGAAGAACAGGAAAGAGGTTAGGAAAAAAGATCAGGGAGGAGAAGGTCAGGGAGAAGAAGGTTGGAAAAAAGAAAAAAGCATGTTAGTTTCAAAGCCACAGGGGTATAGTCAAAGCATCAAGTGAACTCCTGTTACAGGGGGCCGAAGGATCCTTTGACCTGATGCAGTCCAAGACCAAGAAGGAAGGCCTGGAAACTCCCTGGAGAATGGCTGATGAGAGTTCACACTGAAGAGTGAGTTTGATATCCCCTGGCAGCAATATATTCACCTGCTCCAGAAGAATCGAATTTGCAGACCCTGTAGCTTCCTCCTTTTTCCATCTTTTGTTTAACCCAGGACCCCAGACTAATGGATGTGCTGCCCACCACACTCAGGGTGGATTTCATCCCTCAGTTTGATGTCCTATATGCCAGTTGCCTCTGGAAATACCCTCATAAACATACCTAGAAGTCTTTTAATCCTAGGCATTTCCTAGGCATCTCTCAATCCAACTAAGTTGACAATCTCAATTAACCATTACAGCCTTTTTACTGAATCTCTAGAACCTGGGCTAGACCACTTCTTTGGGCAGGTCTGGCTGTCCTGCTGGTGGTAGTAGTACTAGGTGGCTCTCCTGGGACTGTGAAATGTATCCTGACTATGACTTAATGGAGCTGCCTTGAGACTGTGTCAGCCAAGGTGTTCTAAGGATTTGAGAAGACAAACCTCTGCCTCCAGATCTGGGTGGTCTATGGGCACATGAAATAGACTAGCTTTGCTAAGGAGGATATCTTGTTGAGGAGGGGTCTGAAGGACAGTTCTCCAGGTAGCTTTGGACCTGCCCAGTCTTCCTCCCTATCTTGCTTGTAGTTCTCAAGAATTACTGTAGAATATATTGGGAAAGCAATATCCTGAAATGAGGAGGAATTGCCTAAAACAGGTTATTGTGGTTGTGACACTCTGCCACAGAGTTGACTAAATTATAACAGGGTGCTTTCAGTTCTGTCCTGCACACTGGGTGTCAGATTTTTCACTTAGTAAGCCAGGGTTTGTTTGAGATGCATTATGGCATTAGGAATGTCAATGTTGTTTAGCAATGGCAGGATGAGAAGAATATTCTGGTTGGTGACAGTATGAGGTTTGGGATGGCAGATCCAGCACTTCTTCAGGTTATCTTGGTGGTCACAGCTTGGGAGAACTTAATGAGGGCATTATGCTCCCAGTCCTCTGCTGCTTCATCCTCGAGGAAAAAGAAGAATGATAGGTTATGTTCCACTCCTATCCCCTCAGGTCTCAGGTGTTTCTTACCTATTAGATAGGGGTTGGGCTGCATTGGTGTAGTGACCCAGCCTATCTGTCCCTGTTCTGAAGCTACTACCTCTGTGGATATCCATTGTTCTAGTTTCTTGACCCAGACCGTTTAGACTCAACCATCCAGTTCAGGAAGAGAACTTTCAGTCTGTACAAACCTGATGTGCATGGTAATAGAAGGAAGGACCAGATAGCCTTGGTACCACTAAAGAGATTCCAGCACCCTTATATTCCTTGGTCCCATTTCCCACCCTGAAAGATCCCAAAGAGGTGAGGCAAGGTGAGGGAGAAGAAGGTTGGGATACATCATATTCAGAGTACAGTTGAAGACCTGTGGCTGGGGGATTATGGTGACCTAATCTGCAAACTATCTTGAGAGCATGCATTCCAAAGATCAAAAAGAGAAAAAGAATGGCTGGGAATACTAGAATTTTGAAGGTGTAGCCTAGTCTGGTGGCTGCCTGCTCTACCTCCACCCCGACCAAGTTCAGTGTTTCTCACCATGCATTCAGGGTTGTGTTTTCCTTGCATTGGAGGGAAGTACTTAATGTCCATACTGTCCTTGTCATACAGGTTGCCGTTCCACCACAAAGCCATTTGATGTTCATTCTTCAGTTGCTATGTGATGGATTTTCCATCACTTAAAGCTCTGTTGACCTGTGGATGACAGGGTATAATGTATCACACTCCATGAGAGTGTGCCCATTGTCATGTTGTTTGGACAGTGAAGGATGATTTTTGGTAAGAGTGAACTCCCATGGGATATCCAAAAATGTAACATATTTCTCTCATTGTCATTGCAGTCCCAGCATCCATATGAGTGACACATGTTTTGTCCCTTCCAGGTAGTAAGCTGTTACCATAGTCTTCATCTGCACACTGGGGTTCCTTTAGTAGTCAGTCATTCAGTTGCCATTCTTCTGATCAGATGGCTAGGGTATTGGCAAGATTTGGTGGTAAAGGTGGCCTGCATGGCCATCATCACTGTATGTAGTTTGGCATACAGTTCTGCCATTGGGCAGAATATTTCTGTCCAGCGTCAGTCAAAGAATGGCCAGTCACTGGCAGATGGCAGCCATGTTTAATGTTCGCAAAGCCACGAGTAAACCATGTTACATTGTTGGTAGACATGACTCTGAGTCTTGGACTCTAGGTAGCCACAGGAGGAGCTTGATCATCCTTTATGGATTGCTTCATCCCTTCTAGTATACTAGTCATTTGTTTATGGAGACCACTAGTCTCTTGGGGTCCTGGCTGGGCCCTATCTTTTTTTGTATGTATGATACTGGGAATTAAACCCAGGGTTGCTTTACTACTAAGATACATCCCCAGCCCTTTTTAAATTTTATTTTGAGGCAGGGTCTTGCAAAGTTGCCCAGTCTGGCCTGGAACTTGCAATCCTCCTGTCTTAGTCTCCTGAATAGCTGGGATTATAGGCATGCACCACCATGCCCAGATAAAGTTCCATCATGAACGTACAGTTTCCATTTGATTATTGAGTTCTGTTGAGCCTGTGCAGAAAGCAAGGGTTTGCTATTCAAAAAGGGGATATCAACTGGGTGCACACACAGGCCTTGAGATACTTTGGAGGCTGAGGTGGGAGGATCACTTGAGCCCAGGAACTTGAGGCCATCCTAAACAACATAGCAAGACCCCATCTCAAAAAGCTAAAATTAAATTAAAATAAAATCAGCCGAAAGATCTGCTTTTAATACTGCATTTGTAGCTTAGGAGCAGGTAAGAGTAGATGTGTGTCACTGTTGTGGCTTGATCTCTCTGTGAGGAGCATACCCCCTCAAGGGGTGGTGATGTCCTGTGACACAAGCAGCCAAAATTTCAATGCCTAGAATGCTCTCAGTGGTGGGAATCACAGTCACTGGCACACAGACTGGCCCACAGGGACCCACCAATAAACAGATAAGGTCAATAACCAGATAAGCATCATGTATAAGTCACCACATCCATCCCAAAACTTGTCACTGTCTTCAGATTAATTTTTTTCTCCTAAGGGAAATGGAAATACTGTTGTGTGGGCTCCAGTATCTAAGAACCTCAGAAAAATCTGAATTCACCTTTTATTTCCTCTTTTATTTTGACAGAAGTATAGGGTCATTGTCCTCCAGTGAGGACCCAGAGACCTTGGCCCCATTTCTATTTGCACTATTGAGACAGACGCACTTGGATCTGCAATGCCTCTTTATCAAACAAACACACCAGTCAGGCTGCATGAAACTTCCCTGGTCTGCCTCCATGTCCTTCCTTTGGATAGTGAGTATCCTTTCTTGAAGACCCACGTTGTGTGTGTTGGTTCCCTCTCAGATGCTTCAAGGGCCATTTGAGTCCCTCTTTCTCATAACTCAAGGTCCATCTGAGTGCTCACTTTCCAAGCTCTCAGCCCTTGAAATGAGCAATCAAGGGTACACCTTGCACCCATTTCCACATTGCTTTCTTTCTGGCCCAGTCAGCTCACCCACATCTGCAGGAGTATGTCTATGTAAATGACCTATGTCCCACTTATCACACTTCCTTCTCATCAGTCACCCAGCTGCACGTCTAGCCCTGTGTTCCCAGGCTGAGGTCTCTATCCTAGGCCAGGTACTAGTGGATAGTCAGTGCCTGCCTCCTTTTTGATTGTGAGCTACTGTCTGTCAGACCCTTTCTGTTCACTATACCAAAATTTGTTTACTTGTTCTGTTTCTCACTTTTTATTCATGACAAATATTCCACATTCACAATTCTCTCTAGTCAGAAGTTCTTTGAGATGATGTCATAGGCCTGGGCCTGTTGGAGAATGGAGTCATCTCTGAGTCACTCATCCTGCCGATAACTCTGTAGATAGCTTACATTTTAAACTGGCAGTTAAACCTGCACATACCTTGTCAACATTGGCCACGTTCATCTGGATGAACATGTGGTCCTTGTGGTCAATGATGTGGATACTGGTGAAGCTTCATGATATCACCTGGGGTTGTTCTGCATATTGAGGCTGAGGCCATTGCCTTCCCAATCAGTGCAAGCAGAGAAAGCTGTGCCAATTTTGTGAAGCACGCCCACTATGCACTGGGAACAAAGGTGACTCAGTCTGATGAGACAGGACACACATTCGCAACAAGTTACATGGATCAGGCTTATTACTTCACATAGACAGAAAGGATCAACAGAAGCCTAAGATCCATGTGAGCTAATTTCCCAAGACTCAAGAAAACTGGCAGGGGCTGGGGCTGTTTGTTACTCAGTGGTAGAACACTTTCCTAGCTTGAGAGGCTCTGGGTTTAATCCCAGAACTCCAAAATTGGAGGGGAAAAAAAAGGTGCCAGGTACGGATGGAACCTTGATTGCATGCATCCCATTGACACCGAAGCTAACAGACCTGGAAGGGTAACCCACCTGGTTTATCTACCTCAGGGTCCATATGACTTACCTGGTAAGGTTTTGAGTGATGTCCTGCTTCCAAGGAGAGAGGAATCAAGCCTGGGCTGTCCCAGGCAGTTCTTCCTTATGTCAAAATGCTACATTTTCCAGGCAGGGTAGGCATAAGTCCTGGCTTGCTCAGGAATATTCTCGCTACCTCCAGATATTGCACTCCCACACATTCTTTTGTTATTCTTGAGAATTGCTAGCAAGAAAATGTTAGAACTGTCCTCCATTAAAGGGTTAAATCTTTATATAGTCTAGTTTAATAATTTTTAATTTTATGGGTAGCATTTTTGTGTCACATCTACAAATCTTTACCTAACCTAAGGCATGAAGAATTTTTTTAATAAAACCTAGAGGTTTTATAGTTTTTTGTTTGTTTGGTTTTGGTACCAGGGATTGAACCCAGGGACACTTTGCCAATGAGCCACATCCCCAGCCTTTTTATTTATTATTTTGAGACAGGGTCTTACTAAGTTGCTTAGCGGCTCACTATGTTGCTAAGGCTGGTTTTGAACTTGTGATCTTCTTGCCTTGGCCTCCTGAGTTGCTGGGATTACAGGCGTGCACCACTGCATCTGGCAGAAATTTTATAATTTTATAGTTTTACTTTGTGTATTTAGGTCTGTGATTTGTTTGGAGTTAATTTCTGTGTGTGTCAAGCGTCTAAATTTTGCTTGTGAATATCTCATTATCGCAGCACCATTTATTAATAAGTCCACCCTTTCTCCCATTAAATTACCTTGGCATCTTTGCCAAAAATCAATTGAAGATTATTTTGGACTTGCAAATATATTTCATTCATCTATATGTGTGCCTATATTACCCCAGTATGGTAGTTTTTTTTTTGTGTGTGTGTATGTGTGTGTATGTTTGTGTTTTGGGGGGTGACACTAGGGATTAACCCAGAGCTTCCTGCATAATAGGCAAGTGCTTTACCACTGAACTATTCTCCCAACCCCCCACAGAATAAACACAAATGTTTAGAAAAGAAGACATTTCACAAGACTTTAATTGGTTCATAGTAGAAATCATAGAGTAATTAGAACATATACACAATAATGGAATAATATCCCATTATCTGGATATACTTTAGGTTATTTATCCATTCACCCACAGAAGGGCATCTTGATTGCTTTCAAGACCTGGGCACTAAGCATAAAGTTTCTATAAATATCCATGTGGAGTTTTTGTGTGGATTCAAGTTGATGATAACTTTTTTCATTGGTTTTGTGGATGGAACACCCAGGGTTCTTTACTATTGAGCTACATCTCTAGTCCTTTTTATTTTTTATTTTGACAGAAGTCTTGCTAAGTTGCTGAAGTTGGCCTCAAATTTGTGATCTTTCTGCCTTAGCCTCCAGAGTTGATAGCATTACAGGCATGCATCACCATGCCCAGCCACATGTATGACAATTTTTGGGGGGATGGTGACCAGGGATTGAACCCAACAGTGCTTAAACACTGAGAACCCGCCACAGCCTTTTTATTTTATTTTAAGACAGGTTCTCACTAGGTTGCTTACAATCACACTAAATTGCTGAGGCTGATTTTGAATTAATGATCCTCCTGTCTCAGCCTCCTGAGCTGCTGGGATTATAGGCATTCACCATCACGTCCAGCCCCTGATGATGATTTTGATGATTGAGGTTTTATACTAAATTGTGTAATGGATTGGGGTAAATCCTCTGAATTTCTTCTTTTTAAAAATTATTTGGTAAAAAAAATTTTAAAATAAAAATTATTTTGGCCAGGCCAACTTGGGAGGCCGAGGTAGGAAGATAACAAGTTCCAGGTCAGCCTCAGCAACTTAGTGAGACTCTATCTCAAAATAAAAAATAAAAAGGGCTGAAGATGTAGCTTAGTGGTAGAGTGCCCCTGGGTTCAAATCTCAGTACCCCCTCAGATTGGCTATTAAAGGGCCTTTACATTTCTATATACATTTTAGGTTAGTCTTGTTAATATCTTCAAAAGATCCCTTTAGGGTTCAGATATGGATTGCATTGAATCTATACCACATCTCAGTCTGGGTAACGTTTTCTATTTAAGAATACTAAATCCTTCAAGAGGATAAGAAGATAGAATGGGAGAAAATATTTGAAAAGGTATATTTGACAAAGAATTCATATCCAAAATACACAAAGAACACTTAAAACTAAAAAAGTAAGAAAACAAGCAACCCCATCTAAAAACGTATACAGATAGTATTTTTAAAGAAGATGCTCTATATCATATATATTTAAGGAACTGCAAATTAAAACAATAAGATATCACTCTTCACTATTAGAATGGGCAAAATCCAAAACACTGATGGCATCAAATGTGGGCCATGCTGTAGGGCACCAAGAACTCTCTTTAATTACAAAATGTACAGCTGCTTGGAAGATAATTTGGTGATTTCTTACCAAACTAATCATACTCTTCCCACATAATCCAGCAATCTTGTTCCAGAAGAGTTGAAACTTATGTTCACACAAAAATGTACACATGGATATTTATAGAAACTTTGTGGTTAGTTGCCAACACTTAAAAGCCATCAAATGCCCTTCTGTGGGTAAATGGATAAGTAAGTCATTCCATCTAGACAATGGAATATTATTGTTATTAGGTGTATGTTCTAATTATGTTACGATTTGTACTTTGAACTAATTGAGTTTTAGAAATTTCTTCTTTTCGGACCATTTGCATTTATTTTAGTTACCTCTTTGTTACTGACTTTAGCTTGATTACATTGTGGTCAGAGGACTTGTTACATTTGATTTGAGTTCTCTTATATATCTGTTGAAACTTCACAAATGGTCCAGCATATGTCAATTTTCTGTAACTATTTCTTTATGCTTGAAAATATTGTGTATTCTTTTGTTGATTATCATGTTTTCTGTATGTCCCTTAGGTCATGATTGTTAAATATGCTATTCAAATCTTTCATATCCTTACTAATTTATGCCTCCCGCTATAATTATGGATTTGTGCACATGCTTTATTATTCTGTTAGCTTGCTACTTTATGTATTGGAGCTACTTTCTCATTTATTTAACACATATTTATTGAGTGCCTTCTATGTGTCAGACACTGTTCTAGTTGCCAGGGGGATACAACAGTGAATCAAACACAAAAATTCCTGCAGTAGTTGGGAGAGTCAGATAAGCAAGATAAATAATTGCATTTAGTTTTGAAATTATTTTTTTAAATGGAAGCTTTGAATATCATGAAGTGACCTAATAATTTTTATGTATATCTAATCTTTTTCTTTGCAGTACTAGAAATTGAATCCATGGGCACACTACCACTTAGTTACATTGCAATGCCTTTCATTTTCATTTTGAGACAGGGTTTAAGTTAATCAGACAGGCCTCAAACTTGTAGTCCTCTAACTCAGCCTCTCAGGTAGCTAGGATTATAGGCATGTGTCACCACATCCTGCTTAGTGTATACTCTGATTCATGTGATGTTAATATTGCTTTGACAGCTTATATTTAATTACTATTATTTAAAATATTTTTACATTCTTTACATTCTTTTTCTTTTGGTTTTATTTCTTTATTTTTTTAATTCTTTTTTTGTACCAGGGATTGAACCACTGAGCTACATCCCCAGTCCTTTTTATATTTAATTTGAGACAGGTTCTCACTAAGTTACTTAGGGACCTTGTTAAGTTGCTAAGACTGACTTTGAACTTGTGATCCTCCTGTCTTAGCTTCCCAAGTTGCTGGGTTATAGGCATGCACCAATGCTCCCAGAAATGCTCTATATTTCTATTTTTGTTTCAAATTGTTTTATTTGATAATACTACTTGTACATAATATGGAGTACAGTGTGACTTTCAATACATATATACATTGTGTAATGATCAAATCAGGGTTATTGGCATATCTAGCACCTCAAACATCATTTCTTTGTGATGGAAATATTCAAAATCCTTCCTCCTAGCTATTTTGAAACATTTAATTAATTCTCATCAACCATAATTATCCTACTGTGCTGTAGAATGTACAAAGTTATTCTTGCTATCTAACTGCACCCTTGTACCCCTTAACCATCCCCCCTCTCCTTGCACAAACACTTCCCAGGCTTTGGTAACCACTATCCTATTCTCTACTTCTGTGAAATTATCTTTTTAGCTTTTACATATGAGTGAGAATATGTGGTATTTGCCCTTCTGTGTCTGACTTATTTCACTTAACATATGTCTTTCAGTTCCATCTGTATTATTGCAAATGACAGAATTTCATTCTTTTATGGCTAAATAATATTCCTGTGTGTGTGAATGTGTGTGTATTGTGTGTGTGTGTGTGTGTGTGTGTGTGTGTGTGTATCACATTTTTTTCATTCATCTGTCAATGGACACCTAGGTTAATTTCAGATCTTGGCTATAGTGAACAGTGCTCCAAGGGAACTGAAGTTATTATACTGAAGAAACATGTAAATGCAGGTGTCTCTTTAAAAAAAAAATTACTGGATCATATTCTAGTCCTAGTTCTTATTATTTTGAGGAGCCTTCATACTGTTTCCATAATAGGTGTTCTAGTTTACTTTTGAAACTACAGTATATGAAAGTTTTTTCTCCACATTCTTGCCAGGATTTGTTTTTTGTTTGTTATTGGTTTTGCTTTTTTTTTCCCCCCTTCAATGAAATCCAGGGCCTTGCAAATATGCACTACTATGGAGCTATAACCCAGCCCCAGAATTTTATTATTTTTTGTCTTTTTGATAAAAGCCATTCTAATTGGAGTGAGATAATATGTCCCTGTGGTTTTGATTTGAATTTCCCTGTTGATTAGCAATGCTTAACATTTTTTCATATACTTATTAGCCATTTGCTTATCTTCTTTCAGGACATGTATATTCAGGTCATTCACCCATTTAAAAATCGGATTATTATTATTATTGATTTTTTTGCATTTCACTTGAGTCCTTATGTATTCTAAAAATTAGTCCTTTGTTGGATGAATGGAAACTACTGTCTTCCATTCTGTAGGTTCTTTCTTAATTCTGCTGATCGTTCCCTTTGCTGTATAGAAAGTTTTTAGTTTGATGTACTTTCATTTATCAAATTTTGCTTTTTTTAACCTATGCTTTTAGGATTATATAAAAAAAATGTGTGTCCAGAACAATATCCTAAAGCATTTCCCCTATATTTTCTTCTAGTACTTCATAATTTCAGGCCTTTCATTTGATTATTTGATCCATTTTGAGCTGATTTTTTCCTACATAATGAGAGATAGGGATCTAGTATTTTTCCTTCTGCATATGGATCAAGTTTTCCCAGCATCATTTATTGAACAGGCTTTCCATTTTCTAATGTTCTTTCTGTCTTTGTTAAAAATCAGTTGGTTCCAGATACATGGATTTATTTCTGTGTTCTTGATTCTGTTTCATTGATCTATGTGTCCATTTTTATGCCAGTGCCATGCTGTTTTGGTTATTATAACTTTGTTTTATGATTTTAAGTTTTATTTTTATTTAACAAATAATAATTATATATATTTGTGGGATACAATGTGATGTTTTGTTTGTTGTATGTTTTGAATTCAAGTATAGTAATACCTCCAACTTTGTTCTTTTTGCTCAGGATTGCATTGGTTATTAGGGGTCTTTTGTAGTTCCACGTGAAATTTGTGATTTTTTTTCCCTACTTCTTTGAAGATGTCATTGGTATTTTGATAGGAATTACATCAAATTCTTAAATTGATTTGGGTAGTATGAACATTTTAACAATATTAATTCTTTCAATTCATAAACATGGAATTTCTTTTCCTTTTTTGGTGTCTTCTTCAATTTCTTTCATCAGTATTTATAATTTTCATCATGAGGTTATCCAGTTCCTTGGATAAATTTATGTCTATATACTCTATTTAATTTTTTGTAGTTTTTGTGAATTAGATTGTTTTCTTCATTTCTTTCTCAGCAATTTCATTATTGGTATGTAAAAAATCTACTGATTTTTTGTATGTTGATTTTATATCCTACAACCTTATCAAATTTATTTGTAAGTTCTAACAATCTTTGGTGGATTCTTCAGATTTTTCTTCATATCCAATCATGTCATCAAGTAGTACCAGGTATTCAGAAGCTGAAGCAGTAGACTCATGTTTGAGGTGAGCCTGGGCAACATAGGGAATGTAGCAAGAATCAATCTCAAAAGAAAAATGTCCTATGCAAACATGGATAATTTGATCTCCTTCTTTCCTATTTGGATGCTACCCCTCTCTTTATTTTCTCTTGCCTTATTGCTCTGCCTAGATCTCCAATAATATATTGAGTGAAGGTGATGAGAAAAAACAACTTTGTCTTTTTTCCTAATTTTACAGGAAATGCTTTTAACTTTTACCCATTGAATATAATGTTGGCTGGGAGTTTTTCATAAATATCCTTTATTGTGTTGACTTATGTTCTTCCAATACGTATTTTTGAGGAATTTTATCATGAAAAGGTATCTATTGAGATGATTATGTAGTTTTTGTCCTTCATTCTGTTGATATGATATGTTGTATTTTATTTGTGTATTTGAAACCACCCTTGCATCCCTGGGATAAACTGCTGTTGATCATTATGTATAAAATTTTTTATGTGCTGTTGGATTGATTTGCTAGTATTTTAAAAAATATTTATTTTTTAGTTGTAGCCAGACACAATACTGTTATTTTATTTTTTTATTTATATGTGGTGCTGAGGATCAAACCCAGGGTCTCTCTACCACTGAGCCACAACCCAGTCCTGATTTGCTAGTATTCTGTTGAGAATATGTGCGTCTATATTCATCAGGGATTTTGGTCTGCAGTTTTCTTTTTTTTGTCATGTTCTTGGTCTAGTCTTGTTATCAGGGTAATGATGGCCTTGTAGAGTGAGTTTGGAAGAGTTTCTGCCCTTTCAATATTTTGGAGTAGTTTGAAAAAAAATTGGCCTTCATCAGTGATGCCATCCAGTCCTGGGATTTTCTTTGTTGGGAGACATTTTATTACTGATATAATCTTGTTCATTGTTATTGGTTTATTCAGTTTTTTTTATGTCCTTATGGTTCAATTTTGATAGCTTACACATGTCCAGAGATGTGTGCATTTGTCCATTTCTTCTAGGTTTTCCAATTTTTTGGCATTTAGCTGTCCCTAAAGATCTTTTATATTTCTGTGGTATCGGTTTTAACGTCTCCTTTTCTAATCTCTGTTTTTATTTGTTGTCTTTTTAATTGGTTAGTGTAGCTAAGTTTTGCCAATTTTATCTTTTAAAAAACCTCTTTGTTTCACTGATCTTTTGTTGTTTTTGTTTTTAGTCTCTATTTTGTTTATTTTTACTTTGATTTTTATTATATATTCCTTCTACCAATTTTGGATTTGGTTTATTTTTGCTTGTCTAATTCCTTGAGTTGCATCATTAATCTAGTTATTTGCAGTTTTTCTTCTTTTCTTTTTCTTTTTTTAATGTAGGCACCTGCTTCTTTTCCCCAGGTTTTAGTATGTTGTGTTTTCATTGTCATTTGTTTCAAGAAATTTTAAAATTTCCCTTTTGATTTCTTCCTTGATACATTGGTCATTCAAGGGAATGTTGTTTAATTCCCATGTATTTGTACAATTTATAAGTTCCTTTTGTTGATGATAGTTATTGATAATTTTATTCCATTGTGGTCAGAGAATTTACATACTGTTACTGATTTTTTTTTTTTTTTGGTATTTGAAATTGAACCCAGGGGTTCTCTACCTCTGAGCTATACTCCCAGCCCTTTTAAGGTAATTAGTTTACTTTTGGAGTACTGGGGATCAAATCCAGGGATACTCTACTATTTTGTGGCATCCCATCCCTTTTTATTTTTTATTTTGAGACAGGTCTCACTAAGTTGCCCAGTCTGGCCTTGAAATTGTGATGCTCCTGCTTCACTCTCCTGAGTTGCTGGGATTATGACATGTACTACCATGCCTAGCTCCTTTTCATTCTCCTTTAGTTGCTGAGACTTGTCCTAAGCTTGTGATTCTTCTGTCTCAGCCTCCCTAGAGGTGTGCCAGGCTGATTTTGATTTTTCAAAAATGTGTTGAGACTAGCTTTGTGTCCTAACATATGGTCTACCCCGGAGAATGTTCCATGTGCTAATGGAAGAACGTGTGTTCTGCAATTATTGGATGAAATGTTCTGTAAATGTCTGTTAGGCCCATTTGTTTATTTATTTATTCATTTTAAAATTTTATTTATTAAGTAGGTGTTGGGCCCAATTGTTTGGAATTATTTTCTTACTTTCATGTTTTGATTGTTCATTGCCAAGTGTATGGAATTACGATTGATTTCTGTCTAGTGCAACCTTATGAGACTTGTATATTAGTTCTTTAAAAAAAATTCTTTTTTTATAGTTGTAGATGGACAGAATGCCTTAAGCTACAGCTACTTAGCTACAGCTCCAGCCTTATTTACTAGTTCTAATAGATTTTTTTTAGTGTATTCCTTAGGATTTTCTACATATAAGATCAGGTAATCTGTAAATAAAGATAATTTATAAAATTTACGTTTCTAATCTGTGTGGCTTGTATGTCATTTTCTTGCCCAATTGCCCTGTGTAGAATCTTCATTGCCATATCAAAAAAAAAAAAATTGATGAGAAAAGACATTCTTGTCTTGTTCCTGACAGGAGGGGAAAACCACTTGTTTTTTACCATTATGTCTAATTTTAGTTGTGGGTATAGTGGGTGTCTGATGACTTTTAACAGCTCGATTAGATACCTTTCTGTCCTTAGTTTCTTAAATGTTTTCATCATGAGGAAGTATTGGATTTTGTCCAATGTCTTTTTTGTACCTATTGTCCTTTTTTCCATGGATGGCATGTATACATTTATTTGGTTTTTTAAAAATATTTATTTTTTAGTTGTAGTTATCAATACCTTTATTTTTATTTATTTATTTTTATGTGGTGCTGAGGATCAAACCCAGGGCCTTGCACGTCCTAGGCAGGTGCTCTACCACTGAGCCACAACCCCAGCCCCCATTAATTTGTTTTTTATGCTAACCCAACTTTGCACTCTTGACATAAGTCACTTTTGGTCATAATACATAACTCTGCCACTGAGCTATAGCCACAGCTGTTAGTTGTGGAGCAGGCTGAACAAATGTTAGCTGCAGGGTGGGCTGAACACTTGACTATCACCCATCTGGTTTCTTTCTTTCTTTTTTTTTTTTAAGAGAGAGAGAGAGAGAGAGAGAGAGAGAGAGAGAGAGAGAGAGAAAGAGAGAGAAATTTCAATACTTATTTTTCAGTTTTCGGCGGACACAACATCTTTGTTTGTATGTGGTGCTGAGACCGAACCCAGGCCTCACGCATGCCAGGCGAGCGCACTACCACTTGAGCCACATACATCCCCAGCGCCCCCCCCAATCTGGTTTCTTATCACTTGTTTGTGTCAAGGCTGAACACTCAACCCCACTCAAGGCTGAACACTCAACCCAACTTAAGGTTGAATTCTCAACTCCCCACCTGTATAGTGCAACAGAAACCCAAATCTGACCCCTGCCGTGTCTGCCTGAGAGCAGAAGATGACACCCTTAGCAACTGTATGGCAGCAAGGCAGCTTGCAGACCCAGAGACCCCATTAGCTATAAAAACTATAGCTATAAAAACTCTCTCCTGCCCGGTCCCCTCCACTCCTCCCTCTCTCTCTCACTCTCTCTCACCTCCTCTCTCTCACTCTCTCTTACTCTCTCCTCTCTCACTTGCTTTGCTCCCCCCCCACACATTCTCTCACTCTCTTTTCCTCTCTCTCTCTTTTTTCTCTTCCTTTCCTGCTAATCCAACACCGCCTCAGTAAAGATCTCTTGGTCCCTCCGAGTGTTGTGGTCACTTTCCTTTCACCAGCCCTAAGTTTTCTGTTATTAATATCTAGTTTCATTCCATTATTTTCTAATAACATGTATATTCTAAAATATTGATGTGTTCTTTGAGTATTTTATTTTATTTTCCAATTCCCATTTATTTTTGGCTCTTGGGGCAATGTCATCTTTTCAATATGAAAAAAGCAGCAAGTTCAACACAAATTAGAAATCTGAAGGGTAGGATAGGACAAAATCAACAGTAGGAAGGAAAAAGCAATAGCAAAAGAAATGAGAAGATTTTTAAAAAAGGGTTTTGTTGCCCCTCCTCTGGAGTGACTCACATTTAGGTGATAGTACATATCTTTCCACATATCAGGCATCCTCCAAAGAGCAGGGTGAAAAGGTGGGGGTTGGGGAGGGCAATTCTGGAAGCTTAGGGACCAAGGCTGGCCTTCTCATTTTTGAGAGAGGTAAAGCAGAAAGAGGAAGGATTCACACCTCCCAGAGTAGAGCAGATTCCTCCAAAGGGAGAGCACAATTCGGGACAGCTGAGAGGGAGGCTGCAAATGGAAATAATACTGTTAACACCTCTCCTGAAGCTGAGAGATGGAGTATGGAAATGCCTAAAAATGACTGTAAAAACATAGATTCCCCTCTTTAAAAAACTGTCCTAAAACGAAAAAATCCCATCCCCATCACAAGTGATTTCTACCTGCTGCTACCTTCTACCTCGTACTAATTTGCCTTAGGATGGGGGCCACTGAAAGCACCCGGCTAGTTCTAAATGGGATCTGGACAAGAACCAGCTCTTGGGAGAATCATTTTGGAAACAGAAGATATTAACTGGACAGATGTGAAAAGTGGGTACCAGAAAGAAATGCAGGGTAATCCAGAATGGAAGAAATTTTAAGTTTGCCAGAGTGGAAAGAGGAGACATTCAAGAAACAAATATTTATTGAGCGCCTAATATGGGTCAGGTATTGTTCTCATGCCTCCCAAAAGGGAATAAAAAAGGGGAAAAAAAGGCAGTAAACACAAATTCTGAAGAAAGGGGCAGCAGAAGGCTGGGGAATTGAGAAGCATGAGGTGATGGGGGAGCCGCCTTAGGCTTCCTCTTCAGCCTCCTCACCAAAATCCTCTTTCTCTTCTGCGGTAGCATCCTGGTACTGCTGGTACTCAGAGACAAGGATGTTCATGTTGCTCTCAGCCTCGGTGAACTCCATCTCGTCCATACCCTCACCTGTGTACCAGTCGAGGAAGGCCTTTCGGCGGAACATGGCAGTGAACTGCTCTGAGATGCGCTTGAAGAGCTCCTGGATGGCTGTGCTGTTGCCAATGAAGGTAACTGCCATCTTCAGGCCATAAGTTGGGATGTCACAGACAGATGTCTTGACATTGTTGGGGATCCATTCCACGAAGTAGCTGCTATTCTTGTTCTGCACATTCAGTATCTGCCCATCAACCTCCTTCATGGACGGAAGACTGCAGCCACGGTGAGGTACCGACGTTGACGGGGGTCACAGGCAGCCACCATGTTCTTTGCATCAGAGACCTGCTGGGTGAGTTCAGGCACAGTGAGGGCCCGATATTGCTGGCTTCCGCGGCTGGTAAGAGGGGCAAAGCCAGGCATGAAGAAGTGGAGACGTGGGAAGGGCAACATGTTGACTGCCAACTTGCGGAGGTCAGCATTGAGCTGGCCAGGGAAGCGGAGGCAGGTAGTGACACCGCTCTTGGTGGCTGAGATGAAGTAGTTCAGGTCTCCGTAGGTTGGTGTGGTCAGCTTGAGGGTACAGAAGCAGATGTCATAAAGGGCCTCGTTGTCAATGCAGTAGGTCTCATCAGTGTTCTCTACCAACTGATGGACGGAGAGGGTGGCATTGTAGGGCTCCACCACAGTATCGGACACGTTGGTTGAGGGTATTACACTGAAGGTGTTCATGATGCGGTCGGCATACTCTTCCCCGATCTTGCTAATGAGCAGGGTGCCCATTCCGGAACCTGTGCCCGCTCCCAGTGAGTGGGTCAGCTGGAAGCCCTGCAGGCAGTCACAGCTCTCTGTCTCCTTCCGCACCACATCCAGAACTGAGTCAACCAGCTCAGCCCCTTCTGTATAGTGACCCTTGGCCCAGTTGTTACCTGCCCCAGACTGACCAAAAACAAAGTTGTCTGGTCTGAAGATCTGGCCAAAAGGACCTGAGCGAACAGAGTCCATAGTCCCAGGTTCTAGATCCACCAGGATAGCATGAGGAACATATTTGCCACCTGTGGCTTCATTGTAATACAATGTGGCTTCATTGTAATACACGGAGATGAGGTCCAGCTGCAGGTCACTGTCCCCATGATAGGTACCGGTGGGGTCGATGCCGTGTTCATCACTGATCACCTTCCAGAACTTGGCACTGATCCGGTTGCCACACTGACTGGCCTGGATGTGCACGATTTCCCTCATGGCTAGAATTAATTAATTTTTATTTAAAGAGAGAGAGAAAGAGAGAATTTTTTTTAAGTTATCGGTGGACACAACGTCTTTTTTTTTTAGAATTTTTTTTAATATTTATTTTTTAGTTTTCGATTGACACAACATCTTCGTTTGTATGTGGTGCTGAAGATCGAACCCGGCTGGCCGCCAGCATGCCAGGCGAGCGCGCTACCGCTTGAGCCACATCCCCAGCCCCGACACAACGTCTTTATTTCATTTTTATGTGGTGCTGAGGATCGAACCCAGCTCCCTGCGCATGCCAGGCGAGCACTCTACAGCTCGAGCCACATCCCCAGCCCAAGAATTTATTTTAATTTATTTTTGCTCGCCTCAATATATGCTCGGGGCAAGGAAATATGTAATTAGTTTTCTGTGCTGGTCTCGTGCTGAAAAAAAGGAACATGCTGGGAGGATGGAGCAGCCAGATCCAAACGCAACTCAGGAGGATTCTCTTTGAGTATTTTAAATGTATTGAAAGATGAGAGTAGCAGGAAGATTTCAAGTTCAAGGCCAGCCTCAGCAAATTAGTAAGGCCCTAAGCAACTTAGGGAGATACTGCCTCAAAATAAATATAAAAGGGCTGGGTATGTGGCTCAGTGGTTAAGCACCCCTGGTTTCAATCCCCAGTACTACTACTAATAGTAATAATGATAATAATAAAATGTATTGAAGCTTGTTTTTTGGCCTAGCTTATGATTTATCTTGGGAAATATTCCATGTGCACTAAAGAAGAATGTATGTATTCTGCTTTTGTTGAATGTTATACATATAGTTGTTAAATCTAGCTGGGGGAGATCTGGAGGAGAGGCCCACCAGCCACACTGTGGTCTGGAGATCTGGAGGAGAAGCCTGTCCCAGGCCCAGAGATATGTGGTGAGCAAATCCGTGCTGGGGTTTCTTATTCACCAAAGCATGGCTCCACAGCTCAACATCAGGGTACATATAGGCTTGAGGCTGCCACCACCATAAAACTGGATATCACCACTTGTATCAAGGGACAACAGTAAGGACCTGATAAGATATCATCAAGGTCCCTATGGGCCTAGCTGCACAAAAGGTATCTCTAGGGGTGCTTACAGTTATCCTGTTGCTGAGGTAACAGGAGTCTTGTGTGGGGTTGCCTATCTCTTGTTCCTCCTACTAATAGCCAACTTCTTATGATTATCCTCTCCTCTCACTAGTCATATAATCAATACCTCCACATTCTTACATGCTACCTCATAAACATCTCAGCCAACCCCCCAGTCTCCCTTCTACCATTAGGAACTGTAAACCATTACACAAACCTATTGATTATAAGGTAGAAAATAACCAAACTCATCATTTCTGATAATAGTGACAAAATTGTAAATGTAAAAATAGAAGCTAACTTATATATAGCTGCATGTTTGGTACATTGAATGCTGTAATATTGATCTCTCCCTTAAAAGTGAGGTATTGGTAAAAAAAAAAAATAGGGACATTATAAGACAATAAGCTGTCATACCTTGGATCTATACTGCAAGAGAGGAAGACTCATAGACATCATGAAAAAAACAAGGGAGGAAAATGCCCCAAACAAACCAAGATACTACAACAATAGAATCCATAGATAGCAAAGTAGATGAAATGTCAGAGAAGGAGTTTAGAATATACATAACTAAAATGATTTGGGAATTAAAGAATGACCTAAGTGAGCAGATACAGGCAAAAATCAATCTCTCCAACAAAGAGATAAGAGAGCAAATACAAGTTGCAAGAGATTACTTCAAGAAAGAAAGATACTGAAAAACAAACAAACAAACAAATAGAAATCCTCGAAATGAAAGAAACAATAAGCCAATTAAAAAACTCAATAGGGGGTGGATTGTGGCTCAGTGGTAGAGCATTTGCCTAGCACATTCGAGGTGCTGGGTTCAATCTTCAGCACCACATAAAAATAAAGGTATTGTGTCCAATTTTAACTAAAAAAAAATGAAAAAAAAAACCTCAATAGATAGCATCACCAATAGACTAGATCACTTGGAAGTTAGGACCACAGACAATGAAGACAAAATATACAATCTTGAAAATAAAGTTGACTTCACAGTGAAGATGGTAAGAAACCATGAATAGAATATCCAAGAATTATGGGATACCATCAAAAGACCAAATTTAAGATTTTATTGGGATAGAGGAAGGCTCAGAGATTCAAACCAAAGGCATGCACAATCTCTTCAATGAATTAATAGCAGAAAATTTCCCAATCATGAAGAATGAACTGGAAAATCAAATACAAGAAGCCTATAGGACACCAAATGTACAAAATTACAACAGATCTACATCAAAATGAAAATGCCTAGCATACAGAATAAGGATAGAATTTTAAAGGCCACAAGAGAGAACAATCAGATTACCTACAAGGGAAGACCAATTCACATCTCAGCAGATTTTTCAACCAGACTCTCAAAGCCAGGAGATCCTGGAACATAATATACAAAGCTCTAAAAGATAATGGATGCCAACCAAGAATCTTATATCCAGGAAAATTAAGCTTCAAATTTGACAATGAAATAAAATCTTTCCATGATAAACAAAAGCTAAAAGAATTTACAGCAAGAAAGCCTGCACTACAGAACATTCTTGGCAAAATATTCCATGAGGAGGAAATAAAAAACACCAATGAAAATCTGCAAAGGGAAGAACTACAATAAAGGAAAAGCCAACCAAAGGAGAAACAAAGTCAAGCTAAATATCAAAAATAAGCAAAAATGACCTGTAATACAATTCATTATATCTTTCAACTCTTTTTGATAAATTTTTACACATAAAAATTTTAACTACAATATCATCTAATTTTTCAGGTTTTTGTTTATTTCACATTTCTTGTTTTCCATTTCTCTTCACAAAGTTATACAAATATGTTCTTTAAAAGTTTTAGCATTTTATGTTATATCTTAATATATAATTAATCTGGTATGTGTCTATACATTGCCTGTGATATGAGATGAGGTATATTTTACTCTCTTATAATTTAAAATCCATTATTCAAGATTCAAGGATAAAAAGATCAATCAGAGTAAAAATTGTTTAATAAGGTATTTATAAAGGTAAGGGCAAGGTTGAGGAAAACTAACAAATTTTGTGAAGCACCTTTCCTTCTATAAACTTGGAGAGGTAGGAGATGAAATAAGAGAGAGCCATTATGACAAACGTGTAGGAAAGGAACTAACTGAAGTTATTCCCAGCAAAAGCATGTAGAAACCAACTCACAGTCTAATAGAGTCTTATAGGGAGGAATAAACACCTTGCTGTACTCTTATATATTCTAAGTTCATCTCTTTGGTGTCCCTTTCTGATGGAACTCAACAAGAAACCACATAACAAGGGGACTTATGCAGCCTACAACATATGTCTCACCAAAAGGTGAAAGATGGAGAAAGGAGCCAATATGGCAGCCATTGGTTACATGAGGCCTCTGAGTGTTTGAAATGTGTCTAGTCTGAACTGAGGTGTGCTATGTGTTAAATAGACATTAGATTCCAAAGAATTACTAGGACAAAGAAAATGAATATGAAATATCTTACTAATAATTATTTTTCTTTGCAAATTTTGTTGGTAATCCATTGGGTTAAATGAAAATATATTAAAATTAATTTATTTGTTTTTTAAAAAAGAAGTAAAGGAGAACAAGGTAACATTCTGTATCTTTTTATTTTTTAGTTGTGGTTGAACACAGTATCTTTATTCCATTCATTTATTTTTTATGGGGTGCTGAGGATCGAACCCAGAGCCCCGCGTATGATAGGCGAGCATCTACTGCTGAGCCACAATCCCAGCCCATTATTCTGAATCTTGATGGTAGTACTATATATCCATATATATGTTGTCATTTTTTATATTTGTGTTATCAAAATTCATATATCTATAAAACTAAATGGGGTAAATTGTACCATATATAAATTATATCTCAACAAACATGACTTTAAAAAGAAAAAAAATAAATCTAGCTGGATTATGTTGTTTGAGCCTTTTGTTTGCTTGCTTATCTTCTGCATTTCTCTTCTACCCATTCCTGCAAGCTGAGTATTTATGTCTCCAACTCTTCTTTTTGAATTGTCTATTTTTTCTTTCAGTTCTGTCAGTTTTTGCCTCACATATTTTGGAGTTTTATTGTTAAGCATATATATGTTTATATCTTCCTGAAGGATTAAACTTTTTATCATTATAAAATGTACCTCTTTATTTCTAGTCATGCATTTGGTTTTTTTTCCTTTGTTCTAATTAGTTATACATGACAGTAGAATGCACTTTGATACACATATGGTTTTTTCTGGCATTACTACAGACACTACTGATTTATTTTTTTAATTTGTTCTTTTTAGATATACCTGACAATAGAGTGTATTTGGACATATTATATATACGTGGAATATAACTTATTCTAATTAGGATCCTATTCTTGTGGTTACACATGATGTAGATATATAAATACTAGTGGTGTATTTATATATTAACATAGGAAAGTTATGTCCAATTCATTCTACTGTCTTTCTGATTCCCATTCCTCTTCCCCTTCATTTCCCTTTGTCTAATCCACTCAACTGCTATTTTCCACCGTTCCTCCCTTATTGTGTGTTAGTGTCCACGTATTGGAGAGAATATTCAGCCTTTGATTTTTTTGAGATTGGCCTATTTTACTTAGCATGATAGTCTCCAGATCCATTCATTTTCTGGCAAAAGTCATAAAGACACTCTTTTTATTGCTGAGTAATATCCTATTGTGTATATACACCACATTTTATTTATCCATTCATCTGTTGAAGAGCACCTAGGTTGGTTTCATAGTTTAGCTATTGTGAATTGAGCTGCTATAAACATTGATGTGTCTGTGTCACTGTAGTATGCTGAGTTTAAGTCCTTTAGGTATAGACCGATGAGTGGGGACAGCTGGGTCAAATGATGAGTCCATTTCAAGTTTTCTGAGGAACCACATACTGCTTTCCAGAGTGGTTGTAGTCTCACTATCAATGTATGAGTGTACCTTTTCCCCCATGTCCTTGCTGACATTTGTTGTTACTTGTATTCTTTGTTGTTGTTGTTTTTGTTACTTGTATTGAAAGAGTAAAAGAAACTGAAGTTAAAATGTAAAGGACCAGGTATTGTAAAGTTTCTAAACTGCAAAGCCTGAGTTAAAATGTAAAGGACCAGGTATTGTTAAGTTTCTAAGCTACACTTAAAGCCTGAAATTCCTGTAGCTGTTAAGACAATTCCCGGGACTGCCCATTAGATATGTGTAGGAATCCCCCCTGACCACTTAGTTGCTTAATAACTTGGACCCGGTGCAGCTCAGCACGTAGGCACCTCAGGGCCTAAACCAATCAGTTTGAATGTATATCCTGCTTTAGGACTGACTTATCACCCCCGCCCGACCTGTTCCCGCCAAAGAATGTACTAATCATGTTTGAGAGTTGTTGTTCGATTTTCCCGTGCCTCATGATGATTTGCTCTGATGTATGCAAAGCCCCCGTCCTCCCCAAAAAGTGTACTTAAGCACTGCTTAACCCCTGCTCGGGGCTCTGGGCTGCTCTCCCTTCTTGAGTGAGCACGGAGCCCCAGCGCGCTGGATCTTCAATAAACCTCTTTTGCTGTTGCATGAGACAGTCTCTTGGTGGTCTTTTCCTCCGTCGTTTGCCAGACCCTTACAGTATTCTTGATAATTGCCATTCTAACTAGAGTGAGAGGGAATCTCAGTGTAGTTTTAATTTTCATTTCTCTAATTACTAGAGATGCTGGACATTTTTTCATATATTTGTTGATTGGTTGTGTTTCTTCTTGTGAAGTGCCTGTTCAGTTCCTTTGCCCATTTATTGATTGGGTTATGTGGGGGTTTGGGGTGTTTTTTTTTTTTTTGAGTTCTTCATATATCCTGGACATTAATGCTCCATCTGAGGTGCAGGTGGCAAAAATTTTCTCCCATTCTGTGACACTACAGGTTTCTTATGTTGCTGCTTGCATGATATATTTTTTCATCCTTTTACTTTCCTTTTAAAAATTATTTATTTATTCTAATTTGTTATACATGACAGCAGAATGAATTTCAATTCATAGTACACACGTAGTGCACAATTTTTCATTTCTCTGGTTGTTCACGAAGTAGAGTCACATCATTTGTATCTTCATACATGTACCTAGGGTAATGATGTCCATTTCATTCCACCATCTTCATCCTTTTACTTTCAATCTATTTGTATCTTTGAACCTAAAGTATCTTTGGATTTTAGATTTTTTTAAATCCAGTCTAACGATATTTGCCCTTTGAGTGGATTGTTTAATCTGTTCCCATTTAGTATTGCTATTGATTTAGTGAGATTTATTTTTGCCATTTTACTTTGTGTTATCTATATGGCTCATCTTTGATTTCTCTGATTCTTTGTTCTTCGTTAAGTGAATATTTTCTAGTATAGCATTTTAATTCCTTTAATTAGTCCTTTACTGTATTATAGCTCATCATATACATCTCAACTGATTCTGTTATACTCGAATTCGGGACCCCCAAAGACCACCAGAGACCCAAGATCCATGTAAGCAGCAAAGAGGTGTTTATTGCGAGCTAGCTCCGTCCTCCGCGCACAAACACAGCAACTGGTGACTCTGAGAGGCCCTGAGCCCAGGGTTTGCAGCAGTTTTATACATTCTTTAGAGAGGGCAGGGACTTCACATACATCATAGCATCCCTTAGCAAATCATCACACACCTCGGGAAAATCAAATAACAACTCTAAAACATGATTAGCACATTCACTGGCAGGAACAAGTTGGGTAGGGGTGATTGGTCAGTACAAAAGGGGTATTCGTTTGAACTGATTGGTTTGAGCCAAGAGAGGTGTACGTGCTGAACTACATGGTTTCCCAACTTGTTATCAACTACCGTAAACCACTGGCATCCCAGGTATTTCCCTGTCTCATGCTGATTGGTGGCTGCTAGGGGGCTGCTATGGATCCCCACCTAGCCTGACTGAGTCAGGGACACCTGGCGCAGCAGATCTCTCCTGTCATTTGTAGATAAACAACTCAGCAGGGTAGGAATGTGCTTAGGAGTGCTCTGTGGGTCTTTCCAAGGACTAAGGTCATGTCCCTTCCTTGGACAGGCTTTGCTCTGAGATAGAGGCTGGTTTTTCAATTTAAAAATACCTCATATATATTCCAGAAAGTTATAGCAATGTTACTCCTATATAGCTCTATTCCCACCCATTTTTTATAATATTGTTATATATTTACATGTATATATGCTACAAACCCAATAATATTTGCGGTTTTTAAAAATATATTGTTATAATTATTAATTTATGTAATTTAGTTCTATTAAGGAATTTGAAAGAAGAGCAAGTATATTTATGGTATCTGTTATATTAACCTTGTTACCATTTCTATTATTTTCCATTGTTCCCGGGGATTCCATTTACCATCTGGTGTTTTTTGCTTAGTCCAATACAACTTTGCTCTTACCCACCTCATTTGCCCTTTGGTTGAAAATATATTTCTATCTGTCAGAGGCAAAATCACCCACTTAGATTATATATTCATCTTCTTCTTTCTTTACTTTTTTTTTTTTTTTTTTGACATGGAGTCTTGCTGTGTTGCCCAGGTTGGCCTTAAACTCATGGCTCAAGTGATCCTCCTGCCTGAGTCTCCCGAGTAGTTAGGACTATAGTTACACATTACTGGGCTCAGCTTTTATATATATATATATATATATATATATATATATATATATATATATATATGTATATTTTTTTTCTTTTAAAGAGAGAGTGAGAGAGGAGAGAGAGAGAGAATTTTTAATATTTATTTTTTAGTTCTTGGCGGACACAACATCTTTGTTGGTATGTGGTGCTGAGGATCGAACCCAGGCCGCACGCATGCCAGGCGAGCGCGCTACCGCTTGAGCCACATCCCCAGCCCTATATGTATATTTTCATGTGGTATTGAAGATCGAACCCAGGGCCTCACACATGCTAGGCAAGTGTTCTACTGCTGAGCCACAACCCCAGCCCCCCCAGCTTATATTTTTAAGTTTTATTATTAAATGCATGCAAGCTTAAAGTGCATTTGCTAGCAAATAGAATATATTAATATTAGAAGTCATCCTCTCTATCTCCATACCCTGTAGTCTATTTTTTTTATTTTTTTTAATTTTTTTTATTTTTTTATTTTTTTATTTTTTTGGGGGGGGTATAAAAATTTATTATACATAAAGAATATTACCACTAACGAATGCAGACAGGTGAGGACACAATGGTACTGGATGGAAGATGGCTAGCTCTTTGGAACAGGTTTATAAGTGGCTCAGTGCTTCATGCTGATTGGTCAGTCAGACAGAAGGGCACATGCCAAATACAAGAGGACTTCAGGGCATCAAGCGACTGCTCTGTATGCCCACACTACCTTCCTTTTCTGATCCGGGGCTTCAAAAGATGGCACACCCAGAAACAAGAACTGAGGCAAAAGGGCTTCCTAATGCAACCCAGTCTTGTCTCTGAAGTCACAGCAACACCACTGTAAGCAATATGTTTAATTGGATGATTTCCACAAACTATGGAGTTTCTAACCATCACAATTCAGTGAAGTACAAAACATTAAGTTACAGGCTGTGGGAAAGAAGGCAGCACCAATGGTGGCACCTTCCAATCCTGGTTGTTCTAAGGGTAACGGGTGGGGGGAGTCTTTTTTAAACAGAACCCCTCATTTCAATGTACAAAAGAATTACTCTGATCGATATTAAATTGTATTGAAAACAAAATGGACTAAAAAGCAAAACTATTCTATGTTGGGGTGTAGGTGGGAGGAAGAGAATGAGTCCTTCAGAGCAGGAAGGAGAGAGCTGGGGGAAGCTTCTGTGGCTGTGACCCAGGAGGGTCACTCACGCTGCTCCATTTTTACTTTCGGTGGTTTCAGGAAGGTCCGATTTTTCTTCTCTTTCTTCCCCTTTGTATTTGCTTGGAAGTTTCGCCAGCTGTCCACCCGACCATCTCGACTTTCCTCAAAGTTTTTCTGCCATTCCCTTTCTCGTTTGGCTTTTTCTTGAGCTTCAATTTCCTCTTCCCTTTGTCGTTTCCTTTCATGCATCTCTTTGGCTTCTCTCTCTTTTCTTTTAATTTCCAGCTCAGCAAAGAGTTTCATGGTCTGTTTATATACTGCTTGTTTGAACAGCTCAGGATCATCTTCCTCTACATTTGTAGGTTTTCCTTCCTTCTTTGTTTTTTCCGCTCTTTTACAGTGTGTTTCACGTATTCTTTTCCTGCCTGAATTACATCCAGGGCCCTCTTCTTATGTTCCTGATCCAGTAGCAACTTGTAAGCTTTGTCCACAGCTTCAAAAGCCTTTTGTGCTCTATCAGCATCATCTTGATTTTTGTCAGGATGCACCAATATGGACAACTGCCGAAACCTCTTTTTTATTTCTTCATCTGTCACTTCTGGATCTATCTGAAGAACCTCAAATGGGTTCAAGTTGAAATAAGAGGAACCAGGACGGGTCAATCTTTCAATCTGATTTTTGGACGTCAGAACTGAATCTCTCTTCTCTATTTGTTTCACCTCACTGTAAAAGGTCATAAATGCTTCCTCTGTGCTGCCTCCGCCGGCCGAAGCCCCGCTCTCTCCTGAAGCCACCATTTCCCCGGCCCAGCCACCTAGTCTATTTTTTTTTAAAGAGAGAGAGAGAGAGAGAATTTTAATATTTATTTTTTAGTTCTCGGCGGACACAACATCTTTGTTTGTATGTGGTGCTGAGGATTGAACCCGGGCTGCACACATGCCAGGTGAGCGCGCTACCGCTTGAGCCACATCCCCAGCCCCCTGTAGTCTATTTTGTCTGATATTTGTATAGCTACTTCAGCAGCATATATTTGTTTTAATGTTGCTTAATAACAAAGGTAACATCAATGTGTTATTGTGGAAACAATTCTCCACAATTCTCAGAAGCTGACTTATTTTTTTAACTTTTTTTTAGTTGTAGATGGACAAAATACCTTTTATTTTTTAATTTTTATAATTTTTTTTTGAGAGAGAGAGAATTTTTTAAATATTTTATTTATTTATTTATTTATTTATTTATTTTAGTTTTCGGCAACACAACATCTTTATTTTATTTGTATGTGGTGCTGAGGATCGAACCCAGCGCCGCATGCATGCCAGGTGAGTGCACTACCGCTTGAGCCACATCCCCAGTTCAATACCTTTTATTTTATTTGTTTATTTTTCATGTGGTCCTGAAGATCGAACCTAGTGCCTCACACATGCTAGGCGAGTGCTCTACCACTGAGCCACAACCTCAACCCCTTATTTTTTATTTTTTTCTTCTCTTTTTAAAAATTTTAAAATTTTTGACATAAAATTTCTTTCTTTCTCTCTTCTCTTCTTTGTATGGGGGATTGAACCTAGGGGCACTTAACCACTGAGAGCCACATCCTCAGCCCTTTTTTTTTTTGTATTTTACTTAGAGGCAGGGTTTCACTGAATTGCTTAGGCACTCACTAAATTGCTGGGGCTGGCTTTGAACTTGCAATCCTCCAGCCTCAGCTTCTGCTGGAATTACAGGCATGCACCACCATGCCCGTTGACATGAAACGTCTTTTGGTGTCACAGTCTAAACTAGGGGGTTTGTGGAGGGTTTGGGCCCAAACTGACAGAAAGCCTTCCTGCTGTGCAGTGAAGTTCTCTCATTAGACTCTGATTTTGTTATTTGAATAAACATCATGATCTGTTTTCCCTATAACCCATGGATTCACTCCTGGTGTAGGTAGAGGCTTCCTTATTCCCTATTCTCTATAGTCACATCTCAAGTAAACTATAGAGAATATTTCCTCCTCAGGAACCATAGAAGTTTTATAGCCTACTTTCTGTATGTGGAAATTTGGGAGCTGTATTAGTCAGGATTCTTCAGAGAATCAGAACCAATAGCATATATGGAGATAAATAGAAATAGATTTATTATGAAGGATAGGCTTACATGATTATTGGGGCTCACAAATCCCACAGTATGCCACTGATAAGCTGAAGGCCTAGGGATGTCAGTGGTATAGTTCCATTCCCAGCCCAAAGGCCTGAGAATGAGGTGAGCCAATTATGTAAGTCCTGATCTGAGAACAGAGACCCAAGAACTAGGAGCACTCATGTACCAGGGCAGGAGAAGAAAGGTATTCCAGTTCAAGAACAGAAAGCAAATTTGCCTTTCTGCCTTTTTCATTGTATTCAGGCCCTCAGTAGACTGGTTGGTGCTTACCCACTTTGATCAGGGACACCTGGTGTACTCAGTCACCAATTTAAATACTAATGTTGTCTAGAAACACTCTTGCACCCAGAAATAATGTTTTACCAGCTTCTGGGCAACACCCAAACCAGTCAAGTTGACACATAAAATAAACAATCACAGGACTAGGGGTGTAACTTAGCAATAAAACATTTACCCACTATGCACAAGGCTCTGTGTTTCTCCAGTACTTTGAAAATTAGCCATCACAAAGCATTGTGCTTGTTTTACATCTGAGCTATCAAAGACATTCTCAGTACTAACTTGTGCTTTTTTGCAATACAGTGCTTCAAAAACTTATAGGATGGGCTGCAGTTGTGGCTCAGTGGTAAAGTGCTGCAGTCTGGCTGGGCACAAATCACGAGCCACTCAAGCAGGAACAAACTTTATTTCCGAACTCCCCCCAAACGCCACCCTCTCAGGGACACCACACACAAACCGGAACTCCCTCCACCGGAACCTCGCCAACCAACTTGAACTTTTCATGAATCCCCTTGAGAACTCCAAAGTAGCCGGTGCCCAAGGCAGCAGGAGCCGCCCTATTGCCGGAGCCAGCCGCCCTATTGCCGGACAGTAGGGGTCTATATACAATTGAATACACAGCCTGTTTCAATCCAGCATTATCCACTCACAACAATTATACACAGCTTAATTATCATCATCTTAATGGCTTGCTGGCGTCACCTCTCAACCATTACTTCTGGCAAAATGCCAGGGGCCATTCCGACTGGTTGTGGCTCTCAACAGTAAAGTGCTTGCCTAAAATGTGTGAAGCCCTGGGTTCCATCCTCAGCACCGCATAAAAATCAATAACATAAAGGAATTGTGTCCATCTACAACTAAAACAAAACAAACCTTAAAAAATTATAGGAGGGCCTGGGGATGTGGCTCAAGTGGTAGCAAGCTCGCTTGGCATGCGTGAGGCACTGGGTTCGATCCTCAGCACCACATAAAAATAAATAAGTGAAATAAAGTTATTGTGTTCAACTACAGCTAAAAAATATGTTTTAAAAAAATTATAGGAAACTTTCAGAAGGTATAGACATGTTCCTTAATTTGATGGTGGTGGTGGTTCCATGAGTGTATATGTTAGACCAGGATGAAAGAAAAGACCACTGACTCCAATTAAAATCAAATTAAAGCAAGCTTATCATTTCGACCGGCCGGGCTGCCTGTCCCTCCCAAAACAGCGGGAACAAGACAGCCCCCCACCTTTCCTACAGCCCAGCTTTATAGCCCAGAAAGTTACACAAAAGGGGTGTTACAGATAATAGAACTCTGACAAGCATCACACTAATGGTAGTTTACATTTTTTTTTTTTTGCTGGCCCCAACATCAGAATTTATGAGGACCATTAGAGCCTCAGAGAGGATGGCCAGGGAAGGCCAATATTTATGAGGTGTCACTAAGTTTCAGAGAGGGCTGCTATCTGGTCAGAGAGCCAGGCATGGGTGAACCGTTCAAGACACGGGCAGGCATTCCAAGCAGGTTCAGAATTTGCAGTAATTGATAGTAAAGCCGAAATTATCTTTTCATGGCTTTGTGGCAAGATGGCTCCCAATTTTAATAAAAGATCAGGTTGGGTCTATCATTTACATATTGAAACTCAAATGGTAATCATTAAATATGTGTGTTTTAAGTCAACTATACCTATATAAGATTGTTAAAACAAAAATGTTCTAGTTTCTGGGTTTTTTATTTTGAGTGGGCTCCATTTACTATTGATAACAATAACCAGAGTTCTTTCCTATGACTAGTTCTTAAATCTGCCTTTGTAAGAGTAAAAGAAATTGAAGTTAAAGTGTAAACGACTGGGCATTGTAAAGTTTCCAAGCTGCAAGGCCTGAGTTAAAAAGTGAAGGACCAGGTATTGTTAAATTCCTCTGTTAGGACAATACCCGAACTGCCCGGTAAATATCCCTCCTAATCCTCTGGCTGTTTAATAATTTAGGGCCCTGTGTAGCCCAGGACGTAGGCCCCAAAACCAATCAGTTTGAATGTGTACCCCGCTTAGAAGTGACCAATCACCCCTGCCCAGCCTGTTCCCGCCAATGAATGTACTAATCAAGTCTAAGAATTATTGTTTGATTTTCCCGTGGTGTATGGTGATTTGTTAAAGGAGACTATGATGTGTATGAAGTCCCCGCCCTCCCCCAAAAAAGTGTACTTAAGCACTGCTCAACCCTTGCCCCGGGCTCTGGGCCTCTCTATCTTCCTGAGTGAGCCTAGAGCCTCAGTGCGCTGAATCAGGATCCTCAATAAAAATCCCCTTATGCTTATTGCATGAAGCCGGTCTCTTGTGGTCTCTTCCTCCAACATTTTGCCGGTCCCTTACACCTTATTTCTTTGCTTCCCCACTTTTATGCTCTTCTCTGTTAAGAGAAGACACATTTGTCACAGGTTGAAAGCCTTTTTGGTCAAAGGCTTTCTTGATTTTATTCCCTACTATTTGGGGTCTTAAAGCAATTGAATTTCCAATACTTCAAGGTCCAAAGTTTCAGAACATGTGATTGCCTTTCACTTTTGCTAGGAGGAAAAAGGCCAATTCCCTCCTAAGCTCATTTTTATGTCTGTAATGCAGCCAAGAGTTGCTGATACATGCTGGCCATTTGATTCTTTCCAACCCATTCCTCTAGAGCTCTAGGCTCAAGAGCATATGGTGTGCATTTTGTGTTATTTCAGGTGCCAGCTTATAAAATATTTTGTCATTGTATAACATGATGTTCTACACAGAGTCTATGGTCTTTCAGTTTAACATTTATTCTTTCACAATATCTTCCCCACTGGCCGGTAAGAATTTTTCTCAGAAACTTCCTGTCTGATTTCCTGATAGGTCCTGTTAGATGGCTGGAGATGCAGTGGTGATAACAGTGACTAAGGGACTCCTGGGCTCCTGTTCAGGCAGCTTAATTTAATAGTACCAGGAGCTTCAGCAGCACAACTATTTTGGACTTGGTTAACATCATTTCCCCTTTTGCTCCCTGTGTTTGTGGCTTCCTGTTTTTTTTTTTTAAGAGAGAGTGAGAGACAGAGAAGGAGTGAGAGAGAAATTTTTAATATTTATTTTTTAGTTTTTCGCGGGCACAACATCTTTGTTTGTATGTGGTGCTGAGGATTAAACCCAGGAAGCACGTATGCCAGGAGAGTGTGCTACCGCTTGAGCCACATCCCCAGCCCCTGTGGCTTCCTGTTCTACTAATTTTTTTAAGTCATCTTAACGTCTGTTTTCACTGCTCCATCATTTGTGACCCTTTCTTAAATGATTATCTGTATTAAATTCCCTGTATTCAAAATACTTAGAAATGTTTCTATTTTCCTAACACAAATTTCATTTACTGACACAAATTGATTGACATCCTTTGAATCTCCAATATGCAATCTCCAATATTGCTAAGCTAATGCCAAATATTTTTATTGTTGTTTTTGTTTTTGTTATAGCAGTATTCCACTTGCTCTATCAATATCTATATTTGTTAGGGTTAGAAATGCCAATCACAGACCCCAAACTCAGTGAATTAACAAAAGTTATTTCATTATTCATTACAGAGTCTGGCATGTGTTGGAAGTGGAAGTGCTAGTGTGCTTTGCTCCATGCATTCATTCAGGGACTAGATTGACAGACATCCACCATCTTCAAATTATAGTGGCCAAAATGTCTGGGAGTTGTAATCCAGTCTGCAGGTAGGGGATGAAGAGAATGTGGAAGAAAGCACAGAGTATTTTAGAAGGCACGCCTGGAAGCAATGTCCATCACTACTGTTCATATCTTATTGGCCAGAACTTGATCATATGGCCTGAACAAGTGGCTAGAAATTTGTCTATGTGATCAGGAGACCATAGAACTAGTTTGATAAAACATTGCATCGTCTCTGCCATTAAACAAAACAAAAAAATAAAAAAAACAAAAATAAATTCTTTCTATTTATAGTTTGCATGGTATTATATTTTTATATTATATTTTTATCTTTTTAATCTTTTTGTATTCTAGAGTTTAGGTATTCTTCCTTGTAAGTAGCATATATATCATTGATTCAAAGATATGAATTTTTCATATTTTAATACATCTGAAATTAGATGTATCAATGAATTTTGATAAAGGCCATATGCCCATGTAACCCACAGAGACTCTGGCTGCTTCTAATATCTGCTAATATCCTTTGGTATTATTCAGTTTCACTGTCTTCTATCTATATAAAGATTCTTTTGTGTATGTGCTAGGGAATTGAACCCAGGGTCTTGTGCATGCTTACAAGCATTTTATCGCTGAGTTAAAATACCCCAGCCTTATATAGGCTTTAAAAATACTAATCTTTTTTTTCAAATTTAAAAAAAAAATATTTTTTAGTTTTTTTTTTTATAAATATTTTTTTAAAGAGAGAGTGAGAGAGGGAGAGAGAGAAACTTAATATTTATTTTTTAGTTTTCGGCGGACACAACATCTTTGTTGGTATGTGGTGCTGAGAATTGAACCTGGGCCGCATGCATGCCAGGCGAGCGTGCTACCGCTTGAGCCACATCCCCAGCCCTGTTTCTTAGTTGTTGATGTACCTTTATTCTTTATTTATTTATATGTTGTGCTGAGGATCGAATCCAGTGCCTCACATATGCTAGGCAAGTGCTCTGCCACTGAGTCACAACCTCTGCCCCTACAAATACTTATCTTGCTTGAAATTTGTTGCACCTCTTGAATCTGCATTGATTTGTATTTTTCATTATTTTTTTCTTCTTTTTTTTATTAGTTACACATGACATTACAATGATCTTGACAATTCATACATTTGAATCAAATGGGGTATAATTTCTCACTTTTCTGATTGTACAGGTTGCAGAATCACATTGGTCATACAGTCACCTATATACATACAGCAATAATAATGTCTATTTTATTCTGCTGCCCTTCCTATCCCCCTGTATTTTTCATTATTTCTGGAAAATACATCTTTGCTCTGTACTCTTTCTGGAACTCCTATTAGGTTTTTCATTCTTCATATATCTTATTCTCTCACTCTTCTCTTTGGTGTTCTGTGTTTCGTTTTGGATAATTTCTTCTGATCAATCTTCTACTTCATTAACGTTATTTCGAGCTAAATTTAAACTATTTTTTAAAGTTCATGTTTATTTGTTTATTTTGTGGTGCTGGGGATCCAACCCAGGACCGTGTACATGCTAGGCAAGTGCTCTACCACTGAGCTGTTACCCCCTTATCAGCCCTTCTTTGAGATTTTTAAAGGAAATTTTAAGCCAGTACACACTTATAATCCCAGCTAGTTGGGAAGCTCAGGCAGGAGGATCACAAGTTTGAGGCCAACCTGGGAATTTAGGATAACTTGTCTCAAAATAAAAAAGACCTGGGGATATAGCTCAGTGTTAGTCTGCTTGTTGTTGCTATGATGAAGAAACCCGAAAAAAAAAAAAAACTAACTTAAAGGAGGAAAGATTTATTTTTGGCTCACATTTTCAGAGGTTTCAGTCCATGATAAGCTGGCTCTATGAGCCTGTTGTGAGGCAGAGCATCAATATAGAGACTGAAAGAGCATGGTGGAGCTGAGTTGTTTACCTCATGACATCCAGAAAGCAGAGAGAGAGAGATCAAGAGATTGAGGCGGGGGCGGGGGAGAGAGAGAGAGAGAGAACAACATTTTGCACAGTGAAGACAAGATATAGTCTCCAAGGACATGCCCCAAAGGACTCACATCCTTCTACTAGGTTCTGCCACCTACAGTTTCCACACCTTGCAATAATGCCATCAAATATGAATTCACCAATACATTAATCTACTATTGAGATCAGAGCTCTCATGAGCCAATCCCTTCCTAAGAGCCTCAATCTGAACACTGCTGCACTGGACATCAAGCCTTCAACACATGAGCCTTTGGGGGGACATTCCAGACCTAAACCATAACAGTGGTAGAGTGCTTGTCTAGCTTGAATAAGGTACTGGATTTAATCTCTAGTGCTGGAGGAAAAATTAAATGGAACAATTCACAGTCAAAAGTATAATGCACCCCTAGGTACCCCATTCACTGCTTCAACCATGATAAAATATATTTAATTTTTTTTATTTTTAATTTTTTGTCTTATCTGTACCTCAACACTTCCCCTTAGACTCCCACAGGATTATTAATGAAAATCCCATACATTATGCCATTCTATTTATAGACATGAATATGTATCTCTAAGAGTTAAGGATCATTTCAAAAAACATAACCACAATAACTATTATTACATCTAACAAAATTTAATAATTTATTAAAATCACATAGCATTCTGTGTCCAAATTTCCCTAATTGATTCATAAAACTCTGTGTGTGTGTGTGCACACTGGGGATTGAACTCCAGTGCATGCTAGGTAGGTGCTCTACCACTGAGCTATACCCACATCCTTTGAAGTCTTTTTATAGCTAGTGTGATTTAGGATCAAAACGAAATCTATATATTATATTTGCTTGATTCTCTTTTAATGCATAAAATTCTCCCTCTTTTGTTCCTTTGCAGTGTATTTATTGAAAAAACTGGGACATTGATCCTATTTGTTCCTTATTACATTTCTGTGGTGTCATTTAACACAATCCCCTGTTTCTCATATTTCCTATAAACTGGTGGTTATATTTAGTCTTCCTTTTTTTAACAACAGTCCTTCATAGATAATGGAACGTACTTCCTTCTGTTTTTTTGTTTTGAAATGGGGTCCTGATGTGTTGCCCAGATGGCCTTGAACTCAGAATTTTCTCATCTTAGCCTCCCTAGTTGCTGGGATTACAAGCATGCATCAGAATACCCACCTATACTTCCTAATGTATCACCTCAAGAAGCACTGATTCCCTCCTTTCATGATGTTAAGTTTGGTCAGTGTATTCACATAGTGTCAGCTTGATTCACCCTTAAGTCTCTTATTTTTTGGCATCATTGAAAATGCCACCTAGATCATTTATTCTATTAGAATTGTGAAATCATTACATTACAGTTTGAGCATGACTAATCTCAAAATTCAAAATCAGAAATGATCCAAAATTGAGTGCCAATATGATGATGACTTGCACAATAGAAAATCCCACCCCTAGCCTCATGTGACAGGTTGCAGTCAAAATGCAGATGCAATGAAAAAGTATTGTAGAAAATTATCTTCAGACAATGTGTTTAAGGTTATTTTATATGTTGTATATGAAACAAGGCATTTCATTTTTAGACTTGGATCCCATCCCCGAGATATCTCATTATGTATTTAAAAATATTCCAGAATCTAAAAAAAAAAACCCATAATCTGAAATACTTCTGAAGATCCTGAGCATATCAGATAAGGGAGATTAAATTTGTATATTACACTTTCTGCACTTATTAGCTGGAATTTTTTTTTAGAGAGAGAGAGAGAGAGATAGTTAGAGAAATTTTTTAGTATTTATTTTTTAGTTTTTCAGCGTACACAACATCTTTGTTAGTATGAGGTGCTGAGGATGGAACCGGGCTGCACGCATGCCAGGCGAGCGCGCTACAGCTTGAGCCACATCCCCAGCCCCTAGCTGGAATTCTTCTATGAAGAATAATTAGGATTGAACCCAGGGGTACTTTGCTGCTGAGTCACATTTATTTTTTTTATTTTGAGACAGGGTCTCACTAAATTGCTGAGGCTGTGGCCTGGAACTCCCGGAGGCCTGGAGTTGCTCGGGTTACAGGCTTGTGAATTCACCATACCCGGTGAATAATTGCTTCTTAAACTTTATCCATTCAGCTTTTTAAAAAATTGTTCTAATTAGTTATACAAGACAGTAGGATGTATTTTGACACATTGTACACAAATGGAGCACAACTTTTCTAGCTGAACATGGTGTAGGGTCCCACTGGTAGTGTAATCATACATGCACATAGGGTAATAATGTCCCTCTCAATCCACTGTTTCTCATTTTCATTTTTAGAGCTTTTGTTTTAAATGTGCTATATTTGCTTTTGTGATTTCTTTTTTTTTCTAATATATTTTCAAGTTTCTCTTTTATTTCTAAACAGAGTAAGCATAATTGTTTTATAACTCATGTCATATGATTACAATATCTGAAGTCTTGTTTTCTCTTCTGGATATAATTCATGGTGTCTTGTTCCTTGTGTATTTAGATTTTATTATGATTATTATGAGCTAATAATTTTCCTTAGAAAATGATTTATAGTTCTTTGGTGCCTAGGATGAGAGGACATTTGCCTGGAGTAGATTTGCATTTGTTTCGGCAAAGTGCTTTGGAGCATTCCATGTACCTCTGCAGAATTACCTTAAACTCAATTTACAAACTGAGATTTTGTTTGTTTTTTGTTTTTAAAATCAGATTATGGTCTAGGGATATAGCTCAGTTGGTAGAGTGCTTGCCTCACATGCACAAGGCCCTCTGTTCAATCCCCAGCACGATACACACACAAATTCAGATTTCAAGTTTTTAAAATTTTTTTTAGTTGTCAGAAAACCTTTATTTTATTTTATTAATATGCAGTGCTGACATCAATATTTATAGAAGCACAATTCATAATAGCTAAATTGTGGAACCAACCTAGATGCCCTTCAGTAGATGAATGGGAAAAAATGTATATATACACAGTGGAATATTACTCAGCAATAAAAGAGAATAAAATCATGGCATTTGCAGGTAAATGGATGGAGTTGGAGAATATAATGCTAAGTGAAGCTAGCCAATCCCCAAAAAACAAATGTCGAATGTTTTCTCTGATATAAGGAGGCTGATTCATAGTGGGATAGGGAGGAGGAGCATGGGATGAACTCTAGATACAGCAGAGAAGTGAGAGGGAAAGGGAGGCGGCAAGGGGTTAGAAATGATGGTGGAATGTGATTATCATTATCCAAATGGATCATCATTAACCAAAGTACAGGTGTGAAGATATGAATGGTGTGAATATACTTTGTATACAACCAGAGATATGAAAAATTGTGCTATATATGTATAATATGAATTGTAATGCATTCTGCTGTCATATATAACAAATTAGAATTTAAAAATTTAAAAAAATATGCAGTGCTGAGACTCAAACCTAGTGCCTCACACATGCTAGGCAAAAACTCTACCACTGAGCTATAACCCTATCCCCCTGCAAGTTTCTTTAAGGACCTACTGTGGTTATTAATGCCACCATCTGGCCTGGGGTTGTAGCTCAGCAGTAGAGCACTCACCTAGCATGTGTGAGGCCCTGGGTTCAATCCTCAGCACCACATATAAATAAATGAAACAAAGATATTGTATCTAACTACAACTAAAAAATAAACATTTTGAAAAAAATACCACCATCTTTCATTGGATACAAAGGCAACTTTTCTTGAAGATCCCTGAGAATGCAGAGGGGAGGGAAGGTTCCCAGCAGGGAGGATCTCATAGATTTTGCAGCTCAAGTGGCTTTTTCATCTATTCCTCTAAAAAACAGACAGGTAAGCAAAGTTCATATCTACCTTCCTAAATATGACTGCATTGTTTTGAATACCTCTAGTTTGCTGACTCCATTTAGATTGTGACCTGTTAATTCTTTACTTTCTTTTTGGATTCTTGTATGCTTTTCAGAAGTCATTTCCATTTTCCCATAATTTTTAGTTATTTTAGAAACACCCACCACATCAAAGAAAACAAAATTCTATTGTTTTTCCAACCCAACCTTTTTATTTTCTTCACAGTTAATAGTTGTCTTTTCTCCCTCCTTAGTTTTCTACCTACCTATCACCAATATGTCCAATATGTCTCTGAACTGTCTTATGGTTAGGCAAATTTCTTCTCTATAAGTTGAAATGCAATAGGTATCCTATCAATTTTATTTTCTTAAAGAAATCACTTCCAAACCTTTCTGAACGGCTCTAATTTTGATGAATTGATATCTAGTTCTGCAGTACATTTTGATGTCTACTTTCATCATTGCCCTGGGGATTTCTTTTGTTTTTCTTTTTTCTTTATATATATATTTTTTGTATGGGGCAGGGGGTTAGTGGGGGGATTGAACCCAGGGGTGCCTAACCAATGAGCCACGTTCCCAGCCCTTTTTTATATTTTATTAGAGCCAGGGTCTCATTGAGTTGCTTTGGGCCTCACTAAGTTGCTGAGGCTGGCTGTGAACCTGGATTCCCTCCTGCCTCAGCCTTCCCAGCAGCTGGGATTACAGCTGTGAGTCACCATGCCTGGCTTGGAGATTTCTTTTGTATCTCTTTTGGATCCTGATTCTTGGATAACTTGCATGTCTCTTTTTTGGTTTGCTAATTTGTCTTGATGTAATAAATCCTCTCCAACCTTTCTGAAAAACAATGCATGGAATATTAATATTTTGAGACATGTTGCATATTTGCAGTAGTCTAGCTTACAATTAAACCATAGTTTGGCTCAGTGTAGGATTCCAGGTTGAAAATAATTTTCCTCAAAAATTTGAAGGCAATTTCTATCATCTTCTAGATCTCAGTATTGATGAGTTGATATGCTTACTGCTATTCTGACTTTTGATCTGTTTCTGCAACTTGATCTTTTTCTCTGTAAGCTTTTAAAATTTTTTCTGTCTTCTTGTGTTCTGAAATTCTATAATGATGTGACTTGGAATGGGATTGATTTAATATGCTGGATACCCAGTTTGCCTTTGGAGGTTCATTTCTTCAGGAAAAGACATTTATTATTTTATTTTATTTTTTAGATACTGGGAATTGAACTCAAAAGCACTCTACCACTGACTTACATTCCCAGTCCATGTATATATATTTTTTTGAGATAGGATCTCGCTAAGATACAGGGGCTGGCCTCAAACTTGATATGCTCCTGCCTCAATCTACAGAGTGGCTGGGATTTCAGGCATGAGTCACCATGGAAGGCTACCAATCTACTTATAAATTACTTATTTCTTCCCTTCAATTCTGTTTTCTTTCTGGAATTCTTGTTATTTAGATGTTTAACCTTCTGAACTGATCCTCTAATTTTTATCAATTTTATCTTAAAGTAGAACAAAATTTATTCTCTATATTCTTTCTCTTGAATTTTTCTCTTATTGTGGTTTTGATATTCAAGAGTTCTTTTTGCTTATCTGAATAGGAGTTACTTTAAAAATAGCTTTTCATTGTTACTTTATAAATTCACTGTATTATTTTTTTCTGAATATATTGATGACATATTTGAACTTTTCTTTTTTATTTTTAGTCTTTTTTTTCTCCTTTGCAATATCTGTTTCCTCTAATTTGCTTTTTTTCTTTCTTGTTTTCTGGGTTTCTTTCTTGTATATTAAAGACTTTTCTTAAATATCTAATGGCGCTTGGCTGTCTGCTTATGGTTGAGTAAGGACATTAAAAAGCTGTTTGGAAAGTGTGTGAGGGCTGCGGTATAAAAGTCAAGGGCTTAATAGTAGGATTCATTGTCTATTTCATTAAGAAAATCCTCATGAGAGTATCTTTGGGATTTTTCTCCTGGGCTGGTGAGATTCCCTAGAGAAGGTTTTCCAAAGCTATGTTCATGCTCTTGTTAATCTTTTTTTAGGAATCCATTTTCTCAGGTTTGCTAAACCAGTTACTATTCCTGTTTGCTTTACAGTTTCCAAAATGTTGTTGCTGTTGTCTCCTTTCCCTCCTTATTCTTGGGGGTTTCTATCTTGTGGCCTGGATAATATTAGGTGCATTCGCCCACACAAAGCCCTAATCCTCACAAATAATGAAGACCCATTATTTCTTCAGGATAATTTTATTGGAGGACAACTGCAGGATCGTGTAGAAAAGTACTGACACAATTATCTGATTGCCCTAGAGTAAGTAATATGGATATATGACAAAAGGTATGGTTTTGTATGGTAACTGTCTTGCAAAAGTATTAAATAATTTCCAGGGGTGCTCCACACACCCACCCATCCGCCTCAATACTCCGCCCGGCGGGGGCGGGATACATTGCAAGAAAGGTCTGAAAAACTAAGAAAAATGCTCATGACAGCTGGGCTAGGCCAGAGAAAAATCGCTTAGAAGAACCCAGAGCATAGGCCACGCCTCTCTGAAACTGAGAGAGAGGGTGGGGGTTTAACCTCGCTGATGATTGGTTGATCTCTCTGACCAATCACGCGCAGCAATTGATTTTGCTTATCGCCCGGATCCACCTCCCCGAAGGGTTTGAGGCCACGTTTACAAATGGGAATAGGATACGTAAGAGGGACAGAAAATACAGCCAATGAGAACTTGCGACGCTAATGGGCGCGGTGAGGCTGCTGCCAGGTTTAGGGCGGAAGGAGTGTCGGGATAAGAAAGGGAACGAAAGATGGCGGCGGAAACGCTGCTGTCCAGTCTGTTGGGGCTGCTGTTTCTGGGTTTCCTATTACCTGCAAGCCTGACAGGCGGTGTTGGGAGCCTGAATCTGGAAGAACTGAGTGAAATGCGATATGGGATACAGATCCTGCCGTTGCCTGTCTTGGGAGGGCAGGTGAGGAGGCGTAGAAGGGACGAGGGTCCTGGGAAGAAGAGGAAGAGGAGGAAAGGTAGAGGAGAAAGGGCAGCTGCGGAATCTGGGGTAGGAGACTAAGGGAGTCCAGAAGCGTAGGTAGGGCTTTTACGGTGACACCTGGGGATCTCAGGCAGACGCATTCCCCCAGAGACCCAGCATGGGAGGGGTGGGGCTTCCTACTGTCGGCCTCAGGTTCCAGTTCCTCAAGAAAACACTTGAGACTCCGCCCCAGTGGATAAGTGGGAGTATCCTTCCACCCGCCCCCAACACACACATACCCCAGTACAGCTGGAGGATTTGTCTTCGGCTGGGCTCTTCCCCAGGGTCTGAAGAGGGATCTCGTTGTTCTCTCTGATACCAGACTCTCTTTGCTTCCATGTCCCCGACCCTCCCTTCTTTCCCAGGCTTCGGACGTCGTGATTGTTTCTTCTAAGTACAAACAGCGCTACGAGTGTCGCCTGCCAGCTGGAGCTATTCACTTCCAGCGTGAAAGGGAGGAGGAGGCACCTGCCTACCAAGGGCCTGGGATCCCTGAGTTGTTGAGCCCAATGAGAGATGCTCCCTGCCTGCTGAAGGTGAAAGAAATTGGGATGAATGGAACGAGGGCTTGGGAACTAACAGTCCATCTAAGAACAGTGGAGCAGGATCTAGAGGACCTGTAGGAGTTGAGGCTTTTGTTGGACTAGACATAATAATCCAGACAAGAAAGAAGCAAAGATTCTATAACACTTTGCTAAATATAGAAGAGAGGATAAAATATCTCAAACTAGGTTAAAACAAGATTGAGGTGCCTAAAGAAGGTCAGTGTGGGTAGAACGGGCAGGCCCTTCATTAGAGAAGCCGACATAAGTTACCACCTATCCTATCACCCTGTGCCCCAGTATCCCACTTTATTTTCATCATATCATTCTTCGTGATCCAAAGTCATTTTATTAGGTGAATCAGTTTGTTTATTGTTGGTCTGAAAACTAGCACTAATGAGGTCAGGGAATTTATCTTGTCAAAGCTGTATCCCTAGTGGCTAAAATAGTGCAAGAAATGGGGTAGAAGTTCAAGTAATACTTGATTTTAGGGCCTTCTCTGTTTCCCTGGTCTGAATGCTTCTAGGATACCATGACTTCTTTTCTTTATGAGGAGGGGGAAGTATTTAAAAAATTTAAAACAGGAGAAATGGAAAGATTACAGGTGGAAAACAGCCGGATTTTAGAGATATATCTCCCATCGTGGAAAGAAAACAGCTGTCCCTGCTCACTGAGAGTCTTGAAAAATTAGTATGGAAGTAGAGGGAGAGAAGTAGATGAGCCAGAAGATTCTGGTTCTAAGAAAAGGGATCTGCACTCTGTCCCCCTGATTTTTCATTTTTTAATTATCAGACCAAGGACTGGTGGACGTATGAATTCTGTTATGGACGCCACATCCAGCAGTATCACATGGAAGGTGAATCACTCCTACATTTTCCCTAAGTTCTCAGCACCCTAACAAAGAAGGTGACCTACCTCCCCAGTCTCCTTCTCTTCTAGTCTTTTTTTTCCATTCATTTTTATCAAGATTTACTAAGGATAAGATCCTTAAACATATGCGGATATTGAACAATTTCTATGCTCTGAAAAACTTGTACAATTGAGGCCTATGTTCACCTGGATGCTCAACACTGTTTCCTGTCCTGTTGAGCACTCACCATGTTATTTTGAGCCTGGTTATGGTTTTTCTGTCCTCTTAAGAGAGAATGACATGGGGTGGGGGTGTGGCTCAGTGGTGGAGCACTTGCCTGGCTTGCATGAGGCCCTGGGTTTAATCCCTAGTATTTAAAAAGAGAGAGAGAGAGAATAACATACTTCATTGTGGTTTTTCTTACAGATTCAGAGATCAAAGGTGACGTCCTCTATCTTGGCTACTATCAATCGGCCTTCGACTGGGATGATGAGACAGCCAAGGTGGGAGAAGTGTGGGGTTGGGAGAGAGATGGATCTGACTACAGACTGACATTTGGGACAAGGGGAGGATTAGCTGATGTGTTTCTTGGGGCTTGGTAGCCATCAAGACAAAGTCCCCTAGGGCTTGGATTCTCAAAGTCCCTGTGGGGGCACAGTGCCTTTTTCCACCTTGCTGTCTTTCTTATGTTCCCCCCATCACCTGATGTCTTCTCCAGGCCTCCAAGCAGCATCGGCTGAAACGCTACCACAGCCAGACCTATGGTAATGGATCCAAGTGTGACCTCAATGGAAGGCCCCGGGAGGCTGAGGTTCGGGTGAGTCTTGAGGAAGAGACTCATTGACAATCCACATTCCAAGGGAGGGAGGTAGTGTTGCATGTTTAGTTGAGAAGATCTGTCCTAGAGCCTGAACCCAAAGTTTAAGACTCATTTCCCTGCTAGTTAGATGTCATTGTCTGACTGTTCAGAGGTATTTCAAGTCAACATTTTCCAGATCCTCCCCTCCTGTTAGTGTACCCTCATCCACATTCCTTCTTTTTGTCACATAAGCTGTAAACCTGGGTGTCAGTTCTTGACTCTTCCTCTTTCATTGTCCTGCCTTTTCTTTCTTTCTTTTTTTTGGGGGGGGGGGCTACCAGGGATTGAACCCAGGGGCACTTTACCACTGAGCTACATCCGTAGTCCTTTTTGTTTTTAATTTTTGAAACAGGATGTTGCTAAGTTGCTGAGGCTAGTTGAACTGAAGGCTACTTGAACTTGCAATCTTCCTTCCTAGCCTACAAATCGCTGGGAATCCAGACATGTGCCAATTCACTTGGCTTCATTGTTCTGCATTCTTCATTTAACATCTCTTTACGAAGGTCTTATAGTTGGGTGTTGAGGCAATGGTCTCAGATGTGAAGATTTAGTGACCTTCAGTAATGCACCATCTAGAGAGGAAGACAGATGGCTAACAAAAGAATCAAAGTCTTTTGATTTTCACAGACAATTGTGTGCTGGTGTCTGTAATTACCAACTAAGAACTAAGATGAAAGAAAGGAATCTAGTTCTCTCAGAGTGAATGACAAAGCCCATTCATGATTTTAACTAGGTATTTCTAAAATTCTCCTTTCTTATGATTGGTGTCTTCATTTCATCTGCATCACTATCAGTAACCTCTTAACATGCAGTTCTAATCTGGTAGTCCTTAACTGAGTGGAGACAGACAGGTAGGCAGTCAAGCAGCTATATGGTAGAAAAAGTTCAGGTGATTCTAATACAGTCAAAAACATACACACCTGTAGAGAACCACATGGCACCAATCAGTTATTTTTCTGTAATAAAGATTTGCACAGGCAATTGGGTGCTGGCAAGTGTTGAATACGCATATCCCCGAATCGGTGAGAAGCTCTGATTTGCAGCTTTTGCCAATCAATATCTGTGGTATAAATATTCCCTCCTATCAATGTGATATAATCCATCTTGCAACATTTGCAAAAATTTGCCACTTGGCTCTTGTGAGCTAATTGAGCTAACTCTGACATATCACTAGAACCACTTGTTTCTTCTCAGTGCTAGAAACCTTCTGTGATTCCACTTTGTACAAAGAATACTATCCAAAGCTTTAGCACTGACTAGGGTAGTAGCAGTGGAAGTGGTGGGAAACAGATTCTAGATATATTTTGAAGGTAGAGCAAATAAAATTTGTTAATGGGTTGACTGTGGGGCAGAGGTAAGGATGATTCCCAGGTTTTTAACTTGAGCAACTGAAATGATAGAATTATTCTTATTGAAGTGTGAAGGAGCAGGGTGAAGGGAAGAAATTAGGTTAGTTTTGGACATATGAAGGTCGAGATGCCTGTTAGACATCCCAGTAGTGATTTTCATTTGGCAGTTAGCTCTGTGACTCAGGAATTCAGGGACAAGATATAGGCTGGAGATAAAAATACTCATTGTGTTTCTGCCACACTGGCCTTATTTCTGTCCTTTGAACCAATGTGTCTCATAGTTCCCTCTGCCTAGAACATTCATCCCACAAGTATTCCAAAGGCTGGCTCTATCTCCTCATTCAGGATATAATTAAATGACACCTATATAGGGAGATCTGATACACACACATTTCCACTCCCATCCTGGTAAGCAGCTACAGTGTTTTACAATGATAGTGTTTCAAGGCATGTATCATTATCTGAAATTGTTTAATATCTGTTTCTGTATAACCCTATTAAAATAAGATCCAAGAAGGAAGGGACAGTCTGCCTTATTTTCTGCTGTATCCTCAGTGCCTACAGTGGTGCTTGGCACCAAGTAGTATCCACTTTTCCATTGAATGAATGGAATGAGTTATAAGCCAGTTAAAATGTCACCTTTCTTGAATAACCCAGAAAGCTGAGTTCCTTTGGTCCTTCACATACAGACATTCACATCTGTATACCCTCCAGCATCTACATACAGACATGACTATCATAGCATTTAACATCATTGTATTCTAATGAGTTCTTTCAGTGTTTGTACTTTTGGTAGGCTTAGGTAACTGAGGTCAAAGACCATATCTTCCTCTTATCTATTGAACACGTACCCAGTGCACTGAGAGCCTTCATCCTGCCTTTAGGAGATAGATCAACATCATGGTCTTGTCTGTCCTTGAGGTAAGTCCTTTTTGAGTCCCATATCACTGTAGTATCCTCTTTTGGTGAAGCCCCCTTTTGCCTATGCTTTCTATGATGGCTTCCTCAAAGTTCTGTTCCCCTTTCCTTACCATATACTGTTTCTTAGAAGTATTTCATCGATACCCACGGCTTCCATCACAACAAAGCGGGATAAACATTGTGACTGGTGAAATGCACAGCAAGGGAGCACATAATAGAGGAACTGAGTATAGGATAAAGGGAAGTCCTTGTGGGAAAGTGACTTTTGAACTGATGATTGAAGGATGAGAAGCTAGCCCAGCAGATGTGGTGGGGCAGGAGAGGGTAAGAAGAGTGCCAGGTGAAAGGTACAATAAGTACAAAAGGCCTAGGGAACAGGAGCCAGTGGCATGTCCCAAAAGTGCACAGGAGGGATAATCATGGGAAGAAGATGTGGAAAATGAGGCTGGGCAGTTATTAGGGGACAGATCACAGATCATGAGGGCTCTGTAACTGGAATTTGGATAACCACAAGATAATGGAGAGCCATGAAGTATTGTAAACCTAACAATGACATTCAGTTTTGGTTTTGAAGACTCACTCTAGATGGAGTATTAGCAAATGATTGAGAGGTTAGATATAGACACTGTAGAAATTCAGGTGAGAAATAAAGGTGGCTTGGGGATGAAGAAGTGATTTATTGAGAAAGATATTTCCGGGAGAGGTGGGGATCAATAGCATAAGAAGGAGGAGTCAAGAATGATTCCTGGACAGATGGTAGTTCTTCTTACTGAGATAAGTATAGTGGGAAAAGGAATGCTTGTAAAAGAACAAGATGACTTTGGTTTTGAATATGATACTTCTAGAGGCCATCAGTCGTCCAAGTAGAGATTTCTGAGGATACTATGGATCTACAGGATCTAGAACTCAGGAGAAAGGCCAGAGATGGGGGGTCATCATCATTTCAGTTGTGATGGAGGACAATGGGCATCCATGAAATCCTTCAAATAAACAGTATATGGTGAGGAAAGGGGGACAGAACTTGAGGAAGCCATCATAGAAAACATTGGCAGAAAAGAGCTTCACCAAGAAGAGGTCACAGAGGACTACAGTGACATGGAACCCAGAAAGAGTCTCAAGACAGATCCATGGTGTTGACTACTCTGAATTTTGAAGGAAGAGGAGGATTGAAAACTGCTTAAGAGCTGGGCATGGTGGTGCTCACCTATAATCCCCGTGACTCAGGAAGCTGAATGAGGCAGAAGAATCACAAGTTCAAGGTCAGTCTCAACAACTTAGGCCCTAAAAGATTTAGTGAGATCCTGTCTCAAAATGAAAAATAAAAAGGGCTAGGTATGGGGGCTGGGGATGTGGCTCAAGCAGTAACGCGCTCGCCTGGCATGCGTGGGGCTCTGGGTTCAATCCGCAGCACCACATAAAAATAAAATAGTCCACTGAAAACTAAAAAAATAAATATTTTTTAAAAAGGGGGACTAGGTATGTGACTCAGTAGTTGAGTTCTCTGGGCTCAATCCCTGGTACCCTATCCCCACCCCACCCCCACCCACCAAAAAAAGAAAAGAAAATTGCTTATGATTGTATTTCTGGAGATAAAAGGATGACCAAGAGATCTGGTCCTGCCCTCAGGAGATAGATGTTAAGTAAACAATACAACAAGCAGAATAAATAATATCACAGATTAAGTACATATCACAGAGGGGTATATTAATATAGAGGTGATGACAAGGATTATTTTAAAAGCAAAATATTTACATGGAAATAAAAAATTCAGTTAGCTGGGGAAAAGGAACCTGATGAAAAGTATGATCCTCTATATCGCATCACCCCTGACCAGCCCATTGGTTGGACTCAATGGCAAAAGTCTCAGTGATCTTTGCCAGAACAATTTCAATGGAGTGAAGGTAAATGTTGAGGACAGTGAAGTGGGAATCTTGGAAGAAGTTTGGATGTGAAGGATGGGGGAAAGGTAAGCATTAATTGCAGTAGACAGGAGAGATTGATGTACAGGAGAAAGAATGAGAAGAGAATATGGACAGAACCAAGAAACAGAACACAGGAAGAACAATTGGCCTCAGGAGGAGGGCTCTGGAGTTGTACCTAAAATGAAAGGATGGTGTTTTTGCTGGTGACTCTGGAGGTTTGATGGCAGAACACTGAGGGCATTTCTGTCTGGTTGCTTTTCATTTTTAGTTCTTATGTCCTCATGGACCTCCCAAGTTAATTTTCTGTGTGATTGGGTAAATCCTCCAACTCCATCAGGCATGGTGAAGTTTCATGGTCCTCATGCCTCCTTAGTAGAAGTAGTGCATAGTATTTGTTTTTTTTTTTTTAAGAGAGAGAGAGAGAATTTTAATATTTATTTTTTAGTTTTCGGCGGACACAACATCTTTGTTTGTATGTGGTGCTGAGGATCGAACCCGGGCCGCACGCATGCCAGGCGAGTGTGCTACCTCTTGAGCCACATCCCCAGCCCCATAGTATTTGTTGAAAGAGCAGTCTTCATAAGGGCTTGGATACAAATTGTTAGCAATATGGAATTAAATAAATTTAGATCCCTATTCATTTCTTTCATGATTCTAGTAATATCACAGTTTTTTTTTCTTTTTTTGGTGGTGGTGGGTAACCTAGGATTGAACTAACCTAGGATAGCACTTGACTACTGAGCCACATCCATCCCTATTTTGTACTTTAATATTTAGAAACAGGGTCTCACTAAGTTGCTTAGCATCTCGATGTTGCTGAGACTGGTTTTGAACTCGAGATCCTCCTGTCTCAACCTCCCGAGCCACTGGGATTACAGGCATGTGCCACCACGGCTGACCCCTGCCTGTTTTTTTGTTTTTGTTTTTTAAATTTTATTTTGAGGGCTGGGGATGTGGCTCAAGTGGTAGCGTGCTCACCTGGCATGCGTGCGGCCCGGGTTCGATCCTCAGCACCACATACCAACAAAGATGTTGTGTCCGCCAAGAACTAAAAAGTAAATATTAAAAATTTAAAAATAAATAAATAAATAAATAAATTTTATTTTGAGACTGGGTCTTGCCAAGTCACCCAGGCTCACATGTGCATGTGCCACTGCACCTGGCTTGATAATAACTTTTAATTGGAGAGAGATGATATCTCATTGTGATTTGCATTTCCCAATTAATTAGTGATGCTGAGCATCTTTTCATATACTTGTTGGCTATGTGTGTCTTTCTTTGAGAAGTCAATTTAGGTCTGTTGCCTATTTTTAATCATATTATTTGATTTTTTTTAATGTGGAATTATCTGAGTTCCTTATGTATTCTGGTTATTAACCCTTTGTCAAATGTAGTTTTAGAATATTTTCTCCCATTCTGTAGAGTCTCTTTTTTCTTGTTTCCTTTATTGTACAGAAGCTTTTTTTTTTTTTAAGTTTTTGTTGTTGTTGTTGTAATTGGACACAATACCTTTAAATTTATTTATTTTTATGTGGTGCTGAGGATCGAACCCAGCACCTTGCACGTGCCAGGTGAGCGCTCTACTGCTGAGTTCCAGCCCCAGCCCTGTCCTTTGTTATGCAGAAGCTTTTTAGTTTGATGTCATGAAATATTTTTAACAGATACTATATTCAGTATCCTAATACTGTAATTGGCTTTTATGGATGTTTTCATAAGTAATTTGGATTTGTAATTTTCTCTTCTTATATTATCCTTATTTGTTTTGGTATCAAGTTATATTGAGTTCATAAACTGCCTTGAGGAACTTCCCTCCTTTTTAGTTCTCTGGAATAGTTTGCTAAGGTAGAGGTTAATATATTCTTTCAAGATCTGATAGAACTCTGTAAGGCTGTTCTAGCCCCACAGTATACAACAGAACGGTTATATTGGAGGTATAATTTTTTACTACTTATGTATTTAATGATTGAGGCTTTTTAGGTTTGCTACACATGAAGATTTTTATAATTTCAAAGCTATTATTTGCCTAAATTTTCAAATGTATTAGCATAAAATTATAGTATTTTTATTTTTTAATAATCTGTTCTTATAGCTGTTTCCCCTTTTTTATTCCTAATGTTGATTTTGCCTTTTCTCCTTTTGTCAGTTTTGTTGCCAGAGACTTATCTATTTAATTAGTCCAAGAACCGTTCTTGATTTTGTTTATCTTTTCTATTGTTTCTTTATTATTTTATTAATATCTTCACTATTTTATATTAATTATTCCTTTTCTTTTTTATCTGTGTATTCTGTTCTCATTCTAGCTTTTTGTATTTTTCAACAATTAAAAATTTCATAATTTTTAAAATAGCTCAAATGTAAAAGTGCTTTAAAAGTATACAGAGAAAAATCTCAACACCTCTTGGCTCTCATCAGCCTGTTCTCATTTTCATTAAAAGGGTAACCATTGTAGTTTTCTGTGTGTATGTGTGTGTTTCTTGGGACTGAACCCAGTGCCTCATGCGTGCTAAACTGATGCTCTCCCACTGATCTACTTCCCCAGCCCCCACTGCTAGTGTCTTTTTCTATTCTCAGATTTTTAAAGATATAAGCATTTCTTTGAGCTCTGTCTAGATTAATATATAAAAACCTCCCTTGTTCTTATATTCAGTTGCTGCTCTTCTGTTATACATCTGTACCTTCAGTTTCCTATTGATGGACATTTAGCTTATTTTACATTTTTTTAAAAAATATCTTTCAGTTGTAGATGGACACAATACCTTTATTTTATTTCTTTATTTTTATATGGTGCTGAGGATCTAACCCATTGCCTCATATGTGCTAGGCAAGTGCTCTACCATTGAGCCACAAACCCAACCCTGTTTTTTTAAAAATTATTTTTAGCTGTTAGGTAGACACAATAACTTAATTTTATTATTAATATGTGGTGCTGAAGCTCAAACCCAGTGCCTCAAATGTGCTAGGTGAGCACTCTACTGCTGAGCCACTATCCCAGTCCTCCTAGCCCTGTTTTAAATCTTTAAAAAAAAAATATATATATATATATATAATTTTAGTTGTATATGGACACAATACCTTTATTTTATTTATCTTTTATGTGGGATTGAACCCAGTGCCTCACGCATACTAGGCAAATGCTCAATCAGTTGCTGCTGAACCATATCCCTGAACCATAACACTGGCCCCCTGTTTTAAATCTTTATTAACACAAAAGTGCTGCAATGAATAATCTTGTACCTACTGAATATATGTAGATTAAATTCCTGGAAGTAGAATTGTGTAATTTTGGTATGTACTGCCAAATTACCCTGCTTAGGTAAAGTAATCTCCTTCTAGCAATGTATGAGAATGCCAATTTCTTTATAGCCGTGCCAACCTGGTATATTTTTAAAGTTTTGGATTTTGGCCAATCATCAGGGATATGATAATTATTTCTTAGTGTGTTTTTAATTTGCATTTCTCTTATGAAAAGATGTAATCTTATTTAAGAGCTGTTTGTCTCTCCTTTATTCCTTTCTTTCAATAATCCATGTTCTTTGCTTGTTTTCTTATTGGCTTATTGAGCTTTTTCTTCTCAATTTATAAGGACTTTTTATGCATTATAAAGATCAATCTTTTGACTGTATTATGATTTACAACTACTCTTGTAACTCTGTGTATGTGTGTGTATGTGTGTATGAGTGTGCATGCATGTCTTGCAAATGCTAAACATGCATTCTACCACTGAGCTATATACTTCCAGCCCCTATTCCTGTAACTTCTTGAGTGGGATGCTTACCTCTCTGGTTTTAGTCTTTCTTAATTATACATTTATAGCTATTCTTTTCACTCTAAGTACTATTTTGGTTGCATCTCTCAAATTTTGACATGTGGTACTTCCATTTTCATCTTGACCTTGCTCAGAATTTATTTAAAATTATGCTTACTATATTTCTAAACAAGTATGTTTTGCTTTTGTTATTTTTATAAGATTGTTGTTGATTTTGTAATGTGCCATTTTGTCAACGATTCTTTGATGATTGTTGAAACTTTCTTTGTGATGAATTTTTAAAAATGGTATGTTTGTGCTTGAAAGCATATGTTTTTTCTTTTTTGTTTTGTTTTGTTTTTTGTTCCTGGGGATCGAACCCAGGGGCTTGTGCATGCAAGGCAAGCATTCTACCATCTGAGCTATATCCCCAGCCCCAGCATGTATTTTTTTCTAATAACTCAGTTTAGGCTTCTAATCAGTGCTTGGATGCAGTGCACGTGTGGTCCCAAGAGATTAAAGCAAGAGAATCTTGAGCCTAGAAGTTTGAGACTAGCTAGGAAATATGGCAAAACCCTGTCTCAAAACCAATGATACTGATCATATTGTTCAAATTTTCTATAATCTTATGTTGAATTGATCAAACATTATTGAAAGGGGTATGATGAAATTCCTCCTATAATGGTGGATTTGGTGGTTTTATTAATTTTTCCTCCATATGTTTTGAGCCTATTTTAATTTTGAAATTAAATGATTTATAGGTTTTCTAATGTTGAACTAATTTTTCATTCTTGAGATGGACCCAACTAACTAGTCATATGTATTATCCTTGATTATTCTTTTCATATCTTCCAGGATTCAATTTGCTAATTTTTAAAAAATTTTGGTACTGAGGATTGAACTAGGGGTGCTTAACCACTGAAACACATCTCTAATCCTTTTCATTTTTTATTTTGAGACAGGGTCTCACTAAGTTGCTTAGGGCCTTGCTAAACTGCTGAGGTTGGCTTTGAACTTGCGATCCTCTTGCCTCAGCCTCCCAAGTCTCTGGGATTACTGCACCTATTTCAATTTGCTAATTTTTAAGAGGATTTTTATGCCTGGTGTGGTGGTGCATACCTGTAATCCCAGTAGCTCAGGAAGCTGAGGCAGAAGGATTGAGAGTTCAAAGTAACTCAGTGAGACCCTGTCACTAAAGAAAATAAAATAAAAGAGCTCCAGATGTGGTTCAATTGTTAAGTGCCCCTAGGTTCAATCTCTAATACCTAAATTAATTAATTAATTAATTAAAGGACTTTTATATATAAGTAAATGAGAGATATTGACCTGTAATTTTCCTTCTTAGTACTCTTCTTCTAATGTTTGGTTAGAATGATCATGGTAACCTTAAAAAAAATTTCAAAAATCTTTTCATTTTTTCTATGTTCTGAGGATTATGTAAGATAGGAACTTTTTATTTTTGAAATATGTGATTTCACCTGTAAAGTCATCTTGGCCTACGCTTTCTTTGTGAACCAAGGGGTACTTTACCACTAAGCTACAACCCCAGCATTTTTTATTTTTTATTTTGAAAAAGTCTCTTACTAAGTTACTGAGGGTCTCGCTGAGCTGTTGAGGTGGCCTCCAACTCGCAGTCCTCCTGCCTTCAGTCCCCACTCTAATCTTTAATCTTTCCTTCCTTTTACTTTTTTATTTTTGCTGTTATTTAACTTCTTGAAATGCCTATCTCATTCATTTTTACCTTTTCTTTTTCTCTAATAGCTCTCTTATAAATTTTTCTTTTTTTTTTTTTTTTAAGAGAGTGAGAGGAGAGAGAGAGAGAGAGAGAGAGAGAGAGAGAGAGAGAGAGAGAGAGAGAGAGAATTTTTAATATTTATTTTTTAGTTCTCGGCGGACACAACATCCCTGTTGGTATGTGGTGCTGAGGATCGAACCCGGGCCGCACACATACCAGGCGAGCGCGCTACCGCTTGAGCCACATCCCCAGCCCTCTTATAAATTTTTCTGCAAGTACTACTTATATCTCTGACAAGTTTTTATGGCTATTTCAAATTCCTTATCTAATTATTAAATAGATATTATTTTCCCATGATATAAAGCCCAGAAAGTATAAAAAGACATACAGTGAAAAGTATCCTTCCCAGATTTATTTCTCACTTGCTCATTTCTCAACTTGCCTTAATAAAGATTCTGAATTCCTTTCTCTCTCTTTATACACAAAATATAATAAGTATACCTCTTCCTTGTTTCTATTTGCCTTGACAATAATTCTTAGAGATCTTTCAATAGCAGTACATCTAGTGCTTTCTTATTTGTTTTTACAGCTGTATAATATTCCATTACATGTATGTTCCATTGTCCTGTCACCATTACTATACTAATTTAAATAGCTTTTCCTCCAATATTTTGTTATCACAAAGATTATTTATAAAATAAATGTTTACCTGGGCACAGTGGCACATGCCTGTAATCCCAGTGGCTGAAAAGGCTGAGACAGGAGATTAGAAGTTGAAAGCCAGCCTCAGCAATTTAGTGAGTCCCTAGGCAACTCAGCAAGACTTGTCTCTAAATAAAATATTAAAAAGGGCTGGGGATATGGCTTAGTGGCTAAGTGCCCCTAGGTTCAATTACCAGTGCCAAAAAAAAAAAAAAGTATTTAAGGATAAAGAAATGCTAATTGCTTTGATTTGATCATTACACATTGTCTACATGTATCAAGTTATCACACTATATCACATAAATATGAACAATTATGTCATTAAAATAAAAATTGGGGGCTGGGGTTGTGGCTCAGTGGTAGAGTACTCACCTAGCACACATGAAGCACTGGGTTTGATCCTCAGCACCACTAAATAAATAAATAAATAAATAAATAACTTGTGTCCATCTACAACTTAAAAAAAAAAATGTGGGCCTGGAGTTATATCTCAGTGGTAGAGTTCATGAGATTTAATCCCCATCACTGAAAAAAAAAATTATTAATTTTTAAAAAAATTTATATATGACAGCAGAATAGAATGCATTACAATTCATATTATACATATAGAGCACAATTTTTCATATCTCTGGTTATATACAAAGTATATTCACACCATTCATATTTTCATACATGTACTTTGGATAATGATGACTATCACATTCCACTATCATTTCTAACCCCATGCCCGCTCCTTTCCCCTCTCACCCCTCTGCCCTATCTGGGGTTCGTCTATTTCTCCCATAGAGAAAACATTCAGCATTTGGTTTTTTGGGATTGGCTAACTTTGCTTAGCATTATATTCTCCAACTCCATCCATATACCTGCAAGTGGCATGATTTTATTCTTTTATTGCTGAGTACTATTCCATTGTGTATAAATGCCACATTTTTTTTATCCACTCATCTACTGAAGGGCATCTAGGTTGGTTCCACAAGTTAACTATTGTGAATTGTGCCGCTATAAACATTGATGTGGCTGAGTCCCTGTAGTATGCTGTTTTTAAGTCCTTTGGGTATGGACTGAGGAGAGAGATAGCTGGGTCAGATGGTGGTTCCATTCCTAGTTTTCCAAAGAATCTCCATACTGCTTTCCATATTGGCTGTGCCAATTTGCAGTCCCACCAGCAGTGTATGAGCATACCTTTTTCCCCACATCCTCACCAACACTTATTGATGTTTGTATTCATAATTGCTGCCATTCTGATTGGAGTGAGATGAAAAATTAGAGTAGTTTTGATTTGCATTTCTATAATTGCTAGCAATGATGAACATTTTTTCATATATTTGTTGATTGATTGAATATCATCTTCTGAGAAGTCTGTTCAGGTCCTTGGCTCATTTATTGATTGGGTTATTTGGTTTTTTGGTGTTTAGCTTTTTGAATTCTTTATATACCCTAGAGATTAGTGATCTCTCTGATGTGTGAGGGGTCAAAATTTGCTCCCAAGATGTATGCTCTCTATTCACCTCACAGATTGTTTCTTTTGCTGAGAAGAAACTTTTTAGTTTGAATCCATCTCATTTATTGATTCTTGATTTTAATTCTTGTGCTATAGGAGTCTTATTAAGGAAGTTGGGAGGGGCTGGGGATGTGGCTCAAGCGGTAGCGCGCTGGCTTAGCGTGCGTGCGGCCCAGGTTCGATCCTCAGCACCACATACAAACGAAGATGTTGTGTCCGCCAAGAACTAAGAAAAAAAATAAATAAATGTTAAAATTCTCTCTCTCTCTCTCTCTGTCCCCCCCTCTCTCACTCTTTTAAAAAAAAAAAAAAAAGGAAGTTGGGGCCTAATCCCATATGATGGAGATTAGGGCCTACTTTTTCTTTTATTTATTAAAAAATTAATTTCTCGAGAGTTCAAAGTTGCTTAGGGCCTTGCTATTATAGGGGCTGGGGCTCAGGGGTAGAGTGCTTGCCTTGCATATGTGAGGCACTGGGTTCCATCCTAAGTACCACATAAAAATAAACAAAACAACAACAACAAAAATAAACAAAATAAAGGTATTGCATCCATTTACAACTAAAAAAGATTATTATAGACGCTGGGCACAGTGTTACATGACTGTAATCCCAGCAGCTTGGGAAGCTGAGGCAGGAAGATAATGTATTCAAAGCCAGCCTCAGCTACTTAGTGAAGCCCTAAGCAGCTCAGCGATACCTTGTCTCTAGATAAAATACAAATGCCCCTGGGTTCAATCCCTGGTACAAAAAAAAAATTATTATATTACATACCTGTGCATGTGTAAATATATCCTAAGTATAATTTCTGGGTGTAGGTTATGTATATTTAAGGCTTAGTTTTTAAAATCTTACTGGGCTGGGCATGTAGCTCCGTGGGATAGCACTTGCCTAGCATGTGCATGGCCCTGTGATCTATCCCTAGTATAAAAGAAGAAGAAGAAGAAATAAAGAAAGGAACAATTATAAAAATCAAACTAGAGATGATGCTATATACCTATAATGTCAGCTACTTGGGTGACTGAGGCAGAAGTGACTGAGGATCACTTGAGCCCAGGAATTTGAGGCTAAGCAGGGCAATATAGTGAAACCCCTCCCCCCAAAAAAATAAATATAAAAACACATAAAGTCAGAGATAATTGTGCTGTTACAGGCTGCGTATTACCTAGCTTCAACAAATATGGCCAAGCCATTTCATTTACCCCCTTGCCTACTTCCCCCCCACTACCACCTCTACTCCAGAAAATATAGAAGTGGATCACAGACATCATATTATTTCATTTATGAATATAATAATATAATATTTCTTTTTCATTTTGGGGGTACCAGGGATTGAATCCAAGGGCTCTTAACCACTGAGCCACATCCCCAGCCCCTTTTATCTTTTTTATTTTGGCGGGGGGTGGGGGGTACAGGAATTGAACTCAAGGGCACTTGGCCACTGAGCAACATCCTCAAATCCCCAACCCTGTTTTGTATTTTATTTAGAGACAGGGTCTCACTGAGTTGCTTGGCACCTCCTGTTGCTGAGGCTAGCTTTGAACTCCAGATCCTCTTGTCCCAGCCTCCTGAGCCACTGGGATTACAGGTGTCTATCATCATGCGAGGCCCCTTTTTATCTTTTAAGACAGAGTCTCACTAAGTTGGTCAGGGCCTTGCTAAGTTGCTGAAACTGGCTTTGAACTTGGGCATCCTCCTGCCCCAGCCTCCCAGGCTGCTGGCATTACAGGCATGTGCCATCAAGCCCAGCTCATTTATAAATATTTCTATAACCCTAAAAGTTAAGAACTCTTAAAAACTTAAGTATATGCCATATCATACTAAAAATTAATAAAATACAAAGAAAAGATTTTTTAAAAATAATAATTTCTTATGACCATCCAATTTGTGATATTTTCTAAGTTTAATTATCATATTTCTATAGGTAGGTAGGTAGGTAAGGAGGCTTCTTAGACTCACAACCCAAATATGGTTCATTTAATATATTGGAAGATTGTGGCTCTTAAGTCTTTAATATCTTGATAGCCCCTCCATCTTTTCTTATTTCCTCACAGTTCGTTGAAGAAACTTTTTCCTGTACTGTATTTCACTGCATAATTGTAACATCCTGTTTTTTCAGTCCAAAAAATCTTTTATAACCCTTACTTGGATAATCTGGCATGATATGATTCTATTTGACATCTGCTTAAAAGGTAAACAGTGCAGCACTGTATTCACCAGTGGCATATGGATGTACATTTGTCTTCTCCTACACTATGAGCCATGAACCTAGAATCTTAGCAGATGCACAATCTAAGTGTATTTCCAAAAGCTGACTTGGGTGGTTTAGAGCCTTGGAATACTACCTCTATTGTCACCCAACTTAATGAAGAGCTGTAGGCTCAAGTGGAGATAGGTGCAAAAGGAGCAGGTGGGCAGACGAAGCTGCCATGCCTAAGTTGCATGATATGGTAAGACTCAAACCTTCCCACGACGGCTAACTACAATTTTGTCTACCAGCAATACATTAATGTATGAAGCATTTCTTTCTGATTGTGGGTAAATAAAAGACTATTCTGCGGACTTCAAGCAGAAAATGCTTATGTTCACTAAACATCATGAAAACAGCTGAAGAAAGAGTTTTCAGGAGGAGAAAAGGTGTTTTTTGTTTTGTTTTTCACAAAAAGCTTCACATAATAGTTAAAATCCCACCCCCCTTTTTTTTGTAAAATAAAGTCTGTGACTATTACATGGTGAAATACAACAGTTTTCCATAGTCTGGTTTTGCTAGTTGCATCCTCAGAATTTCTTTTTTTTTAATATTTATTTTTTAGTTGTAGTTGGACACAATATCTTTATTTTATTTTTATGTGGGGCTGAGGATTGAACCCAGGGCCTCTCACGTGCTAGGCAAGCGCTCTACCACTGAGCCACAACCCCAGCCCCAAGAATTTCTTTTAATGTATTTTTTAGTCTTCCTGTTGTTTCCTGTAAATTGGTAGATCTGGTAGGTCTTGATCAGATTCTAGATATCTTTCTTTTTCTTTCTCTTTTCGTTCCATAGCTTTGATGAACAATAATTTTCAATTCTAAATATTGATGTATTTTTACTTCTGTTATTGCCTCTGTGGTGCTGGGGATCACACCCAGGACCTGGTGCCTGCTAGGCACAAAAGCACTCTGCTCCTGAGCTATATCCCCATCACTGTTGTCTTTGAACTGTGAGTTTTTTGTAAGTTACTTCTTTGAATAATTGGTTTCATTCTAATTATCTTTTATTGATTTCTTGCTAAATTAAATTGTGGTCAGATAAGTTGTACCATTTAACTTGAGACCTTTTAAGTTTGTTGAGTTTGTAGAACAGTCCAATATACATTAATTTCTGTGACTTTTTTTTTTGTGCCTGAAAAGAATGTATACTCTAATGTTGGCTACTATGTAGACTATGCATTTTAACAGGTCATAATTTTTAATTACATTGCTCAAATCTCTTGTATCCTTTTTGGTCTCCTGATATAATTATGGATTTGTGTATTATTCCTTATTAGTTGTTCAATTTATTCCTTCTTATACTGTCAATTGTTATTCTTTGTATCTTTGGGCTATTTATTCAACAAATATTTATGAAGTGCTTCTCTGTGATAGGCATTGTTCTCCTTGCTATAGGAATATTTCAGTAAACAAAACAGACAAAATTTCCTGCTGTAAATTGAGAGAGACAGACAAGAACAAGATAAAGAATTACAATGTTAAAATTAACTTCTTCCAAAATTGAACCTTTTAATATTACAAAGTGACCTAACTTAGTAATTTTTGAAAGTCTCTTATGTGATATTAATATATTTTAACAGCTTTCAATGAGTTACTGTTTGGTCTAATCAGATCATTTTCCTGTTTTTTAATTTGGGTATTTGTCTCATTGTTATTGAGGCATAAGCATTTTTATATCTTCTGGATACAAGTTCTTTATCAGATACATGATTTTTAGATATTTTCTCCCATTCTGTGTGTTATAAATTCACACTTAAAAATTTTTTTAATAGTAAATGGACACAATATCTTTATTTATTTATTTATTTTTATGCACTGCTGAGGATCAAACCCAGTGCCTCACACATGCTAGGCAAGCATTCTACCAATAAGCTGCAATCCCAACCCTAAATTCACATTCTTGATGGTGCCCTCTGTACCACAAACTCTTTAGATTTTGATGAAGTCCAATTTATCTTCTTATTTATTTTGTTTCTTTTGCTTTTGACATTGTAGCTATTCAACTTTAGTGTCATCTGAAGTTATGAAGACTTAACACTTATCTTTTCATGTAAGAGTTTTAAATTTTACATCTTTCATCCATTTGAGTTAATTTTTGCATGTAGTATTATGCAGAAGCTCACCTTCCTTTTATATATATATATATATATATATATTATTGATTTTATTATTATTTTTAAATACATGACAACAGTGGAATGCATTACAATCCTTATTACACATACAGAGCACAATTTTTTGTATCTCTGTATATAAAGTATGCTCACATAAATTTATGCCATTATACATGTACTTGTTTTTTGCATTACAATTCTTAATACACATATATACCACAATTTTTCATATCTCTGTTTGTATATAAGGTATATAAGGTAAGAGAACTCAGAACAGTGTGTTTGTTTCTTTTTTTCCTGATACAAAACATGCCCAGCATCCTCAGACTGCCTGGGTTCCAGTGCTTTCCTGAGCTGGTTTTCTGGACCACTGATGTGGAAGGATGAGACGTGGTGCTCACCCTTATAAATTCACCTTCTCCTGGGTAACACAAGAATAAGCCACATACCACCAAAGTAAGAACTGTCACTAATATACACTAGTTGCCTGATATGGGTAACTACAGTGGACGGCATGTTTGTGTCCTCCCCCCAAAAAATTTCACATGCTAAAATCCTAAGGTGGAGCCTTTGGAAGGTGATGAGATCATAAAATTGGAGCCCTCAATGAAGCCCCCAGGGAGCTAGCTAGCTCTCTTTTCCACTCGTGGGGAAACAAGAAGTCAGCCACTGGCAATCCAGAAAAGGACCCTCAACAGAACCCGACCATGCCAGCACACCGATCCCAGATTTCCTCTAGAACCATGAGCAATAAATTCCTGTGCTGCCTGGACCGGGGTTCTTTGCTCTACCAGCAGGGCTGACTAAAACAACAGCACAACTGTTGAAAGAGTGGGGCTGAGAATCGAACCCAGTGCCTCACACATGCTAGGCAAGCGCTCTACCACTGATTGGTTCTCAGCACTACATAGCAATAAATTTAAAATAAATAAATAAATAAAGGTCCATTGACAACTAAAAAATATTAAAAAAAAAAAAAAGAAAAGAAAGAAAGAGTGGGGCTGTAGCCAGTCTGGATCTGGTTCAACACACGTGACCTTCAGCAAAATGTTCGAACACTCCAAACCTCAGTTTCCTCACCTATAAAATTGGGAAATAACAGCACATACCTCAAAGAGTTGTTCTGAAATTTAACTTAGTGCAAGTAAAAGGTTTAGCGTGGCACCTGTCGTACAATGGCATGCCGTAAGTTCTTCTGAGCACACCACCGTGTACCAGGCAATTCCGAGAGACCAGAGGTATGATGCTGAGTAGTTATAATAAACATAGTCCCTGACCTCATGAGCTCTATTATTTCTCTTTTTTTAAATGTTTTAGCTGTATTTGGACACAATACCTTTGTTTTATTTATTTATTTTTATGTGGTGCTGAGGATCGAAACCAGTGTCTCACACATGCTAGGCAAGTGTTCTACCACTGAGCTACAACCCCAGCCCATGAGATGTATTCTTTTTTTAATATATATTTTAAAATAGCTGGGTCAAATGGTGGTTCCATTCCCAGAACCACCATTTGACCCAGCTATTCCTCTTCTTGGACTATGTTCAAAGGACTTAAAAACAGCTTACTACAGGGACACAGCCACATCAATGTTTATAGCAGCACAGTTCACAATAGCTAAACTATGGAGCCAACCTAGATGTCCTTCAGTGGATGAATGGATAAAAAAAAAATGTGGCATTTATACACAATGGAATATTACTCAGCATTTAAAAAAGAACAAAACCATGGCATTTGCAGGTAAATGGATGGCGTTGGAGAAGATAATGCTAAGTGAAGTCAGCCAATCTCCCCCAAAAAAACAAATGCCGAATGTTTTCTCTGATATAAGGGGGTTGACTCATAGTGGGGTAGGGAGGGAGAGCATGGGAGAATTGGATTAATTCTAGGATAGGAAGAGAGGTTGGGAGGGAAAGGGAGGGGGCAGGGGATTAGCAAGGATGGTGGAATGTGATGTTATCATTATACAAAGTACATGTATGAAGACTTGAATTGGGTGTCACCTTCCTTTTTTTTAAATGCAGGTATGCAGTTGTTCCTGCATCATTTGTTGGAAAGATTAATCTCATTGAATTATCTTGGCAACCTTGAATTTTTCTATTCTGTTTCACTTAAAGTCATGTCCATTGGACAGATTTGGAGCTCCCTGTTCTTGTGATCTTCTCTCCCTGGGCAAAATCTGAGACCTTGCTGTGGAGCTGGTGTCAGGGTCAGTAGTTTGCAGGAGTGACCATCCTGCTTTTTTAGAAAGGAACTGAGCAGGGATGAGAGCCTCTGATCTCTCAGTTTGCATCTTCTTTTATGAAACCTTCACCCTATGAGTGAGCTCAAGTGAATGTAATCAGGGTCCTCAGATTCTTATCCTCTTGCACTTGAGATAAAGCCTCTGCCCTGTGAGTGGAGCTGAGTGGAGGAAGAGAACTGTTGATCTCATGTCCAAATTTGCCAGGGATTTAATCTCCAAGACTTGAATCTAGGGAGGATTTGAGCAATATAGACAGCCTATGCCTCGTTATAAAGTACCACATCCGTGATTAATGTGGAAGCCTCATTTTTCTGACCATACTCACCTTAGTGGAGCTTCTGTCAGACTGAGCTGTGGGATGGGGAAGGAGTAGGTCATGGCTCGAGTGCCACAAACTCCTATTGTTAAAGATTCAGTATATTTTCTTAAATATTTTATCATTTGTTGTATGTCCTTAGGAAAATCTCCAAGGACTTGGGATGTTTTGTTTTTTATATTTTTAGCAGTTATCAAGTTAAAGCAAGACTGCACAGCCCCTAATGCTTCAGAAGTAGTACCTCATAAGACCTCTCTTTCTTTTACCTTTTTTGATACTTGGGATTGAAGCTAGGGGTGATATACCACTAACTATATCCCTAGCCATTGATTGATTGATTGATTGATTTTCATTTTGAAATAGTGTCTCATTAAACTGCCCAGGCTGGCCTCAAACTTTCCTTTCCCCTGCCTCAGTCCCCCAGCCACTGGGATTATAGGCATGTACCACCATATCCACCCTGGCATGGCCATTGTAATTTTTAAAATAAATATTAAAAGAAAGAGCAGGGCAGGCAGTATCAGAAGGCTTGAGGCAGGTGGATTGCAAGTCTGGGACAGCCTCAGCAACTTAGCAAGGCCCTGTCTCAAGAAAAAAAGTCTGTGTGTGTGTGTGTGTGTGTGTGTGTGTGTGTGTGTGTGTGTGTGCGTGCGCGCGCATGTGCGCGCGCACGCGCACATCTGGGATGTATCTTAGTGTTAAAACACCCCTGGGTTCAATCCCTAGTATGGCTAGATGGATGGATAGATAAACAGATAGATAGTGCTGAGGATGTGGCTCAGTGATAGATACCTCCTGGGTTCAATCCCCAGTCCCCACTGCCATCATGTAAACACAAATTACAATAATGTGTGCTTAATTTATTAAAGGCCAACATTAATCAGTATCTTCACTCTTTTTGGGGGGAGAGGGGCTACTGGGGATTTAACCCAGCAGCACTTTATCAATAAGCTACATCTCCAGCCCTTTTTTATTTTTTTATTTTGAGACAGGGTCTCCCTAAGTTGCTTAGGACCTTGATAAGTTGCTGAGGCTGGCCTTGAACTTGCAATTCTCCTGCCTTAGCCTCCTGAATTGCTGGGTTTGTTGGCATGTGCCATTGAGCCAAACTCTTCACTGTCTTTCTGAATGATAATTAGGACCTTAGAACTGTTTGAAGTTGTTCTTTACCATAAACAATTTATACTTATTTCTAAATAAACGTATGTGTGTGTGAGAGTGTGTATGTGTGTGTGAATGTGTGTGTGTGTGTGTGTGTGTGTGTGTGTGTGTGTGTATATTCATAAAAAGTATAAGTAAATGAAACAAAAATTGGCTGGTTACCTACAGTTAAGCTGCCTGATTTTGGTTCCTGTTTTACCATTTACGAGCCAGTCAAGCTGAACAAGTTTCTTCCCCACATCAAATCTGTTTCTTAAGCCACAAAGTTGATACTAATACCAACCTTGTTGGGTTTTTATGACAATCAATTGAGCTAATCCATGTGAAGTGTCATATACACAGTGTATACACAGTGCCTGACACATAATAAGCATATAATAAAAGATAGCTACTCCAAGGACTAAAGCCATTTATTGGCAGTAATTACAATATATTTTCCGTTCTGTCCTGGCAGTTCCTTTGTGATGAGGGTGCAAGTATCTCTGGGGACTACATTGATCGTGTGGATGAGCCCTTGTCCTGCTCTTATGTGCTAACTATTCGGACTCCTCGGCTCTGCCCCCACCCTCTCCTCCGTCCTCCACCCAGTGCTGCTCCGCAGGCCATTCTCTGTAACCCCTCCCTGCAGCCTGAGGAGTACATGGCCTACCTTCAGAGGCAAGCTGGTGAGTGATTGGAAGAGGAAGTAGAGATGTAGGGAGGTGCAGGTGGAAGATAAGAATGTGTCCCTATCCTGTTGCATGTTGTTTCTTGGTAGAGTCAAAGCAGTATGATGACAAAATCACAGAGGAGCTCCAAGACCTGGACCCCCAAATGTGGAGTGAGACCAAGTCTGAGGCAGTGCCTCCAAAGAAAGCAGGTAAGACCTGATTTTACTTGTTCCATGAAACTGACCTCTACTTCTTTCTTTCCTCTAATCTTACTGGTCTGTACTGATTGATTAGGCTGGGCTGAAAGATTGTCATGGGTTCTCACCTCTTGGCAATTGAGGAGACAGCATACCCCATCCTATTTTCTCCTTTCCTTTTTCTCCTCCTTCCAGATTCCCTTCTGTTCTCTGTTCCCCAGGTGCAAGCCCAACCAAGGATGACAGTAAGGAATCTGATTTTTGGAAGATGCTTCATGATCCAGAGGACCCGGCTCCAGGAGGAGAAGAGGTACAGGCAGAGGTGAGAACCATCTTCCCATGTACTTCTTTTATGAGCTTGGACCTGGGCTTTGGGATGGGGAGGTCATTATTAGGTGACCTACATATGTCCAGGGATGTAAGGATAGCCTCAGAACCATTTCCTAAAGAGCATGCTAGGCATAAACAAGCTTTTGTGATTGAATCAGCTCTTTTCTCCTAATTAGGAGCAAGACCTGAACCTTGAGGCTGCAGTGGATCCAGCTCCAGGCCCTCCTGATGGTGAGTCAACCCTCTCTTTCTCCTTTACAGCTTATGCTTGAGTGTAATGTAGGATTAACAGGACTGGGGGCGGGGGGAGCAGAGGTATAGCTAACCCCTAGGAGGGAGGTTAAACAGGCCAGCAGGAAAATTTTTTTTTTTTGGTGTTGGGGTTAAAACCCAAGCCCTCAAGCATGCTAAACAGATGTTCTATCACTGAGCTACATCCAGCCCCAGGGAATTCACTTGTACCTGAGTTAGTACTCATTGTGGATAGCAACACTGTTTGAGGGAGATAGCAAAGCTCAGAGGCTCCACTACTTGTTGACTTTGACCTGGATCTTTAATTCATAATAGAATGCCTAGAACTGAACAGATAATGAATGGTTAATATTTGTGGAAAGGAGAGAGAGAAGGTCCAGAGAAGAAGAGCCTTTAGCCCCAGAATTTCTTCTGTAGTCCTAAAAGCCAGAGTTTGCAAAGAAAGGCACTCAGAAGTTTGTGGAAGAGCTGGAGACTTAGCACCTTGTTAGTATCCATCTCCCTGTTAGAACCCATCTTAGGACAGTACTCCTTGTAGGATGTGTTTGCCCCATCTCAATTACCAATCATGTAGCTCTCAGACAGATACCATGCCCCTCTCTTTGGTCTCTCATTGACTCTCCTAAGGAATCAGAATTTAAAACACAAGTCCATACCTATTGTCTTATCTCAGATTTTCAGAACAACGTACAGGTCAAAGTTATTCGGAGTCCTGCAGACTTGATTCGATTGATAGAAGAGCTGAAAGGTGGAACAAAAAAGGTATGGTACCTGCTTGGGGGAGGAGTGGTCATATCTTTTGGTTGGGAGCATTTAAAGATACCCCTTTCCTGTAATCTGAACTGAATTGACAGAGCTGACTCCTGTATTTGACTCTGAATCCCTCCCATACACCCCACCACTGCCTGTCTATCCCCCATGATTTGCTACTAGAATTCCAAAACTGTTTTTCTTTCTTTCCACCCAGGGAAAGCCAAATGCTGGCCAAGAGCAGCCTGGAGATGATGCTATGGAAGCCCCTCAACAGGAACCTGTAGTGAAGGGAAAGGGTGACACAGAACATCAGGGTGAGGCAGAAGAAGAGGACAATGATGAAGATGAGGATGAGGATGAGGATGAACGTCAACTACTGGGAGAATTTGAGAAGGAACTGGAAGGGATATTGCTCCCATCAGACCGAGAGCGGTTCCGTTCAGAGGTGAAGGCTGGCATGGAACGGGAGCTGGAGAATATCATCCAGGAGGCAAGTCCAGCTATTATTCCTGAGACTCCCACAGTTGCCAGCTCCTATGGGGCAGGATGGTACAGCACCGAGCACAGCTCAGGTCATGGCACAGGGCACTTCAACATGATGGTTGTTTACTTAATTAAAAGGGGGTGATAGGGAAGAGACAATAGAGAAAGGGATAAGACCCAGTTATTAGAATCCTGCAGAGGAAAGCAAGCCCACTGTCCTCAACTCCCCAGGCCCTTGACTCTCTGCCCTGTCTTGGGCATTTCAGACAGAAAAGGAGCTGGACCCAGATGGGCTGAAGAAGGAGTCGGAGCGTGATCGGGCAATGCTGGCTCTGACATCCACACTTAACAAACTCATCAAAAAGCTGGAGGAAAAACAGAGTCCAGAGCTGGTGAAAAAGTACAAGAAAAAGAGAGTTGTCCCCAAAAAGCCTCCACCCTCACCCCACCCTACAGGTGAGAGCTGTCAGATGAGAAGGAGCAACTGGGTTTGCTGTCTCTATCCCTCAGCTGGTACTGTTCCTGGAGGGCACCGTGTTCTTTCCCTTCTGAGAGTGCACAGTCTCTTCCCGATTTCTAGAACACCTCTTACCACTGTCTTCCCTTTGCATGACCTCCTAGTCATGCTTTTGGAAAGCAGCCTTTAAGTATGTCTGTCTTGATTTCTGGTTTGCTTCTGTGCATCCAGAGCCTACCACTCTGGCTGGCACATAGATATAATCTGATTGGCCATGAGCATAAATGCTGAAAACCACAATCTGTGAGGTCTGTCAACTTTAGGACTTTGCACTGGGAGAGTCCCCAGCTGTCAGGGTATGAATAGGCAAGCCCAGTGGCACATAAGCCACCAGGCTGTACAAAACTTTTTAAAGTTTTTCTTTCTTGTATCCCCTTGTGTTCATGCCACAGGGGAATTCCATAGATGTGGAGATCAGACATTCCAAATGGAACATTCTAGTTTCAGACCTTCCTCATTCTTTCTGTAAACATTGAAAGGTCTTTAAAGTTCCAGAATGTGAAGGGCCAAACTACATTTTTCCAGCCTGCTCCTTAAAACAAAACTTCTTTGTTGGTGCAGGCAGCCTGATATTTGCTTTCAGAAAACAGACATTTTCCTGTAGATGATGAGCAGAATTACTGGCTGGGATGGGCAGAAAGAATGCTATAGTGATGGCCAGGATGGGGATGTGGGGGACGGCTTTTTTTTTTTTGAGCCCTGGCACACTTACATGTTGACACATATAGCCACCAAAACCAATTCACGGCTTAGGAAGAGGTGACCACCCTAGCCCCTAACCCTGGAGTCACGGCTCTGCTTTGTGTCTCCCTGTGTGTCTCCCCCTCTAAGAGGAGGATCCTGAGCACAGAGTCCGGGTCCGGGTCACCAAGCTCCGTCACGGAGGCCCCAATCAGGATCTGACTGTCCTCGAGATGAAACGGGAAAACCCACAACTGAAACAAATCGAGGGGCTGGTGAAAGAACTGCTGGAGAGGGAGGGACTCACAGCTGAAGGTGGGCCCTGGAGGGCGGGCTGATTAAGAGCTGTTGGAAGGGCTTGCCCCTGAAGTGGAGGGGCTGGGTCAAGGTGGACTGGAAACTTCAGCTGGGAACCTGGGGGCAGGGGACCTGCCCTTAGGCTCCCAGCCTTCCCTCCTCATTACCCATACTGCTCCTCTACAGGGAAAATTGAGATCAAAATTGTCCGCCCTGGGGCTGAAGGGACTGAGGAGGATGCACGTTGGCTAACTGATGAGGACACGAAAAACCTCAAGGAGATTTTCTTCAATATTTTGGTGAGGCATCCTACCCAAGTCTCCAACTCCAGCCTTCCCTCTTCTAGCACATTGTGCTGCTGGGAGTATGGTTTAGAGTCACAATGGCATGTCCCAGCCTTGCCCCATGCTGAGCTGTGGTCTGTAAGACTGTAAAGCAAAGCTAATGTTCTGGCTGAGTATGGGCTGCCTGCCATTCAGGAAGAGCCCCTTAGGAATCTGTGTTCCTAGTCTCTGCCTTCACTACTGCCAGTCTCGGGACCTCTCTGGATCCTGAGGCACCCAGCACTTCCCTTGTCCCCCGGACAGCATCTCCTGCTTACCCCTATCCTCCCACCAGGTGCAAGGAGCTGAAGAAGCCCACAAAGAGCGCCAGCGGCAAAAAGAACTGGAGAGCAACTATCGCCGAGTGTGGGGCTCTCAAGATGGAGAAGGCACAGGGGACCTGGATGAGTTTGACTTCTGAAATTACCACAACAAGACCCTCCAAAGAGTACAGAGTCTTCCTGAATGACCCTGCCTCCTCCTCATCTCCCACCCCTGGGGCCCTGAAGGCAAAATGGTGAAGAGGAGCTAAGCTGTAGGCATCTGAGCCCCCAGTCTAGGGTGTGGAGGGCATGGGGTGAGTTCTGCTGGAGCTACCCAGCTGCCTCACATCTCATCGGGCTTGGGATTTTGCTCTCCCAGGCTCCCTCATATGCTCTTTCTTTCCTCCTCAGCTTTCCTTGCTATTATCCCCCAACTTGTTGGTTTTTTCTTCCTCCTACCTAGAGATTCAGTGAGATCTTTTGAACTAGCAGGGCGTTTAGCAGGCTCCAAGAAAGTGGCTGCCTACCCCTGCCCTGTTGCTGTGTGGAGTTGTTTTATCCCCCATATCTTGGATTGACTTGGGAGTTCCTTCTCCCTTTCCCTGTTCCCACTGTCCTCTACAATCTGCACTTCTGAGTTGAGGATCCTTTACCTCTGTTGCTGAGGAAATGGGAGACCATTGCACATACCTCAGACACAGTCCCAGCAAAGAAGGTGGGGTGCAGACCCACCCGCCGTGTTCTTCAACAATCAGGTTTCTAAATAAAGAACTGGACCATCAGTCCATCAGCCTTTTTGGGGGATGGGAGGGGGTAGGTGGAGGGTGCTCTCATAGGGAGGAGGCTTGCTGTTCTTTTCAGACCAGAGGGCACACATCCCAGGTGGTATCAGTGAGCCTATACACACAGACCATGACAAAGCCACCTGGCAGGGAGCTAAAGACCTATAATACTGTTCTCTCTATATATCTTCATCTGTTGTTTCTTCCCTTTTTATTTTTTTAAACTTCCGCCTTGCTGGGCCTTTAATCCAGAGCCTTGCACATGCTACCACTAAACTGTACCTCCAGCTCACTTCCCTCCCTTCCTTAGCACCAACTCCTTCCTTAACTTCTCCCCCTTGACATCATGTACCATATACACACTGTGGAGTTGTACCCCTGACCCCAGACCTGGACATCTTCCTTCTGCTGAGCTCTTTCCTTGCAGCGTATTCCAGGTTCCATTTGCCAGCCACACCCCATATTCCTCATGGCTATTGGGGGGCGGGGGGATAGTGAAATGACTTGTTCAAGGCCCACTTTAGGAGATAGAAAAGTGAAGACTTGAACTTAATGCTCTGACTATAAGCCATTTCCAAGGCAGATTTTTTAAAATATCATTTTTTATTTTTGTTTATTTTTTATGTGGTGATGGGGATTGAACTCAGGGCCTCATGCTTGCTAGGCAGGTGCTTTACCACTGAGCTATCTCCCCAGCCCCCAAGGCAGTTTTTTGTTGTTGAAACCAAAAAACATCAACCTTTTTTTCCAGAGAGAGCTGACACTCATGCATGCGTGCTTCTTAATATGCCAAGGGTAGGTGGGCCTGCCAAGTGTAGGTGTGGATCCCCCCACATTCCTTCTTCCTTCTCCAAGGGCAGAGGCTCTCCTCTTGCTCCACAGCTCAGAGGTGTACAGCCTTCCTGCTGAAGTCTCCACTGGCTTATAAGATAAGGAAAGGGACAGAAGACACAGAATGTCTTCAAAAGTGAGAGGTGAGGGATTCAGTTGTTGAAGGAAGTTTCATAAGATTTACCTTCTTCCTACTAAATATGGACTAGTGGTTATTGTGTGTGTTATGCTTAAATTGTTTTGTTTTTAAATGTAAGTGGGTAGATTTATAAATCCTGCCTCCTGAGATTCATGTGTGTATCTTGAGAGGGGTGCTTCAGCTGGGCAAGAATTTAGAAACTGTCCTTTGGAGCCAGGCCTAATGGCTTACACCTTTAATTCCAGTTACTTAGGATGCTGAGGCAGAAGGATCATGAGTTAAAGGCCAGCCTCTGCAATGTAGCTAGAACTATCTCAACAAAAAAGAAACTGCCTTGGGAATGGCTTATAGACAGAGCACTATGTTCAAATCATTACTCTTCTATCTCCGTAAGTGGGCCTTGAACACGTCATTTCACCATTTTTTTTATACAGAGGATTGAACCCAGAGGTGTTTTAACACTGAGCCACACTTCCAGCCATTTTTATTTTATATTTAATTTTTTTTTACTTGTAGATGGGCACAATACCTTTATTTTGTTTATTTTTATGTGGTGTTGAGGATCAAACCCAGTGCCTCACATATGCTAGGCAAGCACTCTACCATTGAGCTACAAGCCTCCTTTTTATTTTTTATTTTGAGACAGGGTCTCACTAAGTTGTTTAGGGTCTTGCTAAACTGCTGAGGGAGGTTGGCTTTGAACTTGCCATTCTCCTGTGTTGGCCTCCTGAGCCGCTGGGATTAGACGTGTGCATCATTTCATTTTTCAAATTGTGTTTCCTCATTGGTACACTGTGGCTAGAAGTATCTCTGGCCCTACTGTTCATGCCCTTCACACAGGATCTGTCCATAGTAAGTACACACCAACTTATAAAACAGCTTCCAAGTTCACAAGATACTAGAGTATTTGTAGATGAGAGTCTTAAAAGGAATTCCAAAAGTTGATCAAATGCTACAGTAGAATCTTTAAGAATGGGAAGGGTGAGATGCTGGGACAGGAGGTTATCTTTGGTTTGATGGGGATGGAGTCCCAGCAAGATCATAAAACTGAATTCTGGAAACATCACTGTATTTAACCATTTTGTACTTTCAATAATAAATTCCTTTTTACTTCCTTTGGCTTTTGGCAAAACTCCCATGGAAGTCAGTCTGCCCCAGCTGTGCTAAGGCAAACAGAAGGAAGGGAACAGGGTGTGTGTCAGATGGCTTCTTGGAGAGGATGAGGAGTGGGTTGAGGGATGGCAACAGGAACCCAAGCAAGGAAACTCATGGTGAGCTGTGAGGCACTCAGACATAAAGGGACAGCAGCAACTCTCCTTCACCCACCTAGGGAGTCCCCTTCTAGAGTCTTATTATGCCATAACCTATAAGGTTTAATTTTTTTGTCACCTCCATCTATCTCTCCTCAAGACCAAAAATGCAGGACATTAAAAAAAAAAAAGAGGATCAGGTGGATTATTTGTTGGTGGGATCTGCTGTGCAGTTTGCCAACACCTCAACCATTTTTGCTGTCTAGAAATAAAAGGACCTTCCCTTTGGCCTGTGGTTCCCTTTGCAGGTAGCTTTATTCTCTTGGGGTTCTTGCTTCCTCCCTGTACCCAAACTCAGAGTTTTTTAGGAAGTGAGTGAGCTTTAGCCATGATGAAGGAAGGTGAAGATGAAGTAAGGGAGTTCGGGTCTGAGCTAAGGGACAAAAAATGACCAGGTCGTCTAGGAGGACTATCATCCTCTCACTTCACCCAGACCACATATCTGTACCTGTCCCTGCATCACTGAATCTACCTCTCTGTGGTCCTTGGTAATCATCCATGCTACACAGCAGAAGGCAGCATGTGAGTTGGACCTGGGCCTGGCATTGCAATTATACTTTATCAACTTGCTGGAACATCAATAGCTGAGTGTCTGAGGGCTGAGAGGCACCATAAGTTGGAACTACCCTACTCAAAGATACTGGTGCCACCAACATGTGATGGAATGCAACATGTGGTATCTGTGTCCAACCTGCACCAGTTAGTGGCCTACAGCACCACCCTGCCCAGCCTCTCCATCAGGGCAGATGCTTTCAGCTATATACAGGAAACGGTGGAACTGGCTACTGAGGCAGTACAGCAGCTCCAGCAACTGTGATAAGGGTGGCAGGGGGCAAATGCATCAGCTAGTATGGAGTTTATGAACATCAGGGACCTACAACTGGCTGGGAAATCATTCCCAGATCTTTCACCCCTGCTCTCCCTAGCACCCCCTGACTAGGGCCAGGAGAAGGATCCCTATTATTAGTTCTACTCTAGTACTTGGTACTCAAGGTGAGTAGGCTGGCATAGGGCAGCCCTCCAGGGCTAGAGCACTTACCAGGTGTCTTCTGAATGGATTGCTCAGATCACAAATAAATAGATGCCTCCATGGTCAACTGCCTCAGGTCCCCTAGCTAGGGAATGGAGGGTCAGGTTTCAAAATCAGATCTGTTCCTACTCTTAACCAGGGTGACCATGTCATTTCACCACACACCCACCACCTACCACAGCCTTATCTGTTCCTCCAAGCACCACACTCCAACTCTTCTAGAACTGGTATCATCTTCTAAATGTGACTTCTTTGCTTCCAAGTTCCCCACAGTTCCTCCCACCTGCCCATCTCTTTCCACTGCATGAACCCAGGGCTGTTGTACAAGAGGGAACCACCTCCATGCCCATTGGTACTTCCCTGCTTCAGGTCAGTGGGAGGGACTTCTGCCTGGCCCTTTCCCACCTCCAGTTCTGGGCCTTCACCAAGGCTGTACCCTGACTTGTCTCTTCAAGAACAGACCAGCAGCTCACCCCCTAGACAAAATCACTTCCTCTTTAATTGCTGTTGAAGTTTCACACCACCTGCCTCAGAGGAGATGAGGGGGGCATCCCCTGCTCCCCCACCCCCGCTCCCTCCCCAATTACCTGGTCTTTTGCAAATTATTTTAGCCAGAAAAAAAAAAAAAAAAAAAGACCGGAAACCACTGACACAGACAGCCCAAGGACTGGGTTGATTGAGGGAGGCAGGGCTCAGACAGGTTAAGTTCACCCCACCACTCCCATTCTGGGGATGGGGCAGAGGGCCTGGAAACGCAACCACTGCACATCCTCTCAGCCCTGGCTGGGAGAGAGCACTGGGGTGAGGGACAGGTCTGGAGCTGCTCCAGTGGGAGGGAGGGGCTGGACAGAAAGAAATAATGGGGGAGGGGTCCCATTTCAGGGGTGCCCCCTACCCCAGATCACCACGGGCGCTGCACAGTCACAGGTACGCAGTCACAGGCACAGACACAACCCGAGAGCACCCCCACCCCACCCCACCCCCTGCCCACCCTTGGCTCCCCCTACCCCAGAACGCCCTCCCCACGCCCATGCCCACCCCACTCCCATGTTGGGGAACAAAGCAATAAATTACAAAGCCCCTCCCCAGCCCCCTTAGCCTGCTCCTGCTTCACCCTTTCTCCCTCCCAAGATATTAGGGGAAGGACCCAGGATCTTGGCTCCCCCTGGCCTTTTACTTTTACCCATGGGTAGGTGTAGGGGAACATCCTGATTTCCACTCCTCATGGTCCCTTTCACGGAAAGGGTTGGGGACCCCTCCACCTCCACAGGCAGCTGGGGTCCTGCCCCTCGCTGCCCTTCCCCCATTTACTGGGCAGTGAGATCAGCATTGAAGGGGGGGGGGGGCCGGTATCGGTCCCAAGTCCCAGGGCTAGCGCTCCACGTACTAACCCCTCCCTCTGGCGTGGCGTCGCCCCAGGAGCCAGCCTGGGTTTGGGCTCCTGCCGTGGATTGTTGAATGCAGGCAGGACTGGGTCTTTTTCCCGCCCCTAGAGGGCGCGGGCGGGCATGTCCAAGCGCCCTGGAACCGGTACCGCGGCAGGGACGTCCCTTTCTGCAAACACCGAGCGGGTAGACCCAGAGCAATCCGAGGGTGGAAACAGTGGAGAGGGAGCGTGTTGAGCTGGGGTGTCTCCATGCCTCATTGGGGAGAGGGAGGTGAGTTTGTGTCTTCTGGGAGGCGTGGGGGCTGTGCCCTCGTGAGGGTAGGAAGTGCTCCCGTGGGGCGGGGTGCGGATTGGAGAGGTGAGTGCGTGCATCTGTCCAGCTGTCCACCCGGTGTGTTCGTGCCCGGCCCGCAAGGGGGTAGGGGTGTCTCTCCCGCCGTTGGGCAACTATACCAGCGCGAGCGGGGCGTCCGCACGGCCCACGCTGGCTGCGCTGCTCCGGCGGCGGGGGCTGGGCGTGGCAGTAATGCTGGGCGTGGTGGCCGCGCTGGGCGTGGTGGCTGTGCTGCCTCCCTCGCCTGGACACCCGTGCTGCAGAAGGATGTCGGCACACAGCTGGCTTCCAGCCTGACGGGCGTAGAATAGCGCCGTGCGGCCCTGCGCGTCGCGGGCCGCCACGTCCGCGCCATACTAGAGAGAGAAATCGCCGCGTGACCTCGCGTCCCCGAGGGGCCCACACCCGCACACCGACACCCCAAGAGTTCCAAGCCCACCTCCAGGGTTTCTCTGGGAACATCGGGCTCTACCGCGCTAGTCGTGTTCTGAGGTTCTCGTCCCCCATTCACGTACCCACAGTAGCAGTTGCGTGATGACGACGTGGGCGAGCTCTGCCGCCAGGTGAAGTGGGGAACGGAGCTGCGGGTCCTCTACGCTGGTGTCGAGCGGCCCGTGTCGCGCATGGGCCAGAAGCAGGAGAACATTGGCCACGTCCTGGGCCTGCACAGCGGCCCACAGCTGGCGGCCCAGCGGCTCCTCGGTCGTGCCCAGCGGCGCCAAGAACAGCAGCTGCTCATATTTGGCGCGAATCCATGACTCACGCTCCTCCCTACAGAACCAGGGAGCAATGGAAAGGTTCTAGAAACCTCTAACTAGGACCTCTGTCCTCTACTCAGGGGATCCTTTCGGACCCCAGCAACTGCCTGTCCCCGCCGCCTCTGTTCCTTCACACCTACCGCGAAGAGTCCCGTGTGGGTTTGGCGCGGCCCCTAGTGTCGCTTTCCCACACGCTGTTGGCCGTGTCGTTGCCAATAGCCGTCAGCACCAGGGTCAGCTCCCGCGGCCAGTCATCCAAGTCGAGCGAACGTACGCGAGACAGGTGTGTGCCCAGGTTCCGGTGGATACCAGAACACTCGATACAGATGAGTGCGCCCAGGTTCAAGCTGGCCCACGTGGGGTCTGGGGACGGAGTGCGGGGGTCGGTTTCCGGTTTTACCGACTACACCTACAGCGAACCATACTCCCTAGCCAGAGACACCACCTCCAAGGACCCTCTGCTGCCCCTTTGCACTCACTGGGGGCCCCGCAGTCGACGCAGATAGAGTTTCCTTTGGCATTCCGGATCGCCTGGATGGCCACGGCTTCACTTTGGCTGTCTGTGCGCAGCTGCAGAGAGGGCTGGGATTACTATTGACTCTTACAAGGAACTCCCTTCTCCTCCCTCTCTCTTCTCATCCCTCTCTCCTCTCATCCCCTCAACCATTACCTTGACCTTGCTGCTCTCACAGCACTGCAGACTGGCTAAAATCTGACTCTCGATGGCCTGGACCCAGGAGTCCCTCTCCTCAAAGCTGGCTGCCTCAAAGTGCCACGTCTGACCAGTGCTGGATACGATCAGGAACTCAAAGTTTTCCTCTGAGTGGGGGATGGGATGGTGGCATAAGGGACAGAGTTCAAGCAGGGGCTGCCTTCCCCAGACCCTTCCTCCCTGATGTCCATCCCGAGCCCCAGGGAATGGGGCAGTGGGGGAAGGGGAAGCAGAGGGTCGGGGAGAGCAGGAAGCCCGAGCACATGCAGGGAAAGGCAGGGGTACCCCCACCCCTCTGCACCCCAGCTGAGCGCCCCTCCAGGCTCCCGCTTGTTACCTGCTTTATAAATATTTCTTAAACTACCAAAGGATTTTAGTTTCCACATTTTGCGCTTGGCTGGTTTCCCGAAGCGAAGGAGATAGAGATAGAATGGAGAGCAGAACAGAGAGACCAAGAAAAGAGAGGCAGATATAGAGATGGAGAGAGTGACAGAGTGCCAGAGACAAAGCAGGACAGACAGATGGGGAGAGAAAGCAGAACTAAAGTCAGTGGCCCCAGAGCAGAGTGGAGCGGAAGCCAAGAGCCATGAGAGTAGGCAGATCTGGAACCCGGGTCTGAGCACCCGGCAGAAAGCAGGGGCAATGGGGACAGTTATCATGATCAGAGAGGAGCCGGGTCTCTGAGGAGGAGGGAGGGTCAGGATCTGAGTGAACATGGGGGAAGGGAACAGAAGCTGGGACACAGGCTGGAATGAGAGGGCCCTGGGACCTAGGAATCACTGATGCCTGGGGTGGGTTACTGGGGGACAGGAATGGTATTGCTGTGGACAGGTTTTTTGAGGGAGCCTGGTGATCACTTAAAGGTTATTGAAGCAGGGGTTGGGTGGCCAGAGTCCAGGAGTTGGGGAGTCAACAGGGACACTGAGATCAGTGGCTGAGTCATTAGGGTTGGGGGTACAGGGGATGGGGTCATAAGTAGAGATGAGGATAGGAACAGGCACTAGAGAGTCATTAGGAGAGGGAGCAGGAGCTTCAGACTTATGCTTGTCATTGAGAACAGGGGCTGGAGATTACTGGGGGAAAGGCACTGGCTGAGGAACAGGGGAAGGATGGGCTGAGAAAAGTCCATCCATTATTTCACTCATTTATGTGCAGTCGTAATGACAGTCAAACACTCAGCTCAGGCACTTTTCCTCCTGCTGCGGAACTAGGCCAGGGATCTGCTGTTGGGGATGAGGGTCCAGCGTGGGAATGGAATGGCCAACCAGAGCCTCACCTTCAGCCTGCACAGCCGAGCCTTCGGTCTTGGATGGTGTTGTCAGTTTTTTTCTTCTCTGTTTCTTCACCATGGGAGAAGGAGGGGGTTCCCGACTCAGGGGGCTCAGGTCTCCAGATGGGGTACAGTCTTAGGGAGGGGGACACAGCTACCTCAGTTGCCCCTCCACAAATTTCCTGCTTTTGGGGGGGGGTTACTGGAGATTGAACTTAGGACCTTGAGGATGCTTAGGTAAACACTCTACCACTGAGCTCTAGCCCCTGCCCAGATTTCCTGATTTCTTTTCTTTTTTGGTACCAGGGATTGAACCCAGGGTCACTTAACCACTGAGCTACATCCCGAGACCTTTTTATTTTTTATTTTATTTTTTTAATTTTGTGACAGGCCTTTTGTTAGGTTGCTTACAGCCTTGCTAATTTGCTGAGGCTGACTTAGAACCTACAATCCTCCTGCCTCAACTTCCAGAGCTGCTGGGATTATAGGTATGTGCCACCACACCCTCTTCTTCCTCTTTTTAAATTTTATTTTATTTTATTATTATTATTTTTTTTTTTTGGTGGTACTGGGGATTGAACCCAGGGCCTCCCACATAATAGGCAAGTTACTCTTCCATTGAGCTTATTCCCACCCCTGATTTCTTGATAGCCTGTCTTCTCCTCTGAACTAGCTTTGGCATTTCGGGGTGTCCTTCCTCAACTGTCCCTCTCCAGGAGAAGCCCCCTAGATCATCCCTGGGGAGATGGACATGTTCAGAGTCAGATATGAACTGAGATCCTCACTCTGCCACTTATTGGCCTTGAGACCTTGAGTAAGTTACTTAATCTTGTAAGTCTCAATTTCTTCATTACTAAAATGTGGAGAGTAATCTTGACCTGATAAAGTTGTTGTGAGGATCATTTGTTACAATGTTTTATACATACGTATGTATGTACTATTTTTTATTTTCAGACATTCTAAATGTTGATGCTGGACAATGTTCTCAGTTTGTTTAAGTCTCAAGCCCATGAGATAGAAACTATTATCTCCATTTTAACAATGAGGAAATTTAGACATGGAGAGTTTGAATAATTTGCTCATGTGATAAGTCAGGATTTGGGTTCTGGCAGTTTGGCTCTAGAGCCCATGTGTCTTAACCATCATGATAGACACAGTATGGCTATTTGGTGCTGGGCACCCAGCAGACACTCCATGTGTCCACTTGTGCATTTATTCCAGATCCAGGCCTCCAACCCCACTGCACTTCCCATCTACATGCTATTTGGCTCTGAAAGATAGTGGATGAAGGGTGCTCCCACTGACCAGTGCTGAGGGCTCGGGCCAAATTCCGATCTGGTTTCAGCAGGTGCCTGGTGCTCTGGTCTGGTGGTGGCTGCAGGGAACTGGGGCTGGGGCTGGGGCTGGGCATGGGAGTTGTGGCTTCTGTTGGAAAAGAGGATAAAATGTCAGCGAACTTCTGTGTTCCTGTACCCTTCCTTATTTGGTCCCTCCTGATCACCTACTTTCCCACTTATCCAGGGTCAACCCCTACTCCCCTCTTATCCCTCTCTTTTATCCATCTCTGGATCCTCTCCTTCCCCCTTGTCATGAGCCCCACTCACCAGGGCCTTCACCCATCTGGACAGTGCTCATGTCCTTGACCAGCCCGTTGATGCTGGCTGAGGGACCAAAAGCAGATATGGCCCTTGGAGGCCGCTTGCCTGGGACTTTGACTGTTGTTCGTAGCAAGTCCATCTCCTTGCCATGGGTACTGTGGATATAATCCTGGAGGGGTACAGAAAGTTGAGAGTGTGGAGAAGGTTAGGATCCTTGGTGGTTCTAGGAAGCAGTCGATAGTATGGGATGGAAAGGGGGCCCCAGGCACTGACAGGGCTGGAATGAACTTCTAAGAGAGGAGCCCATCAGACTTGTTCCAGAATTATTTCCTCCATAAAGCATTGTCTGAGTGGCAGACCAGGAATAGGCCCTTCCTAAGTGTTCTCTCTCTAGACTGCCAGCATGGGCAGACAGCAGGTTCTTAACATGCTTCCTAAACTTAAAAGAATAGAACTAGATCTCCCCAGAGATTATGTTAGTGCTTATCAGAAACAGACAGGTAGAGCTGGAAGGGTATCCAAGGCTGGCCAGGATGCCCAGTCTCTGCTACTCACATTAATGCTGGGGTGGTAGAGTAGGAAGCCATTACTGGACAGAGTCACATATTTCTTCTTCCATTCTTTGTTCAAGGAATTGCCACTTCGCTTTAGTAGGAAGCTCTGGAGTACAGAAAAAGGGGTGTGAAAGAAAAGCCAGCTAACACCAACTAACTCCCTGCCTTCCCCCCAATCCCTGGACTACTCACTTGTTTGATAGGGATGGCTCGCCCACTTCCGGTTGTCTCTCCCCGACTGTCCAAACTCCTCTTTTCAGAGTCACTACCGCGACGATTCTGGAATGATTATTGGAATCAGAGGATTGATAGAGAGATACACTGATGGAAGGACAGGGAAGACAAATAAAGAAGGGTCCAACAGGGGTCTAAGGACGAGGAAAGATGTGCAAGTTACAGAGGACAGGAGAATAAGGAGTCAGTATGTCCAATACCGCAAAAAGACTGGTCCTGCGCTTGGCTGCCCGGTGCAAGGATCCTGGAGTGCTCAATCCAGCCACTGCAGCTGCCTCAGCTCGAAGCTCCCGATGACCAACATTGGGTGAGGATGGTAGAGAGGAAGAGTAGTCGCTAGTGTGGCCTCCATTACTAGCCTGAGGACATATGGAGGGGTCAGCAGAGCTGAGCTATTTCCTCCCCAGAGAAGCTACTCTTACATCCGATTCTGGGGAACTGGAGATATTACTTGATCTTCTCACTCTTCATTTACATTATAATTAATAATAAAAATATATACTAGCATTGTTACTGTGCTTTAAGTTTTGCAAAGGTTGACTTCACAAGTATCATGCCATACAATTTTCTAGATAATCTTGGGAAGTGAGGCAACTTGCTCAAGGACAAATGGTGACTCAAACTTGGTTGATTTCCTCAAATGCACTTTCTACACTTAGTATCACCACCATTCCCTCTTTTTTCTCCTGCTCCCCAAACCTCTTTGGTATTCTGTGTCTATCTTCAGATCCCAGCCCCTTTTCTGTTGTCCCTCAAACCCCAACTCACCTGCCCAGCTACAGGGGTGGAAGCAGCTGAGTGACTTGGGGAGCTGGGCAGGGACTTGCAGGCAGCCAGAAGCTGTTGCTGTTTGCGCAAGGTCACCACCTTCTGGGCCACTTGAAGGAACAGGTGAGGGAGAGGAATGAGCACAGCAGATACACAAGACCACCCTTCCATGTCCAGCTTTGAGAAATCCCCAGCAGATAATATAGGCTCCAACTTCCCTGTCACTGTGGCCTATGCCCCCTGTAGCCTTGCCAGTTCCTGAGCCCAGAAAGATCTTGTGCTATAAAGCAAACCTTCTCTGGTCTCCCTGGTCTCTCTCTCTTCCACAGAAGCTAATTTCCTGTCATTGGCTGACAAAGAGGCCTGGATTCCAGTCCTCTAGAATATCCCAGGCTCTCAGCTCCCTGCTTCCTGCATACACTGGGGATAGCCACACTCACCCTCCTGGAAGACCCGATCCACATTGAGCCCATAGGTTGCACAAGTCTCATAGTAGCTGCAGCGTTTCATTTCTGCACACAGAGCCCTGGCACGAGCATCACCAACCACCCGAGGAGAGGAAGCACTGATCCTGTCTGAGGGAATAGGAAAGGGGCAGGATATGATGAGGGGCCCCTTCCCCCCACTATTCATGATTCTCTTTATCTATGCTCCAGGCTTATGCTGAACCACTGAAGGCAGAGTATCAAAGAGCATCTGTCCTTGCTCAAATAGAATGGCAGTATGTAAGTTCTGAGTGTAGGGCCCAGGTCACATGCGCAGCTGCAAGTAAGAAGGCAAGGCATAAGCAGTTCAAAAAAATACTCCAGAGGAGAGTGGAGCTATTCTGACAGGGTAGCTTCCTGACCCCATCTGAAGTGGCTGAAACTCATGAGTAATAATCACCCTGCCCTGGAAATCTATGGAACCATGATCTGAGAGATCACATGGCAGTGCAGATGAGGAAAAGGTTGTATGCCCATCAGTAACAGGTGCACTGCTCATTCTATAGTGAGAAACCAAGAGGAAAGCAACAGGTGGAGGCTGGCACCTGCAGCACAGGCATCCAGACAGAGAGCCTGCCAGGTAGATACAGGTGGATACCGGCAAAGCTTTTCCTGTCCCAGTGAAGTTTGAGAGCCTGAGTCACTACTTTGAGAACTAAAAGGTTTTCTGCCCTTCTGTTTTCTCCAGGTGCTTTCTCTTTGTTTTCAGATAAGTTCCTTCAAAAGGTACCAGCCTGACCCATCTGTAGCAAGGAGGAAATGGAAAAGGCTTTGTATCTATCCTACTTGAGATTCTCTATGTGCTTTGGTGGTGGCATTGGGAAATGGCAGTGTGAGAACACAAGGTAGGTGACATCTCAGGAAAGGAACAGAGATGGCCATCATGGCTGCCTTTTCCACCCTGGCAGTCCCCTTTTCTCTGCTCAGATGTTGGAAAGTTTGTGATGCTTTCATGACTTCCTTATTGGAAGATCAGGCTCCCTCCAGAGGTTTACTGAAATTCAAGTAGCCATTTCTACACCTTACTGAACTCTCAACTGCACTGGGCAATATCCTAGGGGCATCCCAAGGCCTCCCCTGAAAGCACTATCTCTTCAACCCCTCCTTACCTTGTGTCCCCACCAGTGCCAGGGCTAGGCCTCCTCGTCCCTCCCCCCGAAGGGAGCTCAGCTGCCCGTGAAGACGGCTCACAGCTTGGAAACTGTTCTCATCCTCCAGGCTGAAGACGAAGATCACGGCGTCTGCCCAGCCTGAGAACTTGCGGGGGTGAAGTGGCAAATGGAGGGTCATACAGGTCCACTACCTCTCTGGACTACCCAGAGGGAGACCTAGGAAACCAGAGTCTTCTCCCATATTCAATGCTGTCCTCAATCAGTCTACCCTCTCCACTGCTTCTGCCCCTCACCTTGGCATCAGGTGCCCCAGCTTCCTCTCGAATCAGCACCAGATGAGTCTGTCCATCCACCAACATCTCTTTCTTGTACTGCTCACCTGTCCAGAAGAGTTGAAAGGCTTACTAGGTCAGAGGTAGCCAGGTCATCAAACCTTTCCAGTTCCTTGTACTTTAGCTACTATGGCTTCACCATTCCCATGGTCTTCATAACTACCCAGACATTGATTTTACTCCTGAATCCACCACCCCAATCCTTAGCTTACTCTTGCTCCTGAGAACTCACTCTCAGTCTTCTCCAGCACCTGGTAAGAACCAGTCAGGAATCGGTGGATGAGCGATGACTTTCCACTCCTGGCATCACCCAGTACACCCTGAAAGCAAGGTTGTGAGGCAGAGACAATGGGAATTATGAGGGGGGAAATGCTTGGGTCTACACACGCCAGAGACTCCCAAGGGGCTGGCAGTGTTAAATCACCCAAGTAGGTCCTAGAGGTCCTGCACAACTGTCAGTTAAGAGAGAGCAGTTGTGATAAGTATGGCTTAAGTAGGGTAAGAAATAAACTCAAGCTTGAAGTGCGTCACTGAAGAACATAAGCAGCACAGTGCCAGTTCTTTTGTGTTGTTTAGGAAACATTAGACCTGTGTGTGCATGGCATGTCACGGGCCTAGACACTAGTTGGAAAGTAGTACCCAATTCTAGGCAATGGTACATGAATGGTACAAAGGGCAGATGTCAGAAATGAGAAGCCTGGAAGAGGGCCCTGGACAAACGGAAACAGGAGCATAAAGAATGAAGAAAAAGTTGTGAGGGTGTATCGAAGCCCCATAATAGTGCAATGAAGGTAGACTCTCAGGAGAGTTGGAAAACCACTCCAGGGCCTATGAGGCCGGCCAAGGGCCTGGGTTACCTACCAGGCGCAGTTCAGGAATGGAGCGGCTCAAAGTCCATTCCTGGCTATTGACCACTGCCTCTGTAAGGAAAGAGGGGCAGTAAGAGGGGAGGCTGCTGCCCAGGAGGACTCCCAACCCTCATCAACCCCTCCTCTCTTTGAGTGTCCCTTTAATACCCAGGACCCTGCCTGCCTGCTCTGGAGAGGTTTGTGCAACAGATAGGTCTGAGAGTGGTCCCCAGTCCTCCCATCCTAACCGCTCTCCCCACAGCTGTTGCCACCGCTCAGTGGTTGCTTAGCAACAGAGCTAGCAAGACAAAAATACTTCAGTTGGCATCTCCCTTAAAGCACATCCCTAAACGGTGGGTCCCTGCCCCAGACCGGGAGACAAGGCTCTCACAGTGGCAACTTCTTCCCTCTGGAAGAAAGAGGAGGGGCTCCTCCCTGACAGAAAGATTCCCAGGACCGATCCTGGGAGGAGGTTCTGGCACTTAGAAGGGAGTGAGTCTTCCTCAATCTCCATTTCACATAGAGAAACTGAGGTGAGGGCTTTCCCTCCCCCTTTTCAAGGTCAACCGAACAGTGGCTCTGACCCCCACACACACACACACACACACTCCAAGGGATAGAGCTTGGATTTTCCTATACCTCCCTCTCCCACGGCTTCCCCCAAACACCGTCTAAAAGAACTATGGGGAAAGGATCCAAACCCTGCCCTAGAGAAACCACAGACCTAGGGTGGGGTGGGGGGAAGGATGCTCCTTCCGCCCCGCCGGGTCCAGCCCCCGCGCCTGACACTGGCCGGACGTTCCCGGGGCGCCACAGCTGCCGCGGGAACTCTGGGATCCGGAGCCATCTGCTCCCACCCGCTCCGGAGCCAAACCCCAGGGGCCGCCCCCGCTTCCAGACCCGCCTCCCCTCAGGGGAGTGTGAGCTTGTGAGCCGAACTCAGTCCCCTGCCTGTCTACCCCAGTTAAAAATAATAATAATAAAGACACCCCTGGGTGGCACTACCTTGCCCTGTAGGGCCTCCCAATTCTCCTGGTGTAAGAATTGCCTTTGCAACAGTTCCGCCCCCCACCCCACTCACTCCGGGGTCAGCCCCGGGCGGGTTTCGACGCTGCTGTGGAGCGGGGGTGGGCAGTGGGGGAAGTGAGGCTTCCTATCCGCGTTCTCTCACTTCACGTTTGAATATTCAGCACGTTCCAGCCCCCGCGCACTTGTGGACCGCCCAGTCCGCCTTTCCTGTATGGAAAACACCACTAGCCTGCTCTCAACCTAGAAGACCTGTTCCTGGCGAGGAGCTGTCTGCAAGGTCACTATCGTGCCACCTGCCCTAAGTGCTCAGGGAAAACTGAGCTTTTCTCATCCCCTTCACCTTCAGTGCCCCTCTAGACAAGGCAAAGCACGTTTCTGCGCTCCCAGAATCCAGCAGAGGATGAAAGTGGGATCTGGGACTTCTCTGGTAGCAATTTCCTAAAGTCACTCTGACCAAGGGCATTCCCCCCACCACCACCAAAAAAAAAAAAAAAAAAAAAAAAAAAAAAAAAAAACTCTGAGGCTTTCTGAATCCCCCTCCAAAATCAAGTCATCACTCACAGTGCACAGTGTAACTGCTCCTCCAGCGTCAGGGACCTCTTATTTGCCTCAGTCCTTAGCAGAGGAGTGAGCTTGGTTCCCCGTCCACCCAAGGGAAAAGCTTTCCTAGTTTTCTGCTCCTCCACCCCCAATTGAGCATTCCAGGTACCCTCCCCTCCTTGTTCTCAGGCCCTGATCCTACTCACTAGGGGAGGCGCGGAGATCAGCACCCAGCAGCTCCCGGGACCCGCTGCCAGAAGACAGGCCCACGGGACCTGGAAGGGGCCCTGAGCCAGGAGGCCCCCCTGTACTCTTGGTGAAGATACCGCTGATAAACTTGAGCATCTTGCGGTCGCGAGTGGATGCTCGGCCCCCCTCCCGGCCCCGTTTCAGCCCCGGAGCTGGAGGCTCCAGAGTGATTGGAGGTGCTGGCCCGGGGGGCTGCGCGGAGGTGGCGGTAACGGCAGCGCCAGAAGCCGGGATTGCTGGGATGGTTAGAGGAGGAGGAGAGCCGGCAGGCGGTCCTGGGTGCAAGTCACTGTTGTCCAAGGTCTTACTCTTGCCTTTTCGAGGGGACAGCTTCCCTCGGACTCCAGCCCCAACCACAACCCCACCAGAGGTCGCGGCTGCAGCGCCCCCTCCCCCGCCGGTGGCAGCAGCGGACGCGGCTGAAGCTCCTGTCCCGGCGCTGCTCTTTGGCCCCTTGACCCTGGGCTTGCCTTCGCTTTCGGGCCATGACAGGCGGCTACCGGCGCCCTTGCCCCCGCCGGCTTTGGCTCCACTCGTGGTCACGGTCTTGCAAGGCTTGGGAGCCGGCGGAGGAGGCGCCACCTTGAGCCTCCGACTGCCTGTGCCAGGATGAGGGGAGGACGAACCGGGGACGCCGCCGACTGGCCGACCTTCGGGTTCCGGGCCCCCCCAGCTCGGGCTGCTGAGTAGAGGGCGTCGGGAGGAGGTGGGGGCGCCCCCGGGTTTGGGGTCGGGGCTCAGTCCCCCGGAGAGCTGGGGTCCCGGAGGGGCCGCCCAGAGGGAGAGTCGGCGGCCCGGAGCGGGGGAGACCGGGCGAGCCGGACTGGCCGGAGCCGGGGACAGGGCTGGGGGCTCCGCACCCCCCGCTCCCGCGCTGCTAGTACTGATCCACAGCGCATCCTGTCGGTGGAAAAGACGCTCGTGCCGCTTCTTGCCCGGCTCCTCCGCGCCTCGGGGGCTGCCAGGATCCCCGGTTTCGGAGCCTCTAGCCCCAGGGGCGCCGGCGGCGATAGCAGACGGAGAAGGCGGCGGCGGAGGAACCGACTCGAGCTTGACCAGGGTCAGCGAGATGAGGTAGGTCGTTGTCCGGCGCTGAAGCGCGCCCGCGCCCCGGCTCATGGGGCCCGGAGACCCCCGAGCTGGGGAGGGGAGGGGACTCCCCCGGACTGCCTCAGGGGGGCCCGGCCATGGGGCCGCCCTGCTCGCTGCCCCCAGCCCCCGGACCCCGCTGAGCCCACAGTCCGGCTCCGCTGTCGCCGCCGCCTCCGCCGCCTCCGCTTGCGCCCCCCTCCCATCACATGGGGGTCCCCCTCCCCATGCTCCCCACCCTGCGCCCCCACCCCCTTAGAGCCCCGGGACCTTGGTGATGCTCCGGGGAGGCGCGCCGGACCGTGCACCCCGGCCTGGGTGGGGGCGCTGAGATGGGCGGAGGAGGGCGGGGAGGACAGTAGTGGGGGCAAATGAGGGAGAGGGAGAAAAAGGGGGCAGAAAAGGGGACCGAAGGCTAGGAGAGAAGAGCCAATGCGGGGGAGGCAAGGGAATGGATTGGGGACTGAAGGGCCAGGAGCCAGGGATGCGGTGTGAGAGGGGGTCTTGAGGAGGATGGAAAGCTAGTGGGGCTTGCGGTGCGGGGGATTCGCAGGGGCGCGGGGAGGATGCTGGGGATGGAGATGTAGGAGGCGGCGGGGGTGGAAGGAGGGAACAGGAGGGGGTGGGAACCCACGGATCTGGGGTCTGGGAGGGAAGGGGCGTGAGATCCTGGTGAAGAGTCCGGGGGCCTTGCCCGGGCTCGGCTGGGTCCGGATGCGCGCTGTGTCCGGGCGCTCCCCTCACATTGAGGAGGAGGCGGCCCCCGGCCCCCCCTACCCCTTCCCCCCCCACCACCTCTCTAGCAGCGCCGCTGTCTGCGAGGGCGGTGCAAAATCCAGGACTGGATTTACCTCCCAAATCCTGGGCTGGATTTCCTGGGACTTGGACTCATATCCAACAACCTAGCCCCCTCCTCTCGAACACCGAGGCTGGTGAGCAAGACTGTGGGGTGTGGCACTTAGGGACAGGGGTAAATATAGACTTATTGAATGGGCAGACGCCAGGAACATAGCAAACTTGGGGTCGCTACGAATTCTGGGGAAGCTGAAGTGGTAAAGTGGGGAACCCTGAAATCCCTTTCCCGGACCCTCCCAGGGGACCTAGATGCTTTCCTTTCTCATCACCCAGCTCCCTCTCCACCTATACCCCTACATTTAATTCTTTGACGGGTTCCAACTTGATTTGATGGCCCCAAAGTGAACTTGGAAAGTGTTCCCTAGGGATGGGGACAAACATGGGATTAGCAGGATAAGAAAAGGTGTGTGTGTGTGTGTGTGTGTGTGTGTGTGTGTGTGTGTGTGTGTGTAGTGGAGAGATCTGAGGGCTCAGGAGCCTAAGCTGCCCAGTGAGTCAAAGGCCCCAGCTCAAGGTGAAACAAGAAGAAATACATGTAGAACTGACAGCCCCCCCTAATACCAAAATGCATCCAGTCTCCATAGCAACCGCAGCTCCAAGAGTGCCTCAGAAACGTGGGGATGAGAGGGAGAGGAGAGATCAGTGTGTAGAGTAGGTGGGGGACCCGACAGAGGATGCTGGGTTAGTGAAGGTACTACCCTCACCCCTGGTTACCCACCTGTGCGGGATTTTGCTCCTAGAATATAAAGACCCCTTAGTTGAAGCAGCAAGAGCCAGCCTCTTCTGGGTTTCCATTCAGTCTCCTGAGGTTTATGGGGCAGGGCTCTTTCAGAAGGTTAAAGAGGAAGCAGGCAGAAGAAACTGGACATCATTTACTGTGTCCCTCACCCTTCTAGAAGCCTTGGAGTTCAAAGCTTTCTGTCCTCTAGCCCCAGAGAGAAGCATGAGCAATTAGACCTATGGGGAAGATAGGCTGAGACCCCAGGAGTGGCAGGAGTGGGCTGGGAAGGAGGAGGTCTCCCTGCAGCCTTTTGGAGACCCCTCCTAAGGATTTGGAGAGTCTAAGCGGTCCCTTAATTTGGCATCCCACCCTCCTGACGCAGAGACTATATTAAGTGCTGCCGTGGGCGGCTCTTGGAGGCAGGAGCCCAAGGCACACTCGGTCTGGGGGGGCTGAACCAGGATGCCAGGAGCCCTTTGCTCTTCAAGAGGCCTATATCCAGTCCCTCCCAGGTCCTGTCCTGGAGGTCAACAGCTTCTTTCCCACACCCTGTAGAACCATGACACCACCATCCCCATTTCAGGAGACCCTTCACTGGTCTTTTTTGAAGGAGAAGGTGAAGAACAATTATTGGCTCTGCCTTTACCTTCCTTCTTTTGATGGCCTCAGTTTTCCTTGAGGATTCAATAGTAACAGACTTCTGACTTGGGGAAAGAGTAGAACAAATCACTTATATAGAATACAGCCTTGAGCTAGGGGTCTCAGTGGTAGAGCAGTTGCCTGCTTGAGGCCCTTGGTTGTATCACCAGTAAAACACACACACACACACACACACACACACACACACACACACACACACGGAGTCTCATCAGCCTCTACCTTCCTTTCTCTCTCCTTTTCCAGAGCTAAAGGGAGCTTCTTTATCTGGCCTACACCTCTCTCCTCCTTTGTTTTTTTTTTTAAAGATATTTTCATTGTATGCTTTCCATGGACACTCCCCACCCCAAGTGCTGGGGATCAAACCTAGAGCCTTGTGTATGCAAGGCAAGCATTTGACCACTGAACTATAACATCAGAGCCCCCCTTTTAAAGTCAGGGGACCTTAAGAGTTCTTTCCTAGGAGGCCCCATGTGCCACTCCCCTGAGGTCTGCCTTTCCAAATGCAAAGCCTGTCAAGGGAAAAGTCAGGTGTAGTTACTATCAAAGGGTGGGGACAGAAGCTGAGAGGAGCACTAGCCTCAGAAGGACAATGGAAAGAGGGAGACATGGGAAGGGAATCATACTGTCCTACTAGGAACCCAAACCAACCATTCCTTCCCCCATGCTCTGGTGGCCCATCAGAGGATGTGGCAGAAGCTGTCCATGGTGGAAAGAATGGTCTCTTGAGTCCCTAAGTAGCATCTAGAAATGGAGAGGACTGGCTAGGTGTGGTGGTGCAAGCCTGCAACCAGAGGGACTCAGGAGACTGAGGCAGGAGGATCAAAAGTTAAAGGGCAAGCCTGAGCAAGTTAAGGAGGCTCTAAGCAACTTATCCAAACCCTGTGTCAAAATCTAAAAGAACTGGGGATGTAGTTCAGTGGTAGAATGTTTGCCTAACATGTGAGAGACCCTGGGTTCAATCTCCCCATTACTGGGGGTGGGGGCGGGAAAAGGAGGAGGAGGAGAAGAAGAGGAAGAAAAAAAAAGAATGGAGGGCTGGGAGTATAGCTCAGTTGGCAGAGTGCTTGCCTTTCATGCACAAGGGCCTGAGATCAGCACCAAAAAAAAAAAAAAAAAAGGAGAAAGACTGAAGTGACTGGAAAAGATCAGGATATGATGGAGGATGTGCTTCTACCAGATACCCTTCATGAGCTAGGAAGTTTCCCTTTGTGAGTTTTTTGCTACATCAGAGGTGAATGAGATGAGAACAAGCTGAAAGTGACATCCAGTTCTACCAGTTCCTTAGTGGTGAGGCCTTATGGATGGAGAGATTCTGTTCCTGCCAGGGCCCCACCACAGGATTGAAAGCTGGGGTGGGCAGGAGGATGTGGCGGATGGTGTTGCCATGGCAGCACTTCCTCCCTGTGTTGTCATCACTTGCTCTAATGGCACTAAGGAGGTAGAGCGGAAGGTATGTGGGGGGGAAGACAGGAACAGGAACATGAGGAGGAGAGGGGACCAAGGAGAGTCATAGGGACCCTCTCTTCACTTTAGCTATGCTGAGCATGGTCTTTAAGTGTGCCTGGAAGCCAGAGTGTGTGTATGTGTGTCTGTCTGTGTGTCTACAGCTGGAAAACAAGAGGTCATTTATCCTTAGTGGGTCCTGGGAATGAACACAATATCCAGTCCCAGAACCTCTTGCCCCGACTGCTTCCTGTTCTATCCTCCCTAAGCAGGGAATACATCTACCATGGGTCTGTCACAGCCCGTCTTCCCCATGCTTCTCCACTGCCAAGAAGGTCAGGTCAACAGTGACCTGTATTTTGTTCTCTTGGGAGAAGGATTAGAGTTGTGGAAAAGGAAGAATGATAAACTCCCGTGTCTTTTTCAATCCTCCCCAAATGTATTCTTCCCTAGAGTCCTAGCTGTGTCCTGGGGACTAGGAAGTAGCTGATTGAGAAATGATACATGATACTGTTAGCTCTTCTATGCCCTTGCTGGTTCCCGATACATCCAAGTTGGGGGACTGATACTTCTCTTACCTCGTATGTTGTTCAGTGAGGCCTGGATGCTGTCCCGAAGATCAGGGTCACCCACTCTTTCTGCCAGCTTCCTGAGGTGGCTTAGAGCCTGCTTGGCCACCTCATGTCGTCTGACTTCTGCTCTCACTGTGGCTATAGCCAACTGCCTCTGGGCATGCATGTTGCCCAGACCTGTCTTGCCAGACTAACAGCAACCTCCGGCCCTGAAGCCCATGATTCTGTAGTCCCCAAACCTTAGAAGGCCCCTTTTGCTGTGCCCCAGAACTCCCCGCCCCTGCTTGCCCTTCCGTCTGTCGGCCTCACTTCCTGACTGGTGAGTTTCAAACCCACAGCCTGGGACAGCACTACCTCCTGCACCTCCCACTCCCTCTAGCGTTGGCTCATCAGCCCTGCCAGCCAGCCCCTGGTATGATTTTCCAGTCAGGTAGAGGGAGAACCTTAGCAAGTGTCCCAGAGCCTCCTGTGGGAGGTGGCTAATTAAGATGGGTGTCACTTGTGGGAAAATGTGGCCAGCCAGTCTCAGGTACAAATCCAAAGTTGGGGATCTGCAAACTTGTGTTGTCTCAAGCTCACACAGAAATACATATACAAGTAGTCTATTACTCATAGCCCTGAATTCTAGTGTACAGTTATACTTACCACTCTCCACACCCTTTAATGATCCCTGAAGACTAATATCTTGTAATGTAACCCTTTAGTTGTGGGGAGAATGAGTTATAAAGAATGAAAGTAACCAATAAACAGATAAAACTATCATGATATGTGTTCAATTATTTTCATAATAATGTGTATAATGTATAATAGTTAATACACTTTCATATATATTGTCTTCATAACAGGCCCAAAGGGAAGGATTATTTATCTTTATTATATAGAAAAGGAAACTGAGGCTCAGAGAGGCCAGAAACAGGTGAGCTTTTCAACAAAGATATAGTCTTCTGATTACAGTTTTAATGACCTTTTCATCACACACACACAACACCAAGATGCTTGCCAGACAGTTTCCCTTCTCCCTAATAGTCAGACCTTCAATTAGAACCTGTAAGAGAAGAGAGTGCATAAGGAATTGAAGGAGAAATAGAAGTGGAGGGTAGGATTAGGGGTAAAAGTTGGTAGGTAGTGTGATTTAGTTACTTTGTTTCAAGACTTAAACCTCTCTGGCCTGCCAATTTCTCATGTGTGTGTGTGTGTGTGTGTGTGTGTATGTGTAGAATGAATTATAAAGAAGGAAAGTAACCTATAACCAGATAAAACTATTGTGTTGTGTGTTCAATTAGTTTCATAATTAACGTGTGTATAATGTATAATAGTTTACAATACATACATAAAATAAATATATATAAACACACACACACACACACACATATATATATATATACACACACACACACACACATATAAAATGGGGGGGGGGTAACCAGGTAATCCTCACAATCCAGAACTGTTAGAGGTGTGTTATTAAAGTAAGTGTATTGTTATGCTTTACAGATGAGGAAATGGGAACAGAGTTTAAATACCTAGCCAAAGGTTAAGAACTGGCAAAATTGGAACCCATGCAGTCTGACTCAGTGAGACTATATTGCTTAGGCAACATAGAATCTAAGTACACACAAATCATTCCCACTAAGACTACTCCTTTCTCTTGGGGGAGAGAGGGATTATGTCTTTCCCCACTCCTATGAAAAGGGAGGTGTGTAGGTGTGTCAAAGCATTTATGCAATAAAAGACGGTTATTGACCAACCATTGTGCCCACCTCTGAGTGATAACGTGAGAATCCTCTCATATTTATTCATATTCCGCACTCCTCCCTTTATGTCTCCGTCCCCCCCGCCCGCCAACACAAGCCCTGGATCAGGCTTGCAAGAAGATGCCCAGCACACCCGTGTGTGTTCTTGTGGCTTTGTCACAAACAAGAAAGCACCAGTCGAAGGCCGCTGTTTTCCAAATTGAATTTCTTGCATATTCACACCCTGGTAATCGGGGATACCGAACAGAACTTAGGTACCAGTGTACCCAAAACGTGTGGGGGTTTGCTGGGTGGTGCTATGCTCAACCCGAGGTCTGAGTGGCCTGGCCAAATAGCTTAATATCTGTCTCTTTGGGGCGTTCCTCAGTGTGACGCAATAACAAGATAATGGTGTCATCATGAGGTCACCGCAAGACAAGGGAAAAGGGGGGGGGGAAGGCTCGCCTTCGAGAGGCAGAGCCCTTTCGTCCAGCTTTCGAAACCCCTTTTCTCGCTTTTCCCCTGAGCTTCTCCAGAGCCTCCACCCCAGATCAGCCCTCTCTCAACCCTAAGCATTGAAAGCTCAGCTTTCAATCCGGGCCTTTGAAGTTTAGGCTCCGGTGGGTATGAGACTCTCTAGAAATCCGGCCCCCAGTTATAAATTTCATCCAATGAAGAAACTAAAGGAGGGACCGGGAGGCGGGTCGGTGACGTAAAGCAGATTGATTGGCATTCAGGCCATCAACGTCCTGGATTAGCCTCGAGCTTCGCCAATCCACAGGCAGGGGTGGGACCGTGCAGGCGCAGAGAATTAGTTTGGCCGTCTTCGATTTAAAGAGACAGAAGCTGTCGGGGTCCTTGAAGACGGTCCCCTAAGACCCTCCCCCCAAGTCCTTGGGACCACTTGGTCCCCAGAGCTGGGGAGATGGTTTGCGGAGGCTTTGCCTGCTCCAAGAATGCTCTGTGCGCTCTCAACGTGGTCTACATGGTGAGATTTTGGAAGTGGGGGAAAGCTTCGCGGCGGAAAGGCGAGTGGGGTGAATCTCTAGGGGACTTCCGGTGGGGAGAGGGGTGTACTGGGGGTTCCGGGAAGATTACCAGGAACTTCCGGCGAGGAGGGGATTCCTGGGGATTTCCGTGGAAGAGGAAAGACTTCCGGTGATCAGGGGCCTTGTCTGAGGATGGGGGGAAAGAAGTGAAGGCTGTGGGTATAAAGTCCCATCCCTCACTTCGTGAATCGAAACAAGTGGTAGACAGCGCCAAGGATTCAATGTGTATATTATTTCCCTTGTCTCCCTATCCCTATCCCAGCCATTCTGACCTACTTTGGAAAGAGAACCCAGGAAAGCTGTTTCTGTAGCACCCATTCCCCCTCCCCCCACCATTCACGCACCTGGATTGTCCAGTTTTTGCCAGATTCCCTTTGTGATAGACTTTGTGCTGTATGCCAGAATTCTTTTGAAATGTATCCTGCTTTCTGTTTCCTATAGCTGGTGGGCTTGTTGCTCATTGGAGTGGCTGCTTGGGGCAAGGGCCTGGGTCTGGTGTCCAGCATCCACATCATTGGAGGAGTCATTGCTGTGGGAGTCTTCCTTCTCCTAATTGCAGTTGCAGGACTAGTGGGTGCTGTCAACCACCACCAAGTCCTGCTATTCTTTGTATCCTGGTGTGAAATGATAGGGGCACCTGGGCTCTTGTCTAGGAATAAGTTAGAAAGGGTATGGGACTCTGATTGTAGGGACATGTCTTTTTGACCTTCCCTGTATCATACATAGTCTGCAAAACAGCAAAAGCTGATGTTTCAACTTGACATGATTGTGTAATTTCTACGAACATATGAGACCAGATGGTTATTTTAAATGGAACATAAAAGAATCTGGTTACTGGGGCTGGAGATGTATCTCAGTGGTAGAATGCTTACCTAGCACATGTGAGGCACAGGGTTTGATCCTCCGCACCACATAGTTATATAAAATAAAGAATGTCCATCTACAACTAATATATGTAAAGAAAGTTCAAATTTTAAAAAATCTGGTTACTTTATTCCATTAACTCTTCCTCTCAGTACATGATCATCCTTGGTTTGGTCTTCATCTTCCAGTTTGGAATCTCTTGCTCATGTTTGGCTATTAACCGAAGCAAACAGGTAAGGGGATGCCCTTCCAAGTATTTGCTTGCCTTTCCCCACCTTACCAAGTGGGATTCTGACGTAACTCCTTACTTTAAGTCTTGACTTTGCTCCCCCAAATCATCCTAGGTCCACTACTTCAGCCATGCGCTTCCTCTGAGATACATGGTTAATTCTCCATGAGGGTTATCTAGAGAACCTGACAAAGCAGACATTTATCACTGTAATTGTGACATATACTCCTTTCCAACGGATGTTGACTTCTTTTGTTAGAACAGGGAAACTGAGACATTTGAACCAAGATCAGGATGTTGGGGAATAGGAGATAACTTCCCTTTGCTTGTATTCTCTAGACAGATGTCATCAATGCTTCTTGGTGGGTCATGAGCAACAGCACCAGGCATGAACTGGAAAGAAGTTTTGATTGCTGTGGCTTGTTCAACCTCACAACTGTGTACCAAGATGATCCTTCCTGCAATGCAGTGAGTTGGTGGATGGGGAAGCACAACAGGGAGAAAAATAGCAACCTAGATCAGGACAATGCCCACATTGGCCGATTTAATTGGAATCTCATTACCTCTTTAGCAGCTTTGTATTGGGACTGTACTGGCACAAGGGGAGATATGGATATGGATGCTGGGAACATAGCTAAGCGGGATTTTTATTACTAGGGACTTTACATTATCTGTAAACACATTTGTAATCCTCAGATTTGCAAGAACAGGAGTTCCACATGCCAGATGTGTGGAGAAAAGTTTCTTAAGCATTCAGACGAAGCCCTGAAAATCCTGGGGGGTGTTGGATTATTCTTTAGCTTTACGGAGGTAATATTCTTCAGTTCCTTCATACACTCTTTCTCTAGTAAGTGTATCCCCCAAATTTCAAAACTAATTTGTGCTTCTCCTCCTTTGTTCCCATAGATCCTTGGCGTTTGGCTAGCAATGAGATTTCGGAATCAGAAGGACCCTCGAGCTAATCCTAGTGCCTTTCTATGATACTAAGGACCCTTCTGACTTTTCCCTGTTTTCTCAGCTTTTTATTCCTCCCTTTGGGAAAATTTAGGGTCTAAAGCCCTTTTTGTTTAAGAAAAAGGAACGGCCCTTTGCCACATTCCCTAAAACTAATTGAATGGCTAGGCTTTAAGTCCTGACATATTTTGGAACAAGAGTAAGTAAGGAGGAGGAAAAACTCCCTGTTTCCCCAAGTGGATATAGACAGAGCCTGGGAGTGCATGGATGTGGGGCAGAGTCACTCATAGCTATTTCTTTTTTTTTCACTCTTCTGCATGCTGGACCACCTCAACATGCTTTGGCCTGGCTCCAAGAGTAAATCAGATGCAAGACCCACTTTGAGAAAGCTTAGTGAACATAAGCCGCCTTAACCTCTAGTCAAAGAGCTCCACTGACAGCCTAGGCCCTGTGTAGCTTAATGAAAGAGTCTTTATAGTTGTGCAGGGAACTTCCTTCTTTCAAGTGGTTTTTCAAATCACCCAATGGCAAAGCCAATCAGAGTAAGAAACATTAAAGAAAAGACCATATTTCTTTGTCTTGTTTTGTTTTCCTGTATAAAAAAAGGACCCCAATATCAAGGTAGGGAAGAGGAGGAGAGATAGACCCCTTAGTGTATAGAAATGGGAGGGGGGGCAGGAGAAGGATAAGCCTCAAAAGGAAGGGTGAGTATAAAATTTCATTAAGGCAGCAAAAAATTCTCTGTAAAAAGTTGGAGGAGTCTTCACAGCCTCAGAGAGAAAGGCAGAGGTCGCCTTCTCAATGGCGTTTTCTCCACTCAAGTGTCCAGAAGAGGGAAAATGGCATCATCTCTTCCTTCTGTGGCAGCCACTCCAATGCTTACTCTGGATCATCTTCCTTATGTAGGTAAGAGTGCTGCAGGGCTCGGAAGGCAGAGATTCGCTTGTGTGGGTTAAAAGTCAGCATTTCCTAAGGGGAGAGGCAAAGGTTAGAAAGCTATGGGGGAAAAAACCCTGCACCTCCAACATCCTGGGATGAGCTACTTCTATGTCCCTTTCTGGCCATTCACAGCAGTAATAACTGCAGCCCATCCACCAATAAGGTCTCATGAACTACAATGATCTGGGTTCTTACCTACTACATTTCTCATCCCAATCCCACCCCATGCCTGTTACTAGTACCAGCAGCAACTGAGCTCCAGACTCCTCCATCTCAGGCACCACTGACTGCACCGGGCGAGGTCCTCTTGGGGGAAAGGCTCCCCAGGGTAGAGATACATCTCGGGGCCAGTCATCCTCTGGAGGCAGCCCGATCAGGCTGTGGGGACAGAAGAAATCTGGTCAGGAACTTTTCCAGTTCCCCAGGGAAAGAGCCTGTTGCTATCTAGAGCTCAGCAGAAATAGGACTCAAAATGGGAAATTCATTTTCTCCTTGTTGGGTACTTACTCAAAGATTTTGCCCAGCTGGTCAGCTTCAGAGTTTCCACAGAAGAGAGGCCTGAGGTGAAAAAGATTTAAGTAGTGATCATTTTCAAAGAAAGTAGTGGAATGACTAGTGTTAAGCAGTTCAAAACGAACAGTGATAGTAAATTACTAACTCCAGGAAATTTCAGTGTCTCTGGTTATAGATAAAGGTGGTCAATAATATTCTAGTAAAACAAAGGGCAGAGTGGACTGGGGACATAGCTTAGTGGCAGAATGCTTGCCAAGCACACACAAGGCACTAGTTTTGATCCCCAGCACTAAGGGGATCAATGGGCATGGGGGAAATATGGGAATGGTATATATAGATAATGGCTGATGAATAAAAGGTTTGGAGAATTCGATACAGTTTAGGATTTTGGGGTTCCATACTTCCGACGAAACATCTCTGCAAAGATACAGCCAACACTCCACATGTCCACAGGGGTTGCATATGTAGACTGCAGAAGAACTTCGGGAGCACGGTACCAGAGTGTAACAACCTAAAGGGAACAGGAGTGGGTGAGAGTGCTCCTAGTTATGAATCACAACTGTGTGACTGAAGACATGAAGCACAGAACTTCTCAAATACTATACATATTCTCTTACCACCAACCAGAACCCATTTTAGCTCCCATCTTTCTACTGACCACAGGTGTAAGGGCCATCTGGTAGCTGTATATTCTGGCCAGGCCAAAGTCAGCCAGCTTGACTGTCCCACCACTTGTCACCAGAATATTTTCTGGCTTCAGGTCGCGATGAACGATGCAATTGGCATGAAGAAAATCTAGGCCTCTTAGAAACTGGCGCATCAGATCCTGGTTTGGAAGGGGGAGGTACAGACTCACTGGAAACAGACACCATACCTGAAATTCCAAGCTCTAAACATAGATCCCAATCCATCTCTCAAGATCTACTCACAATACTCACCTTGATGGTCTCGGCTGGCAAGCCTGGTGGTGGTGCCTTGTCTAAATAGGTCCTTAAGTCTTGGTCAACATGCTCAAACACTAGGGTCACCTTGATTTCACGGTCAGTCCGGGAAGTGGCACAGACATCCATCAGCCTGGCCAGAATAAATGGTCATATATTGCTCAATCCCCTTTGATCTGATAACAGTTTCCCATATTCTCTCAGGTTCCCCACTTTTTTTCTGACCACGCATCCCACTTAAAGGTTGTCTCTTCCCTTACTCCCACTCCCACCCTTCCACCTTCTTCTCACCGGACAACATTGGGATGTTCAAAAGCCTCCAGACGCCTCAATAAGGCCACCTCACGAACTGTGCTGATGGGAAGGCCCCCTCCAGCTCCTCCTCCATTGGGGACTCTCACACTCTTGAGGGCCACAAAGTGGCCACTGTGGGGATCACGGGCTTTGTACACCGTCCCATAGGCACCGACACCAATTTCAGCCACTGGCTCATATCGTGAGGTAGCCATTCTCAGATAAGGGGAGACCCTGCAATCACAGAGACATCTACCATTAAAATGTCCTTCCAGAGTTAGGATGATAGCAGCATGTAGCAGTAAAGCGATTCCCACATGAACACCATCATCAGCATCCCATCCCCTTCCCAACAGTCCAGAGGCCGCGCTCAGGTAACACAATGACTCTACCAGCAACTCCTCTGGCCACGTGAAACTGAAAGAAAAATATATGCTTTTCTCTTGGGGACCACTGTGCCGTGCACAAAGGAGATCACACATGGCACATCTAGCATCGACGATTTTACACCCCAGTCCCTAAAGTTACACCTATCCACCACCACAAAGGCCCCACTTCCCGCCCTTGGGCGACCCTTCCAAAAGCAGCCCGCCGGGCGCACGCATCTTGGGGGGTGGGGACTGGCCCCCATCCCTGAGAAGTGGCTGCATTTACCTTACTGCAGGCCAAGAGCTACGAGAGCAGGCCCGTTATCGGGACCCCGGAGCCGGTTCCTTCGGCGCCATACACTCGAGCTCCGTCCGGGGCAGCTGGACGTTACGGGCGGGACCATAGACACAGGCCGCAGGCTAGAGAGGCCCCCTCTCCCCCACCCTCACCATGTGACCAGCTGCCAAATAGGCGCGCGGAAACGGGGAGGGAGGGGCGAACGCCGGACGTTCTGGACACGTGACTGCTACCCATGCGCAGAGGGTCCGTCGGAGCCTCTTTAAGAGGGGGGCTATGAGAGGAGGGGAGTGATGAGGGAAGGGGGCCGAGGGGCGACGGTAGCCACGTGACCTGTTGCTATCACACGTGACCGCTTAACATTGCTCGGAGGAGCAGAGGTGTGGTTACGCAGCGAGACACATGACTGGCTGACAAAACCCGGTCTGTGGAGGGGGGGCGCACGGGGGCGAGGGAGGGTGGAGCCCAAAGCGGTGCCATGGCAACATGGGCCACCCAGCTTTCAACTCCTGGCTGAAGGCCGAACCTGAGCGCTACTCCAGGCTCTTGCTTGTCTCTCAGTCTCTTCCGTATTGGTGGCCAGGTTGTGGTCCGTGTGAGGATGAGGGATCCGAGTACTAGAGGTGGTGTTGTCATCTTTTCGCTCCATCGCCATGGGAAAACAGATTCTCATTTGGGTCTTTGTTTCACTCATTCATTCAACAAAATTTTATTAAGTGCTTGCTTCCAGTTTGTAGGTGGTGTTTTTGTTTTGGTTAGGTTTTGGCATCTCAGTCACTAGCTCTCCGAAGGAGTGATAAGGCTGTCTATAAGATGTAGCCAATCGTGTGATCTTATAAAATAGAGTAGACAATTTCCATGTGAGGACCAAAGTAGGACTTAAAAATGGACAGGAGATAATACAATAATCTAATAGGAAGAGTGGCAAGGTAATTCCCTCCCCTCTTCCCAACTCCCAAACCTCCTAGGGGGTGTTAAAGCCAGAGACTAGATGTCATTTGGCAGAGACAGTTATGGATGAGCTGAACTGGAATACTTGACCTGAAAAGTTCTTTTCAGCACTAAGATTCTGCGGTTCTGTGATGTGTGTGTTGTATACAGACAGGTAGATACAGGGGTGTGCATGTCCAAGGAAGTCATCCTCCCCTCAGACCACTACGTAATATGAGAATGACTTGTGCCCCTCTGCAAATCTATGACTACTCAAAGAAATTATTGTGCTTCCCTCTCTTCTCCCAGTGCAGCTTTCTTACCCCTTATCCCTGCCCAGAAGTAGTTGTTGATGTTTTCAAAAGGTTCCTGTCCACATACACCTAGATAGAGGAAGATTTCTCTGACTTCTCTTTAAAAAAAAATTTTTTTTGTAGTTGTAGATGGGCAGCATGCCTTTATTTTGTTTATTTTTATGTGGTGCTAAGGATTGAACCCAGTGCCTCACACCTGCTAAGTAAGCCCTTTGCCACTGAGCTACAGTGCCAGCCCATCTCTGACTTCTCTTGTATTATTAACTCCAACTTTATTATCTTTGAGCTCTTTGGGAGTGTGGGACTAAGGGATTACTATCCCATTTGTGGGAATTTGTCTAAAATATGGAACCATATAAAAATTATTTTTGGGGGGCTGGGGATATATCTCAGTGGTAGAGCACTTGCCTAGCATGTGCAAGGCCTTGGGTCAATCCCCAGTACGGGCAAAAAAAAAAAAAATTGGGGTGGTTGGTTGCTGGGGAATTGAACCTAAGGGCTTGGAATGGTAAGCATGTGCTCTACCACTGAACTGCACCCCTAGGCCTAAAGTCTGTAACTATTTTATTATCATTTGCATTTGCCACTTCTTTTATCCAAATTTGTAATTTCCCTAACTATCTGGCTAACAATGTAAGAGTTCATATAAAGAGAAATGTAAGCCATGATTCAGGGTAAAATAGGAAGACATGTTGCTATAGATTTCTTCTTGCTTTCCATTCTGTTGCAGCTCTGGGCCCTTGCTGGCAAGGGCACCTGGGACACTCAAAAGAAAAACCTCCACAGTAGAATTATAGGTATTTGCCACCATAGTGAGCAGGAGGATGGAAAGTTTGAGGCTAGCCTAGCCAACTTAGACCCTGTTTCAAAAAATAATAATAATTACACACACACACACACACACACACACACACAAGACTGTGGGTGTACCTAGGTAGTAATGGGTTCCTGGGTTCAAACTGCAAAAACACAAAACAACAACAAACACCTCCCATGCCCAGGCTGGAGAGGTAAATATTTAATTGGCTTCCTTGCTAGGGATGGTTGGTTTATATGGCTTCTGGAAGTCTAAGCTAAATGTCTGCAAGTTTGTCAAACTCCCTTCATATACTAGTTCCCTTACCTTCCCCCTACTAAGACTACTGCAGCTTATTGTCTCTAAAACAGAAACTATCCTCTATGTCTGCCTGATTCCCAGCCTCTTTTTCTGATTCATTCATTTGTCCATACAAAACATTTGAATACTTCATAAAACATTGCCTCTTCTCTGTCACTTTTTGTTGGGAGCCTTAATTTGGCAGTCTGTCCCTGGCTCCATCTCCTCCTTTCTCTTGTTAATTACTCTTTTACTAATTAATTTTTTCCCAGCATGTTTGACCCAGTGGGCTCCCCTGGAATCTCTTTTCCCTCAGCTTTGCAAAAGGGGTGAGAGGGAGGATGTTAAGTGTAAAATAGGAAGAAAAAAAGAAAAGAAAGAAAAGGGATTGGGGAGAATTGTTTCTCAGGCTCAAGGCTCCCATAAAAACAAAGGGCTGTGTGTGTGTGTGTGTGTGTGTGTGTGTGTGTGTGTGTGTGTGTGAGAGAGAGAGAGAGAGAGAGAGAGAGAGAGAGAGAGAGAGAGAGAGAGAGTGTGTGTGTGTGAGTGTCAGTCTTTCAGTGTAGTGGAGGTGAGGGCAAGAAGGTATCGGGAAATATACTCCCATCCCTTTGGCACTACTATTTGTCTTGCTCATTCACCTCCCTGACGTGTTACAATGGTTACAATGATACGCTTCTGTTTCTCTCATAATCCGATTCTATTCCTTACACACACAGCTCTCTTTTACAGTCCAATGCCTAGCACACTTTTCAGTCTTTTGCATAAGAGTGTTTATTGCTTGAGTCAATCCCTTGCTCAACCTCAGACGTTGCTCAGCTCTGTGCACACTCGCATTTCGCATAAACCTCTCCCCCGGTATACCTGCGTTCTTTCAGCACTTACCTTTTCTTACATTCTCTCTCGAACACACACCCACTCCCACACACACACCTATTCTCCTACCCATGTGCACACTCCCCTTCCTCGGCCACTCCCCTCCCTCCACCCAGCCGGGGCTAGCACACTCGCCCCGCCCCTGGGGACACCTGCTCGTGTGGGGCAGGGCGGGGATGCGCAGCCGCGGCCCCTTCTCCTTCTCTCCCTCCCCGCCCCTCCCTCCATCCCTCACCGGCTCCCCGGCTCCCGCCCCGCCCGCCCCGCCCGCCCGCCGCTCCGGGGGGGTCTCCGCCGCCGCCGCCGCCGGAAGGAGCCGCCATTTGCCACCGCCGAGCGCACGGGCCGAGCCGAGCCGGATCCGGGAGCCGGAGCGGGACTGGGGCCGGAGGACGGCAATGGGGGGCGGCCCCGCCGCAGGAGGACCCGGGCGCGTAACCCCGGGGGCCCGGCCCGCTCCGGACCCGGACCCGCAGGGCGCGGCACCCTGAGCCCCCCTCCCCGCCCCCTGCCCTGGTCATGGTTGCCTACCCTGCCACCCCTGGGCCACCAGCCCTCTCGGCCTCGCGAGCCCCGGAGCCCCGGTGGTGTCAGCAGTGAACGGCGTTTGCAGGCCCGGAAGACCCCAGCCCGGCTCGGCTCTCCAGCGCGCGCCCCCTTCCCGGCCTTGTCCCTTCCCTTCCCCCCGCCGCCCAAGAGCCCCCCTTGCACGCCGCCCCCCGCCCCCCGGCGCCCGGACGATGCTCAAGTCTCGGCTCCGCATGTTCCTGAACGAGCTGAAGCTGCTGGTGCTGACAGGCGGGGGGCGGCCCCGGGCCGAGCCGCAGCCCCGGGGGGGCGGGGGAGGCGGCTGCGGCTGGGCGCCTTTCGCCGGCTGCTCCACCCGGGACGGCGACGGCGACGAGGAGGAGTACTACGGGTCGGAGCCGCGGGCCCGGGGCCTGGCCGGGGACAAGGAGCCGCGGACCGGACCCCCGCCACCGCCCGCGCCGCCACCACCACCCCCGGGCGCACTGGATGCCCTGTCGCTCAGCAGCAGCCTGGATAGCGGACTCCGAACCCCTCAGTGCCGGATCTGCTTCCAGGGCCCAGAGCAGGTCAGGCCTGGGCACCTGGCTGGGCAGGGAGGGGTGGGGGGCGCGCACCTGGGCTGTCCGCCGGGACTGTGAACAGGGGGCGGGGCCTGAGGAGGCTGGGCGGGACCCAGGACCTGGGTGGGAATAGGGCGAGGTGGGGCAGCTGGCTGGATATTCCTGGAGAGTGTGTTTGGGTTGGGGTGGCGGGGGTCCTTAGGAAGCGGTGGGGCTTTTTCCTGGGAGAGGTCATGATTCCTCTCTCCCATTAATGGGGACAGCATTGTCTCCTGCTCCCCTTAGCCAGGGTTGCCATTGACTGAGGGGACCTATGGAGAATGCATCTGTTCCCATCTTCAGGGGAGGGACCAAACTAGAACCCTGCCTCACTATTTCTCCCGCTGGGGCACTTTTAACTTCACATTCTGCAACTTTCTCATTCCAAAGAGCCGCCTTTGTTAAATTTTATGGGCAAAGTTGTCCCGGGATAGTGCCAGAGGGTGTCTCTGTGTAATGAGAAATGATTCCTTGACTAAAGGGGAACATGCTTCACTCCCACCTTCAAGAGTTACCCTTGTGGAAATGAAGACCAATAATCCATTCTAGTCTCCATCATATCTATGAAATGCTGTACTTTACAATGATAGGATGAGGGAAGGAAACCATGGTTCAGAAACTCTCACCCTTCTGTCCCTCCGCATCCTAGAGCAAAGCCTTCCCTCTAGGAAATATTGAAAACTACCTTTTGCAAGTTCTAGGAAAAGAGAAGGCCCAGACTTACCTCTAACCCCTATACCGCATTACTTTAGTATGGGAAGTGTTTCTTGAACTTTAACTTCCTTCTTTTCTGCTGCAGCGTTAGCCTTTTGCCCAGTGTTGGGTGAAAGACCTGAGGGGTTTTTGTCTTTTTCCCCCCAATTTCGGGGATCAAACCTAGGGCCTCACACATATTAAATAAGCGCTCTACTACTGAGCTACCTCCCTAGTCCAGGTCTGAATTTAAGAGGTTTCCCTCAACAGGAGCACAGAATCAGGTGGGATGGTGATGACTGACAGGGCCTTTCCTCACACTGCCTCCAGGGGGAGCTCCTGAGCCCCTGCCGCTGTGACGGATCGGTGCGCTGCACTCACCAGCCCTGCCTCATCCGCTGGATCAGTGAGAGGGGCTCCTGGAGCTGTGAACTCTGCTACTTCAAGTACCAGGTCCTGGCCATCAGCACCAAGAACCCATTGCAGGTGAGGTGCAAAGAGTGGACTCAGAATGGGGGAAGGTCTTTTACTATAGGGATCAGGGAGCCTATTTTATCTCATTTACTCTTTTTTTCCAAAGACACTCCTCCCCACCATTATGGAAGTTTCCTGTTTGTAAATCCTTTCTTCATTTATTCATTTATTCACAAAGACATTTATTGGGTGCCACTTGTATTCCAGACACTGCTTCAGGCACTGGGACAACAGAAAAGGAAAAGAAAGTTGTTGATGATGATAATGATAGCAAATGCAGTGTTTTCTGTTTATCAAGTGTGGTTATACATTAACTCTTTAATTCTTTTAAGCTTCATAATAATCCTAATAATTAAGATACATTTTCCCCCAATTTACAGATGAGAACCCTGATGCACAAAGGGATTTAAAAACTTGCATAAGGTTATTCAACCAGTAAGGAATAGAGTTAAGATTTGGAATTTATACCTAGATGTTTTGGCTTTAGAGCACTTGCCTGATTCTGCCTTTGTAAAATAAGACAGATAAATAGTGTCATGTGAGTGTCACATTTTAGGTTTGATTAAGGCACAGAGAAGACAGATGTAAATCCTACTTAAAGGATGTAGAGAAGGCCCCTGGAGCCTCCTCCTTTTCAGGATTGCCCATTACCCAGTCCTCTGTCCCTTTCTGTGACCATTTGGAGTCTTTTCTCTTACACAGTGGCAGGCCATCTCCCTGACAGTCATCGAGAAAGTCCAGATTGCAGCCATAGTTCTGGGCTCGCTCTTCCTCGTCGCCAGCATCTCCTGGCTTATCTGGTCCTCACTCAGCCCTTCAGCCAAGTGGCAACGACAAGATCTGCTCTTTCAGATCTGTTACGGCATGTACGGCTTCATGGATGTTGTCTGCATAGGTGAGGGCACCTTTCTCTCCCTTATGTGCTTAGCATCTTCCTTTTAGTCACTCACTTAACTTTCCTGTCTATCTCCTCAGTTTCATGGCTTTGTTTTCTGCCATTGGGATCCTTAGAGGTATCCTGATATCCCTTCCTTCCCTGCTTCTTCAGGATCCTTTGCAGCTGTGTCTTCTCACTCTGTTATGTGTGTTTTAAGGACCTTTGGCCTCGGTCTCAACAGCAGTTGATCCCAGATTTTTTATCCTTTTTGTTCAGGCCTCATCGTTCATGAAGGATCTTCTGTCTACCGAATCTTCAAGCGCTGGCAGGCAGTGAACCAGCAGTGGAAGGTGCTGAATTATGACAAGACAAAAGACATAGGAGGAGATGCAGGGGGAGGGACAGCAGGGAAGCCAGGCCCTAGGACCTCACGGACGGGCCCCCCCACTGGGGCTACCAGCCGTCCCCCAGCTGCCCAGCGCATGCGGACGCTCTTGCCTCAGCGCTGTGGTTATACAATCCTGCACCTCCTTGGACAGCTGCGGCCACCAGATGCCCGTTCCAGCTCCCATTCTGGTCGAGAAGTTGTCATGAGGGTCACCACCGTCTGATCTGGATTCCAAAAGCAGGGATCTTAAGTCAATGCATCAGCCAGACACAAGCTCTCATGGCTGCTGGAGGAACCACCTGGACAAGGTGTTTGGGGCAGTGGCCCCCACCACTGAGGATCTCTGTGGGCAGCCTCAGGCTGGAGACATTGTCTGTTCTCTACTGCCCACTGAGTAGACACCTGGATGACATTCTAGCCACCATTGACAGCTCCTCATACTCATCCTGAGATGGTCAGTGGGCAGGTGGGGAGAGCAGCTTTTCTTCCCTGGAAAGAACCGTCTTTACCTCAGCTCCTAGGGCCTCCAGCCCCCCCTCACCCCAGCTCCACCATGGTGACTTGGCAAAGGGGGACCGATGCCAGAAGAAAGGGGCTGTAGACCCCCATTCCCCATCCCATGGCCACAGGGCATCTGGCAATAAGACTAGTATACATTGACCTCCCGTTCCCTGCATGAGGGCGGGGGACTTCCCCCTGCTCCATCCCCCATTGCATGGGGGAAGGGCATAAAGAATCATTTATATGCACGTGGAGACTCCTTTCTCATCTGGGGGTTTTCTGGAGGGCTGGGAGGCTTCTGTTCACATGTTGCAAATTCTAAATGCAGCAGTGGGTTCTGAGTTGAAGTTGTGACTCCCACTTGCTAGAGAATAAGTCACTTTGGCTGCTAGATGGCAGTGCTCAATGCTATCTAAGGAGGGTAGACCTGCCACCTTTAAGTTGTGTGATTTAGGAAAAAATCTCTAAGCTATAGTTTTCCTGTCTACCTCATAGAGTTGGAATGAGGATAAACGAGGGACAGGTTGGACGCCATTGAAAAGAAAATCAACAATGGCATAAATATTTCTAGACTAGTTGATGGTTCATTTATTTCAAATAGTAACTGGTATAACAAATTCCAAAATGTGTTTTTCATCAGGAGTTGCACAGAACCTTGGAATTTTGTTTTGAGTGATATAATAGATATGGAAACATGATGGGTAATAGACACTGCAAATGTGAAGGATGGTGGTTGTTTGTAAGAATAAGAACTCCTTGGGCCAAGGATGTAGTTCAGGGATATGGCATTTGCTTGAGAACTCTTCAGACCCTCTCTCTCTGAACATTAGAGCCTGGTGGTGGGGAAAGGTTGGAGATGTCCATCTTATTCTGGAGGTCATCTGAATTCTATTCTTCTCAGGTACTGTGCTTCCTCAGAAAAGTGGTATGAAGTGAATATGGACCCATGGAAGGAGTCCCCCTGACCTATTTTGATGGCAGTTCAGGATCACAGGTCTGATCCTGGTTTGCCCAGTTAGTAGTATTAAGTGGAAAGTATTGTTCTTGGAGGCAGAAGCATAGAGAAGGCTCTATGGGAAATTTGGGTTACATCCCCAGCACTGAAAAAGAAAATGGGTCAATCCAAAGCCTGGTACCTTTCTCCTGAGGCCTGGGGATTGTGTATTATATGAATGATGGTGTCTTTCAAGTGAACCATTCATCAACATTAAAATAATTCCTTCTTACATTGCTAAAGTCAGATCCAGAGGCCTTTCTTATTATTGGTCCTTCTCTTAGGGAAGATTCTGTGCTTCCTCCTCACTTGGGGTATTTTGGAGAAAATTATTCTCTTCTAAAGGCCCACATATCCTTGGGCAGGAAACCTTGATCCTCTCCAGAAAGGGTCCCGGGTGCTGTCCATGGTGCTGGGATACAGATGCACTTGGAAGTATAGGAATCAAAGCTGAACTGGAGTCTGATTCACCTTGGAATGTTGAAGCATATCACTTCCAAGTTCTGAGGAGATCAGAACAGAGAGAGAGAACTGAGGCCAATCCCTCCATCTTTCAGTGGGAAACTTTCCCTCTTTGCCTCCACCTGAGGGAACAGAGGGCCAAACTTTATAGATAGACTATTCACAGAAGAGCTGGTGGGGGCTACATGGGAGCTAGAAATCAGAGTGACTACTAATACTCATACTGGCCCATAGGGCTCAGTGACATACATGGAATTTCTGTGCAGAGCCTGAGCTATATAGAAACTTAGACACATCTAGTAATAATAGGCATGCTTACACAATCTCCATTTCCACCCTGGGTCCTATAGCCAGGCACAGTGACAGTATTTTTCCCTCTCCTTCAGCACCAATGAAGGTCTGTAGATGGGGGTTGGGACCAGGTCAATGTGGTGTCCACTCTTTCCCTTTTTCTAACTTAAAGAGATCCTTTTCCAGGAAAAAGGTCATGAGCACTGCTGTCCTCTTCAATTGTTCATTCCTTCTTACCTGTGAAAGAGTATGGGTAGGTAGAAGTCTTATCACTGATTCCAGGGCAAAAAGCCCAATAGTAGGCTGAGCTTTATTAAAGCTTAACTGTGCTAAAAATCAGGTCATTTTAGGTTTAAGTTGGGTTTGGTGATAAGGGAATACAAGTGGAGACTTGAGTGTTAAGTAGAGAAGGGAGTTGAGAGGAGGGGTCTCTTGGGTCTTTGTATAAGGCATTGGGCATACCATGCCCTTCTGTAGATCTTGCATGATTTGTTCCCTCCACAGAAGGTCCGATGGTTAATGGAGTTTCTGTGGTCAGGGAGCCATGTTTAAGATGGGGCAGAGGAAGTGCAGAGGAGAAAGACATGTGAAATGAAATTTCACCAACACCTAAGTAATTGGAATGAGGGGAAGGACAGGAGAAAGGGGCAAGCCCTAACAAGGGAAGGGTAATTTGGAATGCAGAGGAGCTACATAGGGTGTTGAGAGTTTTATCTGGATGGAAGATGAGTTAACCTGCACACATTACAAGAGGAGTACTGTGTCCAGCCTCTCGGGGGCCAGAATGCTGACTAAGAAACTAGCTCCTTCTGCCCATTCCAGTGTTCCTACTGCAGTGCCCCGGGCTTCTGGCCACTCTCCCACTCAACTTTCATGCTGTCAGACTCCACATTTCCCTTCCTATGACCCTCTTTCTCTGAAGCAAACTATCTTGTAGTAATTTGTTTCCAGAGAGGGCAGAGTAGCTGTTTAGGATATCCTTCAATTCTGGTAGTTCAGGTTCCAAAAGACTTCTCTCACCAAAGAGTCAGCTGCCTCTGCCTAGCTCCCCAACCCATTTTAAACTCAGCTCCTACAATTACTTTTCACTACCACCCCCTTGACCTCTTACTGAAAGCAAGACTAGACTTGGCTGTTCCCACTGCAGACAGAAATATGTCAGGCTTTGGAACGCAAACCACTCTTCAGGGACCCAGACCTCCCATTGCTTTGGCAGTCATTCCTGGGATCTGAAAATCCAAGGAAGGAGATGGGGATCAGGGTCTTGCAGGAAGTGAGAGTAAGAGAAGATTAAGTCAAAAGTCAAGGGTAAAACATTTGGATTCTTTTATTTGAAAACTTAAGAATATTAAAAACTTTCAATATAAAAAAATAAAACAAGACTGGCCCAAAGATATCTCTGCCTGGGAATTAAGTGATGGCCAGAGAGGCTGGGCATGGTAGTGTACATGTGTAATCCAGCTACTTGGGAGGCTGAGGCAGGAGGATCATGAGTTCAAGGCCAGCATGGGCAGCATAGTAAGACACTGTTTCAAAGAAAAAGAAGAAAAAGTGACTAGAGAGCCGAGATTTTTTTTTTTTTAAATCATAAACCAGTCTAGGGCAGATTCATCTTCTTGGGGCAAGATGAAGGAAGGAAGAGGGGTAGACATAGCCTGGTAAGCTGTTTATCCCTTCTCTACATGGTCCAGTTTCAATATGAGAATATGTGTTTTGTCACCTAATCAGATAGGTCCTGATATGGAATATGAAGACCAATAAAGTCTCATCCCTCTCTCTTGAAGAGCTCACATATTTAAAGGGAGACCAACCAGGTACAGAACAGATGCACAATTTCTTTGCTCATGCTGTGAGAAATGCTTAGCCAGCAGCATCAGTGAGCACTGTGGAAGCACCAAAAGAGCAGTAGTTGAATCCTACCTCAGGCCACCCAGATTACCTGTTAAAATCTGAGTTAGCTCTGAAGGATTTGTATATGACCAGGAAAAGAGCCAAGCAAGTGGAGGGACCGTGGTTGTCTCAGGACCTACTGAGATAGGTCAAGTGCATACTTCACACATGGGTCAGGGCTGCCTCCTGCACTTTGCTACGGTCACTATATTCAGCTTAGTTAGGCCTTGTCTGGGAACAGGTGTATCTCTTGATCTTCTGCCCAAAAAATCCCTATGATGAAAGAAATTGTGTTGATGACAGCCTCTTTCAAAGGACTATCTGTCCACAAACTGTAGGTTGATGCTTCTTTCGGGCACGAGGACAGTCCGGGTCATGGGTCTGACAGGAGGAGCACCTGGCTCAGGCAACACCTCAAAATGGGTCAAGATCTGGAAAGGGAAGAAGAAGGCTATCACCATGGGTGAGAGGGAATCTATAATGGGAGGATTAACTGGCAAAGGGCTTTATTAGTGTTAGAATAGTTGGGGTGGCATCTCTGGGCAGTAGGGGCCTTCTTGGTCAGTAAGGGTAAGGGATTATAGAAGGCAAAAAGACAGTCCAAATATCCTTGCTTATACTTCAGACCTATAATGGCATTCCCATATTTTCAAGGATTAGGTCTGCCAGGTTTTACATGTTTTCCTATGCTCATCATGTGACAAGAGCTCACAGTTTAGAGGGGTTGAGTTTCTCAGTCTGGGTACATAAGCTCTCTAACACTTACCTGGGCCAAAGCTATTTGAAGCTCAAGCTCAGCCAAGCGTCTCCCCATGCAGCTGCGCTTGCCAAAGCCAAAGGGAAGAGATGCAAATGGGTGGGGGGCTGGGCCCTCCCCCAGCCAGCGAGCTGGGCGAAAACTGTTTGGCTCTGGAAACTGGGCAGGATCCCTTGAAGTGGCATAGTGACACAGAGAGACCAGCGTCTGGTGGGAGTGGAATCAAACTTGTCAGTTTGGACTCAGAAGCAAAGAGTTAGGTAGAGTGGGGATAGTTATGAAAAAGAAAATCTATGGACTGGGATAAAGTCAGGTTCTGGTTGACAGGGAAGTTTTCTGGGGCTACTTTTGGAATTATTTCTCTGCTGTCCCATTGTACTCAAGAGAAAGGAATTCAGATCAAGGGGAAGGTTTGAAGGGTGTCTGAGAACAGGACTGGGGCCCAAGATAGTAAGGAGTGGCTCAGAAAAAGGGGCTTCATAGGCTATACTCACATTTTTGGGGATAATGTAGTCACCCACATGAATGTCTTTGTCTGGAACACGGGAATTTCCAGGTACTACAGGGTACAGTCTAGGTTGCAGAGCAAAAGATAGGGAAAAGCAAGATGATGCTAGGGGAGATAGCCTCTTTCTCATTGCCTCCAACTTCCAAACCCAATTTTGGCCAGCCATAGAATACCATTTTTCTCCTTTCTCCCTGCTTCCCCAGCCTTTCCTCTAGTTCCTCTTCTCCTCCCCCCTCACCTTAGTACTTCCTTGACCACAGCTTTCAGCAGGGGGAGCTGGGACAGAACTGTGGCTTGCGGGTGGGCACAGGAGCCTGGGCCCAGGGTAGCTGTGATCTCAGAATGGAGTGCCCTCTGGACTTCAGGATGCCGGGAGAGTTCATAGAGAGCCCAGGAGAGTGTGTTGGACACCTGAAGGGCCAGGAGAGAGCATCTTAGGTGTTAGGTATGGGGCCTAGTAGAGGCGGCAGAATATGAAGCAGTCTGGGGCCAAGAATGTGCGAAATCAAGGGATTAATTGAGCCCCTTCATGACCATAGGGGATTCCCTGAAGCAGAAAAGTGGCACCAGAGACTGGGGAGGATAAACTCCGGAAGTGGGTCTCTCAGGGTAGAGGGTGAACCTCACCGTGTCCACTCCAGCCAGTAGCAGCTCTGTCACATTCCCCAGGATGGACTGGGCAGACACTTTCTCCCGGAAAAGGAAGTAGGTCAGGTGTGCCCCAGATGGCATGTTCTTTTCAGGGTTTCCCTGGTTCATCGTGGCTACCTCGGCCTCTCGCCGCTCCACGAGCTGCTGGGCTACATGGGGAAAAGACACCCTGATGCCTCACTACCTCTGAGAAGTTGTACTTTTCCCCATTCCCAATCCTCTTCTGTGTCTTACCAAACGCAAACATCTGGTCCCAGTCTCGGCAGAGGCGGGCCCAAGGTCCCGGCACTAGGCGATGCAGCCAGCTGGGCATCGCCATGGTTAACAGCGTAGACACAAACACCGAGCCTACCGCGCGGATGAAAGTCTCGGTGTCCGGGGGCACTTCAGCCTCCAGGCAGCCCAGGCGAGAACCCAGTAGCACCGCGGCTATGCCTGGCCAGGAGGGGGCGCTGTAAGGGCACTGGGAGATCGCTCGGGTGTCTCCCACACCTACCCCTAATTTTGTTTTGGCATTCACCTTCCAGTCCAAACTTGTAAAACTCTCCCGCCACATCCCGAACCAGGGCGGGCGGCCCGGTGCCACGTCCCCTCTGGCGCCTTAGTCGTCGCACAAGATCACAGACCACTTTGTCCAGGGTTTCGGCATAGCCAGCAGCCGCTTGAGGCCGGAGGAGAAGCGGCGCCAAAAGACTACGGAGCTTCTGCCATTCTTCACCTTCCCTGCAGGGGTGCAGAGAGAGGGCGCACTAGGGAGGTGGGGATATCTGAAGATGGCTTGACTGGGGTGGCCAAGTATTGCGTCTCCTCCTTCCAGATAAAAAAAAAAAAAAGCTACCCCTGCCTGTGCCCATCTTCCATGTTTCTACCTTCTTTACTCATTTTCTACCCGCCCTTCCTCCGGGGGCGGGGAGGACTGAGTTCCCGGGTAACCTGAGCAAAATAATCTTACATTCTATCCAGATTCTGTACCCTCGCCTTTTCAGGCTGTTACCTCGGTTCCCAGGATTCTGGTCTCTAAGTATAAGGAAGTGAGTGGAGATCGAGAGCAGGGTTCAACCTGAGTTTGGATGGAACAGACTGGAGAACCCTGAGATGCTGGAAGGTTGCAAGAAACAGCGGAGCTTTCTCTAAGCCTCTGCATATATTGGGTTGCAACTCACTAGGACTCGCTGTCAGGAGTATGAGCTTTGAGGGCAGAGAGGACTCACGCGGTAAGTAGTCCGCAAGCCCGCTGGTGGCGGCGACGGTGCTCCGCCCAGGACGAGAAGCTGCAACGCTCTGGCCGAGGACCCTCTTGTCTCAGGAGCTGTTCGACGAGTGCAGGGGAGGCCAAATACACTGTGCGCAGGGTCCCGAATCTGGCAAGCCACATGGGGCCGAAGCGCGCAGCGCCCTGCACCTGGGAAAACCCATGCAGCAGACACTAGGATACCCTGGATGGGCACTGAGTTTGGCTTGTGCCAATGCCAAGGGCTAGGCTTGGGACCCATGAGCTTCTTGAGTGCCCAGCTAAGTATATGGCCCCAATGCTTGAAACTCCTTCTCTACGGTCTTGGAAAGTTTGAATGTGGTGGGCCAAACGGAGGAATTTTGTGTCATGCAGACATTCAGGACCTCTTTTTGGTCATCTGGGCAAACCAAGGAGGAGAAAAAAAAAAAAAGCTTCCCCCACCTGAGCTGTCTATTTCAGGAAGAGTCCCTAGCGAATGAAAGTGAACGCGGTAGATTTACAGCCAAATGTGCAGGAGGATCCCCAGCACTACCTTTCAGGCATTCTTATCTTACAGGGTCAGGAAACGTTTGTACAGAGAGAAAGCTCTGAGGGCAACCCCTTGATTCTGCACTCGTCGAAATACCTTCCCCGACCCCAGTCCCATCAAGCCTTTTTTTTTTTTTTTTTTAAATAATTCATGGGCATCCATTCTCACCAACTGTCCTACGTTCCGTCCTTGCTGGCGTTATCAAAGCCAGTTCCCCCAGCTCCAGGAACAGACTTGTCCCTTCCTACCTGCAGTTCGTGTAGTCTCGACAGTCCCCCTTTGCAGAAAAGTTCAGCCAAGAAGGCAGGCATGGAGGGGCCGGGGATGTCTGCCAAGCTCCGGGGCGTTGAGTTGGAGCCTTGGGAGGCGCCCAACTCAGGAGCCCAGCGGACCCGATGGAACACTCTGGAGAACTTGAGGGTTTGGGTCATGGTGCAGTTCAGAGAACCTGAGAAAGAGAGCCCTTCTCTGGCGCATTTGGACTACTTGCCTGAACCCCTTATTTAAGCCCTGACAAGGCAGTGACAACACCCCTTCTCAGAGCTTCTTAGCCAATCCCGTTTTCCTGAGTGGTCTATGTTCAAGATTAGCACTCAAAATCAGTAAGCAGGTCTGGGATTAATTTTGTGGCTTTTTTGGATCTCATGCTGCAATGACCCTTATGGGAGGGGAGGCCTGTCTCAGTTTCTCCTTGGTAGTTAGTGCCCTAATCCAACAGCTAAAGGTCTTTTCTGGGGAAAGATTATTTAGTATTTATTACAGGAGATAACCTTGGGGTAATTCCCACTTCCCCAGGGAACCAAGCCCCTATTGAGCCATCATTAGGAATTCCTCATCCTCCAGCTTCTCCACAAAGGAAAAGAAGGGAAACCTAGTAGAGGCTGTAACTGTCCCCACATTTTTGGCTTGGGGTGCATTTGCGTTCTCTGTGCAGATGAGCAGGATTTTCCTGCACTAGCCAAGTCTACCTTTCCCATTGTATCATACTCATACTAGGCAGGTGGCAGGTGGGTTAATGGGTTAAAATGGCTTCAGGCACCTTATGTTTCTTCAGGAAGGGTCTCTTAGGTCAGTGAGTGCTCTTTCTACCCATGGGAATCTGGAGTTTGAGGAACAGAAATGAAAGAACTTTTTGCAAAGTAGAAAAGTTTGGAAATTCTCTGGACTGTTGGATGAGCAAGGGCTGAGTGCATGCTCTGAATTCCTAGCGGACTCAGTCTCCTTTTAAGTAGCTGTCTGGTCAATCACTCCTTTCCACTTTTAGCTTTAAAATTCTCCATAGTTTAGGGCTGGAATTGTGGCTCAATGGTAGAGCACTTGCCTAGTATGTGTGAGGCACTGGATTTGATCCTCAGCACCACATATAAATAAATGAATAAAATAAAGATCCATCAACATCTAAAAAATGTTTTTTTAAAAAGAGAATTCTCCATAGTTTAGATCTCTGCTCCTTACATCTCACTCCCCTCACTATCCGTGTCTGGCACTGTGCCAGTCAGCTCTGAAGTTCTGGAATCAAAGGTTTACATGGAAAAAGAGAGGGTCTCCACCCCCTTACCACCAGGGATTCTCCAAGACAGCAACAATAAAGGGAGCAGAGATTGCCCCAGTCAAGTCTTAGGCAGGGAGAAGATGAGAGGCGGCTCCTGATATACCCCCCACCAATGTTTCCCGAGAAATAGCAGCACGGGCATGCGTGAGCATGCATACACATTATTCCTCAGGACTGCAAAGAAAACACAAGTGGACAAATGATTTGAGCTGAGTAGACAGTTTAGACAGTGGGACATTGCATTCCGCATCCCACATAAGGAGAGTCCCCACAAGGAGCAGGGAGTACTACAGGAGGACAAGACCCCACATCCTTCCAAAGGTCTCCTCTGGCCAAGGTTCTTTGTCCTTCCCAGTTATCTGCTTGTGCTTTCTGCTGGCATTGGAGGAATGAGAAAGTGAGAACACCTCCCCAACTTTTGGAGAGAATGCAGTCTCCCAGCCCCACCAGGCTCAGGTGGGAAGGCCCAATCTCTTTGGAAGAGGCCTGATCTTCTTTCCTGTCCCTGGAAGATGGGGTTCAGCTAAGGTAGGGTAGGCAGTCAGTGACCAGGCAGGGTAGAATTGGGGGTCAATGCCTAGAGAGCAGGATCCTGTATTCTTCGGAAGATAGCTGGGAAATTCTTTCCTCCATTACGTAGAACTTTCTTTCCCTCCTCTGTTGAGGTGCCTAGATGTCTTATAATGGGATCTTCACTCTGGAAAAAGGAATGGTCCAATAAGTCCTTGCCCACTTTTCAGACTCCCAAACCCCTAGACTGCCATCCCATCCTCCTGGCCCTGACCTGGGTTCAAAGAGTATAGAAGCACTCTGGAAAGGACCTTCATCCTTACATTTCCCCTAGGCCCTTTACTTACCAGCTCTTCCAGAGGCACACGCTCAAACAAGGGGTGCCCTTCAAAATGGGTGCACATCCAGTGGTGTAGCTCCAGCACATCAGTTATGGTATATACCAGCCCCTGCATAGGCAAAATCAGCCTAGGTAAGGGCTGTATGCAACTGAGCAGCAAAATGATGAGAGTGATGATGGAAGTTCCTAAATACATTTCCAACTAATTATTAGTGAAGATTCCAAGTAAGCCACTCACCCCTCCTCCTTCCCAACTCACCCCAACTCTTAGTACATAGGCATATTCTGCCAGCAGTGTGGGACTGATGATTCGCCACTTGTGCTTTGTTCGCTTGAAGTGTGGATCAGGAAAGAGGAAGAACATCTTTGTCAACTGTGAGACAGATAGGCACCAACAAGGTTGAGACCTGGCCTCTAGGCCTGGCCTGCTTACCAGCCTAACCCACCAGGTCCCCTCCCCACCTGGCCTTTGCGGAAGAAGTTAGGAAGGTGCTTCATGGCATTACTACGGAGGCAGGCAATGTTCTGGAAGCCACCTCCAGGGGCTGTGCGAAGTGCCCGAATCCGGTCTTGTACATAGTCTGAGACCTTCACACGTATCTCCAGACCCAGAATCAGAGTGTCTGGAAACAGTGGTGATAGTTCCACTGGAAACAGAAATAGCAATGGGATCATCAACCTCATACTTGTGGAAATTCAAAGGGGTCAACACAAGAAAGGAGGACTCAATCTACAACTACCAAAGCCAAGAATGGGTATGATATACCTATATGAATTATTCTCTGCTGGGGATGAGTTGAGGGAGATACAAAAATTGTCACCAGGATTACAATGGGAAGGCTGAGTTACATATGCAATTTCCTTTACAGTTTTCACAGTGATTTCATACATGGTCTTATTTAATTTCTATAAGATTCTACAGTAGACTGAGAAGATGAGGACTCTAAGGGCCAGAAATGTTCAAGATCATAGAGCTAAGAAGGGGTAGAGCTGGAACTTAAACCAAGGTTTTCTACCTCTAAGTACCATGTTCTTCTCCCTATCGGATGTTATCTGTATGGGAAGATCTAAAACTAGGGAAGTGGCTTGACATGCATACCTGAAACAATAAAGACAGTATAATAGGATCCCAAAAACATAAGAGTGGAGAAGAAAAAATGTGACTAGTTGAAGGTATGGTGGGGGTTAGGGAAAGTGGTGGAATCCCTGAGAAAGACAGTTTAGGATCACTGACCACAGCAGCTAATCTCTGACGCTTGTGCTGACCGGATCACTGACCCAGCACCTGGCAGGCAAAATGGGGCTCAAGTAGGGACTGAGGCCAGACAGAACAAATGAGGTTCTAAGAGGCATTTGAGGCAACCTCCTCCCTTCTCCAAGGCAAAGGCCACACATCCAGAAGGGAGGTGGGAGGCTTTCCACACTGATGTCACCAATGTCTTAAGGGGGAAAGGTCACATGTAGTCCCCATCAAACCTGCTGAAGTAGCAGAATCTAGGCCCCTCCTCACTCCAGAGAAAAAGCCAGTGTTACCTAACAGGCCACCATAGCCACAGCCTATGTCTGCAAATTCCACTTGGGCCTGAGCTCGATTTTCTTTCTTATCCTTTGGATCATCATGGCTCTGATTTTGAGTGAGTGGGGCAAAGAACTCTGGATATAGCTCAGACCAGTCCATGTCCTCTGGCTTCACAGGGCTATAGGAAAAAAGACATAAGACATGTAAGAATATTGGTTATGCAATTTTTCAGAAGTGGTATTGCATGTGTATGGGTGGAGTATACAGAGGAGGATTTCTCAAAAATTCTGTAACACTAGACCCTAGTAGGCACAACGGAAAGCCCCCTCGCTCCCAGTGTGAATCACAGGCCCATTATGAGGCCCACAAGTTCCCCTTCTTCTAGAGACTGCCTAAGGCACTGAGATCCTCCTATTTTGTGTGCTCTGCGAGGAGAGAGTAAGATAAGGAGTGTAGGATTGTGTATATCTTTGTGGTTTTTTGTTTTGTTTTTGTTAAACCCAGCAAACAAAAGTGAAAGACGGAAACGACAACCTGCTTCTTCACTCTAGTTTCAGTAACTCTCTTCCCAGATTTGGCACCGCTACTAGATTTGGCACGCCCCCTTCCAACTGGCCAGCTCAGCCCTCAGCCAAATCTCTCCGATCCACCCCCTAACTGACGTCACCCAGTCGATTCTCCCGGGTCCATCCCAATCCTCCCTACAGTCCCAGCACAATTGCTCTCCCTGGCTGCTCCGAGGCTCCAGCCCTCTTTCCGCTCCCCCTCCCCGGCTCCTCACTAGCGCAGCGTGTGGTCCGCCATAGGGTTGGAGTGGGCGCGTTGCCTGTAGTAGCGCTTCTGAGGCTGCGGGGCCTCAGCTCCCACTGGGTTTCCAGTCTCGGTTCCCGCCATGATGCCGGGTCGCGGGTTTCACAGCATCCACGTGGAGACCGAGGCCGAGGCGCAAGGTAATGACGCATAAGCATGCTGCAAGCAGGTCCCGCCCCCTTAAAGACCCAAGAGCAAATTCGACTGGGCTGAGCTGGGAGGAGCTCAAGGGTCGAGTGCCCGAGCTGGCCTCCGCACCGCTAGTTTCTAAGCCGTTTGGCAAGGCCAGTCCGGGCACCAACCTCTTCTCTTAGGCTGTTTCTGCACGGTCTGATTACCATGCCTGGCTGCAGGTACCTGTGCACCCCACAGGTAGGAGGGATCTGGCGGCCTCGCCTCCTACAGTGGAATCAAGCACGTTTCTCTTTCCTCTCCCCGATCCCGAGCCCCCTGGCGAGGACACACACACACACACACACACACACACACACACACACACACCTGTCTGTTCCTAAGTAGGTCCTGTTGGGTATGTACTAGGGACCAAGGCAGGAGGGGCAGCTTCTCATTCCACCTCCAGGAAGTCCATCTGGAGAAAGGAGTGCTGACTCGGGGAGGCGGGGCTCGATGCCACGGGGAAACCGAGACGGGGGATGCGGGGGCGGCCCTCAACCTCTACTCCGCCGCAGACCCGGGATCCGAGCACCCGCCGTGGCTCCGATGTACTCTCTTGCCGGATGGCGAACTGCCGCCGGGATCCTGAATCAGAGCCGGAGTCAGTGTTCCCTCACGAAGTCGGCCTCTTTACTGACTCTTACTCCGAGAAAAGCCGGTTCTGTTTCTGTGGGCATGTACTGAACATCACGCAGAATTTTGGTTCACGACTCGGGGTGGCTGCAGGCGTGTGGGATTCGGTGAGAAAAGGGCTATGCCAGTTGAGGGTCCCTGGGAGGTACCACCGACCCTCGATTCCTAGTCTTCCCTATGGAGTCATCTCTGCTACTCTCTTTTCTCTCCCCCACCCCTCATAGGCTCTGAGCTTGTGCAACTATTTCGAAAGTCACAATGTGGATTTTCGAGGCAAGAAGGTGATCGAACTGGGCGCAGGGACCGGCATCGTGGGAATCTTGGCAGCGCTGCAGGGTGTGTGAGCTGGCATTGCGGAGGGAGGGGTTGGGGAACGGGAATGTGGAGAAATGGTCACTTCGTGGACTCTTGGGAGAGGGCAGTGCTTTGGGTTCAGCCCTGTCCCTCTCTTTAACAACCCCCCCCACATACCCCCACCCCTACATACCCCCACCCCCACCCCCGCCACCTTCTTCTGTGACAGAAAGCACTAATTAGCTGTCAGAGCACCCAGGATGGTTGATTTGAGGGCAAGAAATAAAAATTGGGCAGATCTTGTAGAAGTAGTTTCTACTTTTGGTGGTGGTGGGGGGAGGCGTATCAATGATTGAACCCAGGAGTGCTTAATCACTGAGACATCCTCTATCCTTTCTGTTTTTTTTTTTATCTTGAATTCTGAGACATTGTCTTGCTAAAGTTGCTTTGAGCCTCGTTCAATTGTTGAGGCTGACCTTGAATTTGCAGTCCTCCTGCCTCAGCCTCCCCAGTCATTGGGGTAACAGGTATGTGCCACCAATCCAGATAGTTTCTATCTTTTTGCTCTCTGTGATTTCATGGGGGAGTTTGTCAATTAAAATCCCCTTTGGGCATGGCATAGTGGCCCATGACTATAATCCCAGTGACTGGGGAGGCTGAGTCAGAAGGATTGCAAGTGTAAGGCTAGCCTAAGCAACTTAGTGAAGCCCTAAGCAACTTAGCCAGACCTTATCTCAAAAAATAAAAATAAAAAGGGCTGGGGATGTGGTTTAGTAATAAAGCACCCCTGAATTAAATCTCCATTACAAAAACAAGACAAAAAAATCCTCTTTGGCTTGGAGGTGGTCTTCTGTCAAAATGCATATGTGGGGGTATCATGTAGAAAAGTGACCTGTGGGTATTAAACCTTGTGACTGCTTTAGACTTCATTATGTATTAATATATGTTAGATTCCTTGGGTTTTTGGGAAGTGGGGGTAGGAATTTAGCATGGCAGACTTGGAAAAGGAAAGGGTAAGGAAAAGTTTGCTTGTATCAAGAACCAAAAACTAAAAAAAAAGTCTATTATAATCTAAGGAACAGACAAACCCTACACTGAAAAGCAATTATCTAAAAACTTTTTTTTTTTTTTTTTGGAGTGGTATCAGGGGTTGAACCCAGGGACACTTAACCACTGAGCCACATCCCTGGCCCTTTTTTATTTTTTATTTTGAGGCAGGGTCTCACTGAGTTGCTTAGGGCCTTGCTGAGGCTAGCCTTGAATTTGCAATCCTCCTGCCTCAGCCTCCCAAATGCCAAAGAGAATTTTAATTGACAAATCCCCCATGAAATCACAGAAAGCAAAAAGATAGAAACTGCAGGGAGCAGTGGTACATGCCTATAATCCCAGTGACTTCCCAGTGACTGGGAAGCTGAGGCAGGATTGCAAGATCAAGATGAGCTTGAGCAATTTAGTGAGGCCCTAAGCAACTCTTGTCTCTAAATAAAATACAAAAAAGGACTGAGGATGTGGCTCAGTGATTAAGTGCACCTGGGTTCATTCCCTGGTACCCCCCCAAAAAAACCACCCAAAAAAACAAATATGAATGAAGTCATGCAAATTAGCATGCCCTTGTTCATAAAAGCAAAACTAGGTTTTGGGAACCTAGTTAAGGTTCCTATATTAAATGAAATATTTTTTAAAAATAATTATTTTTTAGTTGTAGTTGGACACAACACCTTTGTTTTATTTATTTATTTTTATGTGGTGCTGAGGATCAAACCCTGGACCTTGCACATGCGAGGCAAATGCTCTATCTCTGAGCCACAACTCCAGCCCCCCTTTTTTTTAATTAAAAAAATTTTTTTTTTAGTTGTTGATAGACCTTTGTTTTTTATTTATTTATTGCGGTGCTGAGAATCGAAGCCAGTTCCTCATACATTCCAGGCAAGTGCATTACCTCTGAGCCACAGTTCCAGCGGCTAAAGGAAGTCTTCCCAGAGATAAGCATTCCTTCAACCAATAGTATTCCAAGTTCCCTAAGTGCCAGAAGTCATGCTAGATATTGGGAATTCAACAGTGATTTTCCAGGACTCCATAAGGAGCTTGTGGTTTAGTGGAGAAAATGGGGGGAAGCTGTTCAAGAGCTTTGGTGATGTATGTACAGAGCCAGTAGACTTGCTCTGGCCCTGTCTACCTTAACTCCCTGGGAATCCATCATGGGGGGAGCTCTGTTAGGTGAGGAGGAGATGAACATTGTGAAAACAGGGAATGTCAACAGCAACTTTTCCATGAGGGATGAATGGAAAAGTGTCAGGTAGTTATATTAACAGGAGAAAAAGCAGGCATATATATATTTTTAAGATGTGAATTGTTTTTACTAATTTTTAATATATATGAATATATATATTTATATTTATTTATACTTTTATTTATTGATTATTATGTGGTGCTGAGGATCGAACCTGGGACCTCGCACGTGCTATGCTGAGCCACAATCCTAGCCCCAAAAGCATCCATATAATGCACTTACCTTCACTTGCTACCAGACTAGCCTCTTTTCCTTTGCTCCCTGTTAAGTTGCCAAGTTAGAAATCTGAGTGTTATCTATCTATCTTTCCATCTATTTATCTATCTATCTTCTGTCTATCTCTCTTTTCTTGGTACTGGAGATTATACCCAGAGGCACTTAACCACTGAGCCACATCCCCATCCCTTTTTATTTTTTTATCTTGAGAGCAGATCTTACTAAATTGCTAGGGCCTCTCTAAATTGATGAGTCTGGCCTTAAATTTACAATCCTCCTGCCTCAGTCTTCCTTGCCACTGGGATTACAAGTGTATGCCACCACACCCAGCTATGAGTGTCATTTTGTCTCTTTCCCTTTCCCTCGAATTCCTGGTAATCATCCAGTCCTTGCATTATATGTCCTTAGCTCTTCCACAGTTATCTGCTCTACTTCCCACCACGTTGAGTTCAGGCCATTACCATTTCTTGCCTGTTTTTTCACAAGAGCCTTCATGCTTCCCTATGCGAAAGTTTGGCATACCCAACCTAGATTCTGTGATCCTCCCTCAGGCTTCCTCATTTTGGTGAATCAAACCACCATCCTCCCAATGTACCTAGACATCACCTTTCACATGTCATTGTTTATCACCCCTATATCATTATTCAAGTCCTATTGATTTTATCTCCTGAAAAATCTCCTGGATTTTTTCATGTATTGTCATATCCACTGATAGCTTCCCAGTCCAACCCACCATCACCACTTGCTTGGACTGCAACATAGTCATACTAGTCTTCCTACCTTGACTTTTTGTCCCTACTTAGACTTCTGCCCACTCCACTCAGCAGTCAGAATGACTTTCAAAATGCAAATGTGGAACTGGGCACCTTGGTGCATTCCTGTAATTCCAGCAGTCTGGGAGGCTGAGGCAGGAGTATCATGAGTTTGAAGCCAGCCTCAGCAAAAGCAACTCAGTGAGACCCTGTCTCTAAATACAAAATAGGGCTGGGGTGGTGGCTCAGTGGTCAAGTGTCCCTGAGTTCAGTCCCCAATACCAAAAAAATGCAGATATAATCACACCCAACCCTATGCCAAAACTTTTAGTGGGTTCTTTTTGTACTAGTGATTGAATCCAGGGCTTTACATGTACTGAACAAGAGTTCTACCACTGAGCTAAATCTCCAACTCTTATTTTATTTTGAGACAGGGCCTTGAACTTGTGATCCTTCTGCCTTAGCCTCCTGAGAGCTGGGATTACAGATGTGCACCTAGCTCTCCAGCTTCTTTTTGTTCTTCTCTTTCCTTCCTGTCCTCTTTATGCTATTGCCCTTTTGTTGGTTCCACAACCTACTTTGATGTTCCCTTCCTTGGGGACTTTATACAGGCTGTACTTTCTGTCTGAAACCCTTTTGCTACCTGGTTAATGCATATACATTCCTCATTGCTCAGCTCAACTATCACTTCCAAGGAAAATCTTCTTTGATAATTCCACCCCAGGCCAGTTTAGGCCTTTCTAGTACATATCCATCTGTACTCATTGGTCTCATTTTAAATTTGCTATCACTGACAGGTGGGTCTTAAATGCTAGTCTGTTACACTTCCCCTTTTCTGCTTATTCTTCCACTCCCCTAAACATCTGTTTCTTCCTTTCTTGTTCTTCAAAACTGAGTGCCTCTTCCACTATCACCCTCAGCTGATGACTTTGTTTCCCATCTCCTGATTGCTTGTATTTTCTCAAAAAATGTCCACATGCTCCTGCTGCAACATCTATTCTCCTGGGTCTGAGTCTGATACATTGCCTTCTGCTTTGTTGTTGTTTTTAGTGGTATTAGGGCTAGAACTCAGGGACCCTCTACCAATGAACTACACCCTCAGCCCTTTTTATTTTATTTTGAGACAGGGTCTCACTGAGTTGCTGAGGCTGACCTTAAACTTGTGATCCTTCTGCATCAGGCTCCCAAGTGGCTGAAATTACAGGTGTCCACCAACACATCTGGCTGCCTTTTGCCTTGTTATCATGGATCAACACACTGTGCTAGCTATAGTCAAACCCTCCATTTGTCTAAAGATTCTAAATTTTCCCACCAGCTCAAAGACACCGTTCCAGCAACAGCCCCCAAGCATCTTCTGTATTGTTGATTTTTCCTTCTCTTTGGGTTTTATTCTCCTCCCCTCTCTCTATATGTGATTATGTCTATGTATAATTATGTCTACTGTCTACACATATTTTATGTTATTATATACACATACATACATAAATATACTATAATTTCTCCTATCTCAGAAAAAAATACTCTGATCCTACATCTCCCTCCAGATACCAAGCCATTTTTTCTGCTCTGCTTTTTTTTAAAAAAAAAATTCCTCAAAAGAGTTATTGTCCACTGTCTCTGCTGCTTCTTCTATGTTTTTTCTCCATCCATTCCAATCCAGACTGCACCATGCCTTTCACTTCAATGGCTCTAGTTAAGGTTATGAGCTTCCTTTCAACTTTGTATTGTTAAACCCAGGAGTCTGTCCTCAGCCCACCTCAATCGACTCTGCATTTGACATTGCCACTTCCTCCTTGAAACTTTCTTTGTTTTCTGGAGTGCCACACCTGTTTCTGCCTGCCTGACTGGCACACTTTTCCCTTCTCTTTTGTCAGTGGCTATTCATCTTCGCAACTAAAAATTTGAGTGCCCCAGAGCTCAGGTAGTAATCTTTTGACCTTTTCTTTTTTCTGACTACATTCCCTCCTGAGCACTCTCAACACTTTGTGGCTTTGAATGTCCTTTTCATGTTTGTGACTATCTACTCAGTATCTTTATGCAGTGTCCAGAAACGACATTATAATTTCCTATTCAAACCACCTGCTGTAGCATTATTTGTTCAGTTGAATGGCAATTTGGTTTTCTAGTTAGGCCAAATGTCTGAAAACTATCCGAACTTTCCCTCTTTCTCTGTCATATTTCATATTCAATCTATTGGCAAATCCTGTGGACTCTATCTCCAAAATATATTCAAAAATATATTCTTTTGATATTTGAATATATTAAAAATACATTTGGTGGTACATGACTGTAATCCCAGCAACTTGGGAGACCAAAGCAGGAGGCTTAAATTTGAGGACTAAGTTTGAGGCCAGCCTGGGCAACTTAGCAAGACTTGTCTCAAAATAAAAAATAAAAAGGGATGGGGATGTAGATCAGTGATAGAGTACCCCAGGTTCAAATCCCCTAATGCCCTTTAATTGCAGAAATCAAAACACATCCCTTAAAACATTAAATCAGTTTATGCCTTTCTTCCATTTAAAATTCTTCCACAGTTTCCCAGAAATTTGAAAGCCAGATTTCTCAATCTTCTTATAAGACCCTGACTATAATTCAGTGCCTACTGTTGTCCCCTTTACTCTCTACTCTAGCTTCTGACACACTGTTCCTCACTCGCATCAGGCACCAGAGTCCTACCTCAAGGTCTTTTTGCTTGCTGTTCTGTCACTTGGTAGACTTTAGCCTGAGAGATCCACATGATTTGCTCTATGGTGCCTTCAGGTCTTTGCCCAAACATAACCTGCTTATGGAGACTTTTCCCAATCATCCAATTTAAAATGACACTCCCTGTCCTGATCCTTAGACATTTCTTATTTCTTTTCTTGCTTGACATTTCACCATAACACTTATTACCATTTGACATATGGTGTATTGTATTTCCTTTTTTTTTTAATATTTATTTTTTGTTCTTGGCGTACACAACACCTTTGTTGGTATGTAGTGCTGAGGATCGAAGCTGGGCTGCACACATGCCAGGCAAGCGCGCTACCGCTTGAGCCACATCCCCAGCCCCCCCCTTTTTTTTTTTTAATTGTTGTCATCTGTTTCTTGCTACTAGACTGTAAGCTCCATAGGGAGGGGACACTTGTCTGGCTGGTTCACTGCTGTAGTCGCAACACCTGGCATATAAGCACATGATAAAAATGAATGAATTCATCCTTAGTATTTCCTACATCTCTTTCTATAATACTCATCATGATTATAGTTAAATAATGATTTTTAATTTATAGTTAAATAGTTAATTTTGCAGTACATAGTGCATTTCTACCTCTAGAATAAAATTCAAGGAAAGCTGAGGTTTTGTTTTGCTCTCCACTGTCTCCTTAGCACTTCTGGGTGCTCAATTTATTGCATGAATGCTTTCTGAAATGCTAATCTGATCTTCACCCTGCTTTTTTTTTTTTGGTACTGGTGATTGAACCTAGGGACACTTAACCACTGAGCCACATCACCAGCCCTTTGAAAATATTTTTATTCAGAGACAGGGTCTTGCTAAGTTGTTAGCTTTGAACTTGCGATCCTCCTGTCTCAACCTTCCAAGCTGCTGAGGTTACAGGTGTGCACCCCCATGCCCAGCCCTGCTTCTCATCTTAAATCCTATTGCCCTCTATGAAACCTGAATCTCCTTAGCATGTTATGGTCTTCTTTTCTCATGTCTTGACACTTTTCTGTTCCACAACCTTTAAGTTACAGCCTTCTTTGAACATGTCATACTTTTCTCCTGCCAGGCCTTCATACTCACTATCCTCTGCTTGGAAAGCAACACCTGACTAACTCCTGCTTGCCCTTTAGAGCTCAGCTGAGGTCATGTCTTCTGGGAAGCTTTCCAGATCCCTGAAGGCAGCTTGTGTCAGTGGGGGTAGGTGCATAGCCCATCTCCAGCTCAGTCGTGCCCAGGCTTCTGCTGACATCTGATTGTTGTGTTTGGCAGAGAGGTTGAAGATTAGCTCAGAGGGAATGTTGATGTTGTAGAATGTGGAGTAATGAGAATAGCAGTCGGTGAGATGGATGTTAGGGCAACTAAAAGTCAAAGTGTGGACTTTGGGCTGTGAAGACATTGCCCTCTAGGCATTGAGATCTCTGGACCTTCCAACCAGGAGTCGGTGGTTGGTCCCTCTGACTTGCATTTCTCCTCCTTGCTCTCTCTCAGGGGGGGATGTTACCATCACTGACCTGCCAGTGGCCCTAGAGCAGATCAAGGGCAATGTCCAGGCTAACGTGCCAGCCGGAGGCCGGGCCCAGGTTTGTGCCTTGTCCTGGGGGATTGATCAGCATGTCTTCCCTGGAGACTATGACATAGTGCTGGGGGCTGATATCGTGTACATGGAGCCCACCTTCCCACTGCTACTGGGAACCCTCCAACATCTGTGTGGGCATCATGGCACCATCTACCTGGCCTCCAAGATGAGAGAGGAACATGGGACAGAGAATTTCTTTCAGCACCTTCTTCCCCAGCACTTCCAACTTGAGCTGGCCCAGCGGGATGAGGATAAGAATGTCAACATCTATAGGGCCAGGCACAGGGAACCAAGACCTGCTTGACGTCATTCCATTCCAGTAAAGGAACTGCATTTCTCCAAAGCTGTATCTCCAGAGCCACAAACACAAGGACCAAAAAAAAAAAAAAAAAAAAAAAAAGAGGATTTCCTTGGTGTCTCTCTCCTACTTCCTTCTTTGTTCCCTCAGTTATGCTTGGACAGATGAAGGCAGGTGTTTGTTTGCTAAGAATTCTGGAGTCCTAGAAGGATTGGCTTTTAGAGCGTAAAGGGGTTTTGCACAAAGGAGGTTGGAAGGGTCCCTGGGATATTTAAAAGTAAAGAAGGTAAATAAGATATGAGAACAGTGGCTGCAGTGAGACTGTCACTGATGACTTCCAGTCCTATTTATACAGAATGGACTTTTTAAAAAACCAAGATCTAGTCAGGCATGGTGGTGCAAGCCTGTAATCCCAGCAACTGGTGAGGCTAAGGCAGGAGCATCGCAGGTTCAAAGCCAGCCTCAGCAAAATCGAGGAACTAAGCAACTCAGTGAGACCCTATCTCTAAATAAAATACAAAATAGGCTCAGTGCCTCTGAGTTCAATCCCTGGGACACCCAAAAAAGAATAATAATTTTAAAAAAATAATAAAAAAAATAGAAAGGGCTGGGGATGTAGCTCAGTGGTAAAGTGCCCCAGTACCAAAAACAAAACCCTAAATCTTTGGGACTGGGTTTATAGCTCAATGGTAGATCACTTGCCTTGCATGCATGAGGCACTGGGTTCAAAACTCAGTACCACATAAATATAAATAAGAAAGATATTGTGTCCATATACAACTAAAAAAAAAAAAAAACTCAAACTCCCAAATCTAAAATCTATGGAGTACCCCCTCACACCCCAACAATAATCTGGTAGGGTCATGGCTCTAACTGGGTCAGGTCCTCCCAATCCTGAAGCTGGGGATAAGCAGCAGAGCTGTCTTTTGGGCTATAGCTTCTTTTTCCTTTTCAGAGCTGGATTTCTGATATCAGAACATAGTGCAGTGCAGAACATGGACTAAGTGCTAGATTCTTCTCACCTTTGGTTTTCCTTTCTAAGCTCCATTAGTCATTCTTTTCTAATGTGTTTGCTTCATTTTTTGTCTCCTCTCATGCTAGCTTCTCTGATCCAGGATCTCTTCTTGCTTAGGCACATAGTCACCTCTTCTGGACCCTCTGCCACTTTCTCTCGCCTTGGAGCCAGTCTGCAAACTTGGAATCTTCCAAATCAGCTCTGATTAGCTTCCACTGCTTGTAAAAGCAAGAACAAGCTCCTCTGCTTAGTACTTCCATCTAATCCCAATTTACCTCTCTCTTTCATTTTCCATTCTTTTCCTACATGTATTGGGCCTCTGACCAGATTGTAAAAGGTCTATTCTTTGTTTTCTAAATCCATACAAGAGTTCCTGACTTCTTCTGTCTTTATGATGATTCCCTGCCTGGAAGGGCTATTGCTACCTGTCAAAAAATCTTGCTTTTTGCCTCTTTCCTGAAAAAAAGCTTTTCAGCTCCTGTTTGAATGCGATTTTTTCCCTCTGAGATCCTTTAACTATTCCTCTTATGGGACCTTACTTTGACTTGTGTGAACATTTGTCTTATCCTTGTTTTCTCACTGTGGGATTTCCTTGGAGGGTAGAGCTGTGGTTCGTTTATTCATGTCTAATTCCCCGAAGGTTAGCACAGTTCCTGGCACACAAGTGTTCCACAGATATTTTGCTGATTTAACAAATACTTGCTAAGTTTATTGGAGGGATTCTACCCATCTACCTGCCTCAGGGAGTTTGTCATGAGTCGTAAGTGGAAAATGAATGTGAAAATACATTGTTAATAAAAAAAAAAACAAGTGTCAACCATCCGTCTTACATTATTATTTTTGACAACTTTATCCTTTGATTTTTCTTATTTTTCCTGTCGCGGATAACTCCCTGTGAAGTGTCTGAATCTATGCTGTCTCCATAAGTTTAAGCTGAATGGAGGCGACTATGTTCCTCTTGCCAGCAGGTGGAGCCACTCTTGTTTGCCACGTTCTGGGGAAGAATTTTGACCCTTCCGCCACGTCGTAGCCGGTCGTTTGGCCCGTACGTCAGCGGGCGGGAGTGAGCCGTAGCTGGCGAGATGTCCCTGCTGCGGTCGCTGCGCTTGTTCCTGGACGCGCGGACAGTGAGTCTCCCGGTGAGGACACCTGGCCCGGTGCTCACATTGCCTTCCTTGTAGTTTTCCTGTGCGTCCGGAGCGCACCCCTTCCCTTATCCCGACCCGCATTCAACCTGGTTCCACCTCCTCCACCGGCATTGACTCTTCTGTGTCCAGCTCCAGTCGCTGCCCTGTCCTTGTCTCCCCAGCCCTAAGGCTGCCTCGGAGCTGACGTGCTCTCTTCCCTCTCCCCGTCTCCTAGCTGCTTCCGGCTTCTCATCCCTGTCTTCTCACCCTTTCCAGGCCGGGTCCCTTCGGCTTCAGTCGCCCCAGCCACGGCACACCTTTCACGCTGCGTCCTGGTTGTCTGCCTCTTCTTCCAGCAAGGAGCTCCTTATGAAGCTGCGGCAGAAAACAGGCTACTCCTTTGTAAATTGCAAGAAAGCTCTGGAAACTTGTGGTGGAGATCTCAAAAAGGTTGGAAGGGGATGCAGTGTAGGGTACTAGGGTCCAACTTCAGTCTGGAGAAGTGATATTGGGGAGCGTAGGTGAGACCTGATGACCAGTGGCCCATAACGGCAGAAACCTAGGTGGCATTCTGGCTTAAACAACCACCTCAGCCTGTGTTAGTGGGGAGAAATTGACCCAGGGTTAACGAACCCTATATCATGCGAGACTGCTTGGTGTTTTCTGCCGCATGGACCTGTGTGCACTCAGGAGTCAGACCCTCTAGGACTCAAATTATGGTGCCTTCACATCAATACTTTGTGGACATTTAAATTAATCTTTTATTGTTGAATCATTCTTTAAAAAAATATTCAGTTTTTAGTTTTTTAAATGGACACAATGTCTTTATTTTACATTTATGTGGTGCTGAGGATTGAACTTAGTGCCTCAAGCATGCTAGATGAGTACTCTACCACTGAGCCACTGGCACAGCCCCCATAGTTGAATCATTCTTGTCTATATAATGAAAATAATACCATTTTCTCCATAGGGTGGTTGTGAAGATTAAAATTGTACAGAGCACCAGTTTCTGCAGTCTATACTCAGCATTTAGTGGTGTACTGCCACTAGAATTATAGAATTTAGGGGAAGCATAAAGAATCCGGGAACTTGAACATATTTTAGAACATCATTCAGTATAAATTCCGTGACTTTATCATCTGCTCTTCTTTCCAATTTATAGGCAGAGATCTGGCTTCACAAGCAGGCCCAGAAGGAGGGCTGGAGCAAAGCTACCAAGCTCAGTGGGAGAAAGACTAAAGAAGGACTGATTGGGCTGCTGCAAGAAGGAAATACTACTGTATTAGTAGAGGTAAGTTGTTGGAATTTCACATATCAGTAATAGATGGTCCTTCAGTGTAAGGCTTGTAGTTGACCTTTTGCATTCTAAAATAAGAAATTTGTTTGAGAATCATAAAGGGTAGTTGGAATTAAACTTTAGAGACCTTAGTTATTAGCTAGGGACTCATTTAAGTATATAAATGCACAGGTGTGGTCTAGAATATTAGTCCTAAATGTGAGTCTAGTGCAGTCTGTACCTTGTCATTATTTCCTGAAAATTTATATTTTAAAGTAGTAACTATATTAATTAGTTGATAGTAGAGAGTATCTGTTTTAGAGGAGGTTTTGGGGCCTTTGAAAAGAAGTAGGTGTAATTAGTTTAGAGTAAGCAGGGTGATAGCAAATGTGATTTGGAATTGAAGGAGGCTGGAGAAATGAGGTGTTTATGGTGTGCAGCCATAGGCAAGTGGTCAACTTGTAGTGAGCCCTTTACAACATTATGGAACCCCCCTCTGAATGTGTATGTTTGTGCTAATTCATTGGCACAGAAAGAATCACTTCATTAGTTTCTGGCCTTAAACAAGAGAGGAACTGAAGCTTTAAAACTCTGGAGTCATTTATTTTTGTTGAGTCTGAAGCTGATTCTATCAACATCTTGGTTTACTGCACAACCTTAGGGCACTTTTAGAAACAATCAGTAAACAACTTATACAACATCATTTATCCCTACAGGTAAACTGTGAGACAGATTTTGTTTCCAGAAATTTAAAATTTCAACAGTTGGTCCAGCAGGTAGCCCTGGGAACCATGTTGCATTGTCGGAGCCTAAAGGATCAACTCTCCACGTACAGTAAAGTGAGTTTGGAGGTTGTCTTCAGCATGCTGCATTTGTTCCTGTTTTGGTGTTGGGGATGGAATTTAAGGTCTTGTGCATGCTAAGTATGTGCTCTAACACTGTACTAAACCTCCAGCCCCTGCTGTTTGTCTGTTTTTTACCCCCACTACCCCAAAATCTCTGATTTCACTCTCTTGCTTCACATTGCTGCTTATATGTTATCTCTTTGGGGGAGGTGTATTTCCTTTTTGTTTTTCTTTCTCCTTATTCTGCCTTATTTAAAATTTTTTTATTATAGTGCCCATATGTTACATTTATCTACTTATATATTGTCTGTTTCCCCCCATAGAATGTAAGCTTCATGAATTTGTTTTTTCACTGCTATATCTTTGGTGAAAGAGAAGTGGGGGCAGCATTCAATTGGAGCTTAGTAAACCTTTGTTGAATGAATGAATGAATGAATGTCCATTGGATGGGATCACTCAAATTAAGCAAAACCATCTGAGGCTTCCTATTCAGAAATCTGGAATGCCCTGAGGAAAGTGTTTCCAAGTGGGGAGATTGGAAGAAGCACAATTTGGGATAGTAAACATATTCTGATTCATAGAAGGGTAAAGGAATGAATTAATTAGTCTACCTTTGATCCAGTATTATTGTCAAGACAAAAATGACCCAACCACTCAATTACATTTTTTTGTGTGTTCATTATCATTTATTTCTTTTCTTATTTATCCTTCTCTTGAGATTGTATGGTAAATGTTAATTGTTACAGCATTAATTAAAAAGTCCTATTTGGGCTGGGGATATAGCTCAGTTGGTAGAGTGCTTGCCTTGCAGGCACAAGGTCCTGGGTTCAATCGCCAGCACCACCAAAAAAAAAAAAGTCATTTAGCCAGTCTTAGTGATGCATACCTGTAATCCAGTGGCTCAGGAGGCTGAAACAAGAGGATCATAAATGCAAACCTTGTCTCAGAAACTTAGTGAGGCCTTAAGCAACTTAGTGAGATCCTATCTCAAAATAAATAAAAAAGGGCTGGAGATGAGGCTTAGTGGTTAAACATCTCTGGGTTCAATCCCTGGTACCAAAAAAAAAAAAATGTAGGGCTGGGGATGTGGCTCAAGTGGTAGCGCGCTCGCCTGGCATGCGTGCAGCCCGGGTTCGATCCTCAGCACCACATACAGACAAAGATGCTGTGTCCGCCAAATACTGAAAAATAAATATTAAAGTTCTCCCTCTCTCTTCCTCTTTCTCACTCTCTCTCACTCTTTCTAAAAAAAAAATGTATATTATATGAAAACTGTGTTGCATTTATTATTATTTGGGTGCTGGGTGGGTGCTGGGGATTGAACCCAGGACATTATACAGGGAACGCTACTGTGCCTGGCTAACAACACTCTTTTTTTTTTTTTTTTTTTTTTACAATTATATGCATAGATGGATCACTTGAAGTATAAATTCTTATCCTTTTTAGAGACACAAGTGCTTAGGGATCAAATCCAGGATCTCACAAATGCTAGGCATGTGCTCTACCACTGAGCTATGCTATGAGCTGTACGTCCATCCCCATAAATTTTTTTTACTTTTGGAGGCGGTACTGGAGATTGACCCAGGGATGCTTTAACACTGAACTTCATCTCTAGTCTTTTTACTTTCAGAGTTTTGCTAAGTTGCTGAGGATCTCACTAAGTTCCCAAGGCTGGCCTCCAACTTGGGATCCTCCTACTTTAGCCTCTCAAGTTGCTAGCGTTACAGGTGTGCACCACCAACCATGGGCATCCCCCTAAATTCTGTATCTATTTTTTTCTCTCTTTTGGTCTAATTTTTTTAAAAAAATTTGTATTTTGAAAAAATTCAAACTTGTATAAAAGTTGCCAGTGTTCTGCAATAAATTCCAGTGTACGCTTTGTTCAGATACACCATTTGTTAGTATTTTACTGCATTTGCTTTATCTCTATATACATATTATCGTTCCTTTTTATAGGAATATCAAATAGTATTTTTTTCAGATCATCACATGACAAAGCACATAGTGACTGTTGGGTTCATTATTGGTGATGTTAACTTTGATCCCTTGGTTAAGGTAGTATTTGCCAGATTTCTCCACTGTAGTTGCCACATTCCTCTTTTTAATTGACAAATAATATGTATGAGAGATTCTTTGAGACTCAATTGTTCCTCAGAAGACTTTTGGATAATGCTAGTTTTAGCATTCATTGATTATTCTTGCCAGGATCAGTTTTTACTACAATGGTCATTTAATGGTTATTTTTCTTTTATAATTTCTTCTGTATGCACTAATTAGTTGCATTCTACCATTAGAATTTCCCCCCTCTTTTTCCTTATTTAATGATTTACTTAGTACCAACATTGACTCATGGATTCTTATTTTAATTTTAATTATTTTTTGATTACTGGGGGTTGGCAAGCTGTCTACACTGAGCTATAATAATCTATGAATTTGACCAGTGCAAATCAAACCTGTACAAGCTGGCTTTAATGTCTTTTTGATATGTCTTTATTATTTTCTGAGTATTACCTTCTTTTTGGCATAACAAAATATTCTGGGTTTATTTCCCTGCCCCATCATGGAATTGGCCACTTCTCCAAGGAGTCCTTTTCTTTTCTAGATGGACACAATATCTTTATTTTGCTTTATGTGGTGCTAAGGATTGAACCCAGTGCCTCACACATGCTAGGCAAGTGCTCTACCACTGAGCCACAACCCCAGCCCATGATTCTTGTTTAATGGTACCAGGGATTGTGCCCAGGAAAGTTCTATCCACCAAACTATGTCCCAAACTTTTTAAAAATTCTCCTTTGAGACAGGATTTCACTAAGTTGCCTAGGCTGGCCTGGAGCTTGTGATCCTTCTGCCTTAGCTTCCCAAGTAGCTGGGATTATAAGTGTGTGCTACAGCGTTGTCCTCTTCCCCCATTCTTTGAGGTTATGTTAGTCATTTGAAATACAGTTGGGGTTTTCTGTTTGTTTAGTCAGTTTTTGTTTTCATCCCAGATCTTTGTTAATTTGATTTGATTTTTGACTATGGAAAACATTAACAAAGTTTCAAAAGCTTAAAATTATTTAAAGAAAAGAAGTATACCCAGAAGTCCTACTCCCCATTCTATCCAGTTTTCATTATTCCTATAAATAACCAACTTCACTGGGTTATGGTTATGCTTTCAGTATTTTTTTTTGCAAAGTTAAACATGTGTGTATATATATGTACACACACATACATACATATATATATATATATATATTCCCCCCCCACAGATATTTCTTACAATGATGATATAATGTGTATATATCCTTTCCTTTTTTAGTACTGGAGATTGAACCCAGGGGTGCTTTACCACTGAGCTCAACCCTTTTTATTTTTAATTCTGAGACAGGCTCTCACTAGGTTGCTGAGGGCCTTGCTAAATTGCTTAGGCTGACCTTGAACTTGTGATCCTTTTGTTTTAGCCTCCGGAGTTGCTGGAATTACAGACATGCACCACCAGGCCCATCTATGTATACTTTCATTTATTTATTGGTACTTGGGGATTGAACACAGTGGTACTTTATCACTGAGCTATAGCCCTGGTGCTTTTTAAAAAATTATTTTGAGACAGGATCTTGCTAGATTGTTTAGGGCCTCTCTAAGTTGCTGAAGCTGGCCTTGAACTGGTTTTCCTGTTTTTTTGTTTGTTTTTGCAGTGCTAGGAATTGAACTCAGGGCCAGATGCATGGTAGGCAAGTGCTCTACCACCGAGCTACATCCCTAGTCTTGGCCTTGAATTTGTGATCCTTCTGCCTCAGCCTCCTGAATCACTGGGATTACAAGTGTAATCCTGGAATTATATATACTTTTAATCTGCTTTTATCACTAATAATATATCCTAGAAATACTCTATAGCAGTTCCTGGAGATCTTTCTGTTTCTTTTTTCTTTTTTTTTCAACTGCATAGCAATTTGTTGTGTGGATATGCCATAGTTTATTTAATCAATTCTTCTGTGGGCATTGAGGCTGATTCCAAAATACTCCTTTTTTCCTTTTTGGTACTGGGGACTGAACCCAGAGTGCTTTACCATTGAACTAGATCCCTGCCCTTTTTGAGATAGGGTCTTGCTAAGTTGCTTAGGGCCTTGCGAAGTTGATGGAATTGGCGTGGAATCTGCTATTCTCCTGCCTCAGCCACCAAAGTTGCTGGGATTACAGTCATGCACAATCAGACCTAGCTCTGATTTCAAAATTTTATGATTAGAGCTGGGTGTGGTAGCACATGCCTATAATCCCAGTAACTCAGACTGAGCCAGGAGGATCATTAGTTTGAGGTCAACTTGGTCAACTTAGTGAGACCTTGTCTCGAAATGAAAATAAAAAGGACTTAGAATGTAGCTCAGTAGTAGAGCACTCCAGGTTTAATTCCCAGTATTATATATTGCAAAAAACAAACAAAGAAAACCCCACATGATTAGAAATAATTGTTTAATGAATAATTTTGTACATATGTACCTATATCTAGGTATTTATTTATTTATTTTTTCTTTTTGGTGGTGCTGGGGATTGATCCAGAGATTTGTGCCTGCTAGGCAAGCACTCTACCAACTGAACTATAATCCTAACCCTTATGTCTAGTTTTAAGTGTATGATAAAATTCTTAGAAACTGTCAGGCATGGCAGAACATGTCTGTAATCCCATGTATTCAGGAGGAAGAGGCAGGAACATCACAACTGAGGCCAGCATCAGCAACTCAGACTTTGTCTGAAAACTAAAAAATTAAGAAAGGGCTGGAAATGAAGCTCAATGGTAAAGTGTTCTTGGATTTAATCCCCAGTGCCAAAAGGGGGAAAAATGTCAAAAACAGAACTGCAGGGTCAAAAGGTAAACATATATGTAATTTTGTTAATTATTATCTAATTTTCTTCCATTGGATTTGGAATATTTTGCATTCTCACCAGCAATTTGTAATTCTCCTAGGTTTAATGTTTGGAAATATTGAGCCTGGTTTTTAGTAATTTATATTTTAAGAAGTTAGGTTAGGGGATGGGAGTGGAATGGAATTGGGGATAGTATAGTGATAAAATAATTCATAAAAACAAGACTGTTAACATTTTTTTTTTTTTGTACTAGGGATTGAACCCAGGGGAATTTACCCACTGAGCCACAGCCCCAGTCCTCATTTTTATTTTTTATTTTGAAGCATGGCCTCTCTACATTGCTCAGGGCCTTACTAAGTTGCTAAGGCTGACTTTGAACTTGCAATCCTCCTGCCTCCGCCTCCCAAGCCGAAAAAAGAGATTACAGATATGTGCCATCACACCTGGCCTGTTATCAATGTTAACATTTTTGGCTTAATGAAAATATTATCTGTTTCTGTTTAGTTATCTTAACCATTTTCTTAGAAATAGACTATTTTTGCCTGTTAATAATTTTTTTGGTGGGGGGTACCAGCGATTGAATTCAGGGGCACTAGACCACAGAGCCACATCCCCAACCCTGTTTTGTATTTTATTTAGAGACAGGGTCTCACTGAGTTGCTTAGTGTGTTGCTTTTGCTGAGGCTGGCTTTGAAATTGCAATCCTCCTGCCTCAGCCTCTCAAGCTGCTGGGATTACAGGTGTGTGCCACCTTGCCACTATTAATAATTTTAATAGTGCAAAACTGATTCTTGTTTGTTTTCTTGTGCACTTAGGGCTTCCTCAATTCCTCTGAGCTTTCTGGACTTCCAGCTGGGCCTGACAGAGAACGCTCTCTCAAGGATCAATTGGCCTTAGCAATAGGTAAGTATTTGTAAGGATTCTGGAAACTAGAAATTAATGACTAGATCTTTTGGTATCTTTGCTGTTCCTCGAATATTTCCATGGAGAATTGCAAGCTCCTGTGCCTTTCATCAAGAGCCAGATGATATGAATGTAAGAAATAGGTTGTGTTAGGTGTTAGGGAGCAATAGGCAGTTTGAAGAGCTTCTCTGCTGAAGCTAGCACTAGCACCAAACTCTAGCCACCTGTTATATAGTAGGGTAAATGGAGTTCCAGTGATTACTGGATTCCTTAAAAGAATTCAGAATTATAGGCAGAAATCTCAGTTTTTAACTGTTTGCAAACTAAAATTATTTTCATTATTGTGCCAGCCAAACAAAGTGTGGCTAAGTTCCAATTGACTACCTCTTTATATGACATAGGGAAAATAGTACTTTAAAAGTAAGTTTTTCTTCTTTATAAACAGTTCTAGGAAATTTTAGGGTCATTGTTTTTAGGAATTTGATCTCAAGATATCTGGTTCTGAATTTGTAAAGATATGTTCTTTTAGAGCTCACTGATGTTGGAAATCAAATCTAGATCATTATGGTGGGAGTAACAGGGATTTGCTTGTTTTCTGTATCCTTAGTGGAGGAAGGAAAGAGGGCTGGGATTGGAATTACTGGGATTTTTCTGCTCCTCTGCAGTTTCCAGTCAAGACGTTAGTTCTGTTTTTATCAGATCATAAGTATTTATGATATTCCAGTGAGTCCTAGATGAGAACAAGCAGACTGTTACATATTAAGAAATAGGTGACTAAGAAATTAATTATTATTAAGAAATTCTGGAAGAACTTATTAAGAAATTCTGGAAGAACTGGGTGCATCAGCCTTGTCAATTTCAGGGAATTAACAATTGGGTAGATGTTTTAAGATATTTTAAAATTTGGTTTCTGGATTCTCCCTTTTCATAACTTTTAGCTTTAGTTGTGGTTAATCCAGACATATTTATCCTGACCACTTTGTTTATCCTCCTGCTCCTTCCTACTTTTTGGTTTATTTGGACTTCTGAGAATGGCATCTGAGAGAAAGGAGAAAACTGCAATCTGTTTTTGGTTCTCATAACTCTGATAATGTCATCCTTTTGTTTTTAAGGAGAGGAAGTCAAAACTATCAGATGACATGGCTTTTGGATTTTCTGGGACTTTTAGTTGTAGACCTTTTCCTGATACAGTGAACAATAAGGAGTTGTTGATGTCAGTTATGGTTATAGGGTAGGGATGGTAATTCAGTGGTAAAAATCACATATTTGCTTTGGAGTCAGATCTGAGGTGTTTTTTTTTTGTTTGTTTGTTTGTTTGTTTTGTGGTGCTGGGGATTCAATCCAGGACCTTGTGCATACATGGGAAGCACTCTACCAACTGAACTATATCCACAGCCCAGATCTCAGTTTTAATTCCAGCTCTGCCATGTACTGTTGGGTGGGTTACTTAAGCACTAGTCTAAACCTAAGTTTAATGTATTAATAATAGCTAGCATTTAAGTGCTCACTATGTGCCAGTTACAATAATAAAATACTTTTGCATATATCACCTTATTTATTTCTCTCTATAACCCTGAAGGTTTATAGACCAGGAAACTAAGGCTTGATAAATTAGTAAATAGGGTTATGTCATTAAGTCTCTTGCCGAAGGTCATATAGCTAGCAAGACATAGAACTAAGACTGTGTCTGTGACACCATAGCTTCTGTTTTAAATACTAGAATACCTATCACATAATGCTTCTTCAAGTACTCCCCTACCATGCCCCTGTTCCTCTTTAAACAAAACTGAAAATTATATATCTTTGAGGAAGGATCACCTTCCAAATTTAGACTCTTTGTGCATATATTAGTATCACCACAGGTATCATATTCTGGTGATGTGTTGTTTTTTGTTTGTTTGTTTGTTTTTAATAGGGAAACTCGGAGAAAACATGACTCTTAAACGAGCTGCATGGGTGAAGGTGCCATCTGGGTTCTACGTTGGTTCTTATGTCCATGGAGCAATGCACAGTCCCTCGCTCCACAACCTGGTACTGGGGAAGTATGGGGCCCTGGTCATCTGTGAGACACCTGAACAGAAAGCAAACCTTGAAGACCTTGGCCGCCGCCTTGGGCAGCATGTGGTGGGCATGGCTCCTCTCTCTGTTGGCTCCCTGGATGATGAACCTGGGGGAGAGGCAGAGACCAAGATGCTGTCCCAACCATACTTGCTGGATCCCTCCATCACATTGGGACAATATGTGCAGCCCCATGGAGTTTCTGTAGTAGATTTTGTGCGGTTTGAATGTGGAGAACTTGAAGAGGCAATAGAGGCTGAATAGGTTCTAGACACTTTTGACTTAGAAGAAAATGTTTATTTTTATTTCTGGACATCATAACAAAAAGAAGAAATTGCTCAAGCCTCTTCAAACCCAGAATTTGTCAACTGAATTTTTAATGAAATTATATAGTTCATGGGGTAAAGTTAATAAATAAAATATTTTTTCCTTGTTTGCATGCTACTGGATTTTCCTTGTTTGCATAATACTTGGGGGATTGGACCCAGGGACACTTAACCACTGGGCCACATCCCCAGCCCTTTTTATTTTTTAATTTTGAGACAAGGTCTAAGTTGCTTAAAGCCTTGCTAAATTGCTGAGGCTGGCCTTAAATTTGTGATCCATCTTCTGAACCACTGGGATCATAGGCGTGTGCCACCACTCCCTGCTGAGTTTAGCTGTTTATTATTTTATTTTGGGGGGTATTGGGATTGAATTCAAGGCACTTGACCAGTGAGCCACATCCCCAGCCCTATTTTTTTGTATTTTATTTAGAGACAGTGTCTACTGAGTTACTTAGTGCCTCGCCATTGCTGGCTTTGAACTCGCTATCCTCCTGCCTCAGTGTCCCAAGCCACTGGGATTACAGGTGTGTGCCACCACACCTGGCTTATTTTTTATTTTAATTTTAATATTTTTTTGTATGTGGTAATGGGGATTAAACACAGGGCCTTACACATGCTAGGCAAGCACTCTGCCACTGAGCTATATCCCAGCTCTTTTAAAAAATTATTATTTTTTGAGACATGGTCTTCCTAAATTGGCCTCAAAGTTGTGATCCTCAAACCTCCTTAGTTACTGGGATTACAGTATGTGCTACACATCTGCATGCAAGTCAGATTTTGACATTCTTGTACTAATGACAGTTATTACAGTGGTCCAGTTGTTGAGAGAGTTCAATCAACACTGTCTCTTTGCTTTTCCAGTACTAAAACATTTTCCCAACATAATATAAAATTACCATAACAAGTACCCAAATACAGAAAAGAACTCCATTTGCTTATACAGATTATTTTTATTTGAAAAGTTAAAAATGCTGTGGCATGTAATGGATCTGAGCCTTTGGATTTTGACCCTGAGATATATGTGCAAATAACTTAAATGCTTTGTGGGTTGAGTAGACTTCAGAAGTACTGATCTTAAAATTTAAAGCAAAAGTAGGGCTTTGCATGGTGTTATATATTTTAAGATTAGTTTTTGATTCTCTTTCTCTTGGCTTCTCTAAATTCATGCAGTTTTAGTATTTTCTGCTAAGGCTTTAGCCAGAAGACCACAAAAGCCAAAAAGTGTATAAGTTAATGTTTTAGATATAAGAGATAAATGAGAAAAAAATGGAGAACATGCTGTGATTTTCAGATTCTATAAATGTGTCTAAATCAGTAGCAGGCAAAAGTTGGTAGGTAAATTCTTTCCCAACATTGGCACTATCTGCTGTCTTCTGTGTTCTTCTAATAGGTCTTCTTGCTTTAGAAAAGCCCCTTTTCTTTCTTCAGTTGGAGCTGTTTCCAGCCAGGCAGAGCAGTAAATTGCCCTCTTGTAATGCCAAACACAGACACAAAGTCCTGTTCAGAGAGATAATTCTAAGAGAGAAAACAAAGTTTCTGATTAGTAGGAAGATATGGTACCTATTGGTGCTAACAGAGGTGGGGAGAGTAGGGGCAAGAGGGAGACCTATGTAGATCCTTGGAGGGGGAAGTAGAATGAATTGTTAGGAAGGCTATACTAGACTTAAATTATTCAAGGCCAAATTGTTCTTCAGGTAGTGGATCCCCAAGATGGCCTGTGGAAGAAACTGACTGGATTCCCTGCTCTCATGATCCCAGTTTCTTTCCTGAAAGACAGTAAATGGATTATATAAAATGGACAAATTATAGGGGCTGGGGATGTAGCTCAAGCAGTAATGCGCTTGCCTGGCATGCACGGGCGCTGGGTTCGATCCTCAGCACCACATAAAAATAAAATAAAGATATTGTGTCCACCGAAAACTACAAAATAAATATTTTTAAAAAATGGACAAATTATAGAGATTAGATTTTGGAGGAATGGACAACTAAACTGGTGCTTTTCCTTATACTAATGTCCTTAACTACCCTTTTTTGGGAGGGAGGGGCTTACTAGGGATTGAACCCAAGGGTGTTTTACCATTGAGCTATAGCCCCAGGTATATTTTTGAGATAGGGTCTTATTAAGTGGCTTAGGCTGGCCTTCATCCTGGTGATCTCCCTGCCTAAGCCTTCCAAGTCCCTAGGATTGCAGTAGTGCACCACTAGGCCCAGACTTAATCAACTTTGGTTTTTGGTGCTGGGGATTGAACCCAGGGCCTGATACATGCTAAGCATGTGCTCTACCGATAAGCTACATCCTCAGACTCCCAGAATATTTCAAGTGGATCTTACTGAGACCCTATAGTTCTCCTAACATTTATTTATTGATGTAATGATTATTTTGTATCCAAGTAAAGCTTATTAATATGCGGCCTCTACTTTCAAAAATGTTGTAGTCCAGATACTTAAGACTTAGTTAGGACATTGTAATAAATCCAAAGCCCTTTCCCAAATCAACTCTTCCAAGGGGAATTTAATTAATTCAACATGAACATGTTAATTCATTCATCAAAAACTTATCCTATCTCATAGGCATCTTTTTAGGAGTTGAAAAGATGGGAATATGACTGAGCATGGTGATGTGCACTTGTAATCCTAGTGGCTCAGGAGGCTGAGACAGGAGGATCACAAAGCCAGTCTCAGAAACTTAGCGAGGCTCTAAGCAACTCAATGAGATCCTGTCTCAAAATAAAATATTAAAAAAGGCTGTGGGCTGGGGTTGTGGCTCAGTGGTAGAGCGCTTGCCTTGTATGCATGAGGTTCTGGGTTCAATCCTCAGCACCACATATAAATAAATAAATAAATGTATTTTTTAAAAAAAGGCTAAGGATGTGTCTCAGTGGTTAAACAACCCTGAGTTCAATCCCCTGTACCAGAACTACACAAAACAATGAAAATATGATGGCAAACAGGACAGAGAAGGTCCTTCCTCCTAAGCATATTACTAGTAGGGGATATAGACAATGAACAAATTTAAGGGGACTGGAGGGGATGAGGGAAGCAGTGTCTGATGGGGTGGTTAAGGAAGGCTTTCCTGGGGTGGTGATGTTTGAGCTGAGACCTATACAGTGGGAAGGAGCTGGCTTTGTGACTGTCTGAGAGAACATTTGTTTAGGCATGAGCACTAGGAAGTGTAAAGTCTCCAAGGCTGGGATGAGCATGTTTAAGGGTAATAAGAGGGTAGTGATGAAAATCCCAGAGGGTGATGGAGCCCGGATTATGTAGACCTTCAGTGAGGAGCTATTTGAGCTGTTTCAAACAGGACAGTAGGCATCTGCTTTAAAAGGTCCCTTTGATAGCCAGGTGTGGTGGTTCACTCCTGTAATCCCAACTACCCAGGAGGCTAAGGCAGAAGGATGACAAGTTCCAAGCCAGCCTGGGCAATTTAGCAAGACTTTGTCTCAAAAATAAAATTTAAAAAACTACCCAGGGATATTGCTCAGTGGTAAAACACTCACCTAGCATGCGTGATGCCCTGGGTTTAATTCTCAATATTGCAAAAAAGATCCCTTTGGCTATTATAATGGCCATGTGGAGAACAAATTATAGGGATGAGGTAGAAATCATTTGGATTACAGTAGTACATGATGGCTAGATTAAATCAGTGGCAGATAGATGGAGAGGAGTAACAGAGGCTAACTGATGGATTCATGTGAGAGGTGAGAAAAACAATCAAGAAGGAGCTCTTGGTTTGAGCCACTGGGTAGCTCTAGTGTCCACTGAGTGCCTACAATATGCACAATGTCCTAGGCCAGTTACTGAGATGGGTGCTTTACTGACAGCTCCACTTATCCTAGTTCCTTTAGCCACTCACCTCCTTTTTGGCAGGGTTCACATCCTCAGGAAGCTCCTGATTCTGATTTTTCAATAGAACTTCTATAGGGTAATATTTTGGCTCACTGCCAGCAGAATTCAGGGAAAGGGTTGCATTTTTCATGTCCTAGGTATAAAAGTATAGACATGGGAAAAGACTATTCAGTGCAGTGTCTGGCAATCACAGTTTTGCGTGTATATAATATTTAACATTTTGTTTTATACCACTTCATCCTTCATAGTCATCTTTGTTCTCAAACTTGGCTGCATGTCAAAGTCATCTGGGAATCAAAAATATTCAGAGTTTGGATTCTTCTTGGGAAAGTTGATTCACTAGGCCTAAGGTGAGTCCTCATAGCCAGTCTGGAATACATGCTGTATTTTAAGTCTCTTTTATTATTATTTTTAGGTACTGGAGATCCTACCCAGAGCCTAGTGCATGCTAGGCAAATACTTTACCACTGATTTAAAACTCCGTTCCTAAGGCTCTTTTAAATATTATGGTAATATACCTTTCCTTGACTCTTTTATTTAGGTCCTACATTTCCAGTATTTTTTTTTTTTTTTTGTACTGGGAATTGAACCCAGGGGACTTAATCACTGAGCCACATCCCCAGTCCTTTTTATTTTTTATTTTGAGATAGGGACTCACTAGGTTGCATAGAGCCTTGATAAGTTGCTGAGGCTGGCCTCAAACTTGTGATGCTCTGGTCTCAGCTTCCTAAGCTTCTGGAATTACAGGCTTGCTTCAATGCGCCTGGCTTAAATGCCTTCAGATGGAAGTCTTATTTTTCTTAAAAACAATTTAAAAGACTCTACATAACCATTATCTTTGGAATTTGACTTTGTAGAGCACAAAGAACATTGCCAGATGATTTGAACTCCTGGTACTATACAACACTTGTCCTAATTTTGTGTGTGTAGGTGTGTGTGTTGTACTGGGGAATTGAACCTAAGGGCACATTACCCTTGAGCTGCATCCCCAGTTTTTTTTTTCTTTCTTTCATTATTTTCCTCTCAGTTTTTATTTTTTACTTTGAGACATGGTCTTATTAAATTGCCAAGGCTGGCCTTGAACTTTTGATCTTCCTGCCTTAGCCTCCCGACTTCCTTGGATTATAGGTGCACATCTACTTGCCCAACCAATCATCCTGATATTAAAGAGCTGTTGGATTCCTCCACTTCTTTTATCTGTTAAAACAGTGGTAAATGACCTGCAATTCTGTGGGCTTAACTGTCAGAAACTGATAAAAATATAATTTGAATGAGAAATTTATTCACCAAAACTGCCAATAACTTTAATCTCTCCTAAATGGCAGAGAGGCAAATAATAAAATAAAATTAGTTTTATTTTTTTTATTGTTCTTTTTTAAATAGCAAGTCTATTCAAAGTTCTGGAAGGCAGAAAGATAAGGAACTTAGGTCTGAGATCTGTTTTTCAGTCAACTGAAAAAATCTTGACGCCAGGCTCAGAGGCAAAGACCTGTAATCCCAAGCAATTTAGGAGGTTTGAGGTAGGAGGATTGCAAGTTCAAGGCCAACCTCAACAACTCAGTAAGACTCTGTCTCAAAATTTAAAAAATGAAAAGGGCTGGGTATTTAGCTCAGTGGTGAAGTATCCCTAGGTTCAATCCCCAGTACTGCATAAATAAATAAATAAATAAATAAATAAATATATTTATATATATCTATCTTGGGGTTGCTCCTGGTAGAGCACTTGCCTGGCATGTATCAAGCCCTGAGTCCAAACCCCACCATTGAAACAAAACAAAACACTCTTCTTCCTCAAGGATAGACAACTAGGGCAATACTAAGAAAGACATGGTAGAGCTTTGACCACTAGCATTTGCTTTTTTCTTTGGCTCTGGGGCTTCTCCAAGAGCAAACCCAACTCACAGAAGTGATTTGCATGATAGTAGCAGCATCTCCCAGCTCCTCCTTTAACTGTTCATATGATTTTCCAGCCTGAGAAGAGAGAGAAAACAGGAAGAGATATTGCTGATAGGGGAGAAACATCTTAGGCCTGGTCTGTACCTTCAGGAAAAACAAAAAGTCTGGAGAATCAGATAATACATAAGTAAGACCAAAAATTTTGGTTTGGATCCGTGCAGGCTACAAAGATTCTTTAATTTACATTCTTTGAAAGTATTCCTTCAATGCCCCCCGTAAGATTTAAGAAAGAGCAGTTGAATGAGTTAGTAAGCCTGAATTCTTCTTATTGACTATGACTTTGAACTTGTCCTCTGAGTGCCTTCATCTGTAACATAGGAAACACAATATCTGCTCTATCAGAATAGTTTATAAAGATCAGAAAGTTGATGTGTGTAAATACACTTTATAAACTGTATTACTTCACAGTGTCTACTGCCAGAGTCAAGCTGTGAATGCTCTAACGGAACTTACTGCTTTGGTGGTGAAGGGGAAGAGAAGAAAAGTAAAAAGCAGGGATTGGAGTGGGAATGGGAGAAATAAGGTCCTTGGTTTTACTTGGCCCCTAAATCTGTACACCCCATCTCCTCTTATTTCTCTAAATGTAAGAACAAAATAACTTCCCCAATCTCTGTTCTTACACTCCAAATGTGAGGGTCCCAGGCCAGGAACCAGCCTGTGAAGGTGGGAGGCTCAGAACCCTGTTTGATGATCAGGATGGGTGTATGGATGTCTCGGCCACTCGGGTGAGTGTGCAGGTACTCCTGGGCAGTAGCAAGGGCCCTCTCCTTCTCTATGGCATTGGCCTCAGCTCCAATCCACAAGAACACCTGTTGTGGTACAGATTTAATATTTGTTAATGAGGTCAGACCAAGGACTAAGTACTAGATCATATATCTATCCCCCTCAGTAATTTACAGCCTCAGAAAATGTCTCAGCCTGATTTGTTCAGCAGAGAGAAAGGTTTTCCCAGAATCAGCTTGATATTTTTGGTTTTAATTGCTATGTGTATCTCCCAAATCTACATCGCCAAATCTGAGCTCTCTCTGAACCTCAGCTTCCTAAATCTAACTTGCAAAACTTCTCCTCTTGGCCGTCTCCAACTATCTCAAATAAAATCCTCCTAAAATATAGTTCCTCTTTTCTAAATGTATATCTCCACTCTAAGTAAATGGTATTCATTCATGTAGGGCAGAATTCTGGGAGGCATGTCCATAACCCTTCATATCCAGTGAGTCACCAGTGCAGGTCAACTAGACTTCCTCTGCCTTTGTCAAATTTGTCATTCCTCTATCCCTATTCCATTGCCCTCTGCAGGCCCACAGCAGTTCTTACTTGACCCTCATCTACTTCTAACTGGAACTTACAGGAGTGAGCTCTCTAAAGTGTAATTTGACTATGTCACTTACTTGCTTAAGCTTCAAGATAAACTTCTTGACATGGTAGGTCAGGCCCATACCTACTTTTTAAGCTTCATTTCTAAGGTGGTCCTTAACTCTAGCTTATGTTCTGATAATATTTCATGTCTTGCTTTTACATGTGCAATTTTCTTTTCCCACAAGGCTTCTCCATCCTTTGCCTGCTCATCTGTTGAGTTTAATCCTGAGAGTCATCTCTTCTAGGAAGTCTTCTTAGCAACCCTTAAACTGTATTTAGTGCCCTTAATTTGTGTTCCTGTGGCTCCTCATCATGGCTCAATGATATTTCTCTGGCTCCTCCCACCAGCTTGTAAACTCTGAGAGTGGAGCCCTTTATCTTGATGACACCCAGCTGGTACAATGACTAGGCATGGAAGAGGTGCTCAAAGTGTTTGCTGAGCTGAACAGAAGAACATGGTATGTGGAGGAGGCGTTGCCTTGACAATACCCATCCATACCCTTTGGTTCCCTAAAAGGTCCACATTATCTGGATTTGGAATCTGTTGCTATTGATCCTAAGATTAAAGGGCAAGATGATGTGATGACCAGATTTTCCCAAAGCAAGGTGGGAAAATTTCCAAAGTGGTTTTAACCATTTTTCTGTACTTTGTGACCATGGCAAAAAGCAGGCTCTTTCTTTGGTTTCTACTAACACATGTTGACTTGGGGATGATACAGGGTTATCCAGGGCCTATTCTGAGTGTCAACATATACAAAAATAACCTAAACTGTGGGCATTCTTGTTATTTGTTCAGAGTTCTGTAGCTGGGTCTTACCTGATCCCAGGTATCCAGGAGCATCACATCACCTGGGTTCAGGTCATCCTGGGTGAAGTCTGTGATTTCAGTGATAATGAACCGGCCAGTCTTATTAGAACATTCAAAGAGACGGGATTGGACATCTAGGGTTTCCTGCTGTAGTCTACAACATAGTCCATTTAGAGGCACTGATGTACATAGAAATCATGTTTTTAAATCTGAAAGAGATCTTAAGAGTTTGTGCAGTTCACAAGCTTGGAGGCAGGGGGAGCCAAGAAGAGAATACTGTATTCCCATACCTTTTGTCATTGGCATAGGGAGTTTTACCTCCCAGTAGGTCCCAGAACTCAGCTGATTCCTGGCCTTCTGCCACAGTTTCCTCGGTGCCATCACAGAGAAGACTGGCCAGCTCTTTAGCCATTGCCCGCTCATCTCCACTAGATCCCTGAGAGTCGGGCAAGGAAGGCACAGATGTTAGTCACATGTGGACACATTGATGTGGACAGAGAAGTTTCAAGACTAGCTCGGTGTAATCAGGATTAGATGCCAAGACACAGTGCCTCAGGATAAGGGAAGATAGGTTTGTTCTAGTGGTGGGAAGAGAAGAAGGAAGACAGAATGTGCGGGCAAAGAATAGGGCTGCACTCTGAAACCTGCAGTGGATATAGACAAGAGTAACAGTCACCTTTATTTCAGCTTCAGCTGGAATTTTTAGCACCTACTTTTTTTTTTTTTTTTTTGGTGCTAGGGATTGAACCCAAGGATACTTTATCACTGAGCCATAGCCCCAGCCTTTTTTTTTTTTTTTTTTTAGACAGGGTATCCTTAAGTTACCCAGATTGATTTCCAACTTCCACTTCCTCTGTGATGCTTCTGCCATGGCTTCCCAAGTAGCCATGATAGCTGGGATTACAGATGCTTGCCACCATACCCAACTTCATTTCTGTGTAAAACAATTACAGTTTTTTTTTTTTTTTTCTGGTGGAGCTGGGAAGCAAACGCAGGGTTTTACATGCTAGGCAAGCACTCTATCTAGACTATATCCCCAACCCCAATTTCAGTGCTTTTTAAGGAACTAATGCAATATGAATTATGACAACATCATTTTTTTTTGTTGTTCTGTTAGCATCTTTCCTGTTATAGGTCAGCAAACTCATGTGGGAAGATTGACTTATCTAGTCTGCATCATGTTTGTAGTTGTTTATGGAATATCTCTTGGATGTAAGCCGGGTTATCCGTGATTTTCTGGTGAAGGCCTGACTGTGGGGAATGTTGGTGCTTCCTTTGAAGTTTCTTTAGGGAAAAGGATCCCCCTTTTGAGCACCACACCAGTCGACTTTTTAGTTCCTTTGACCTTGCTGACCTAGGATCAAGGCCACAACAAGGCTGGGCTCCAAGGGACTGGCCTGACCACTGGGCCCAGCCATCCTACCTTGCCATACCATAGGTAGTGCTCTGCCTGGGTCTTTAGCAGAAAGACATCATTGGAGTTTAAGGAGGAGGCGAAGGCTGGAACCTCCACTGCTTTGGTGTTAGATTTGTCATTTCCTCGAATCTGGAAGAGTCTTACTGGAGGGTCAGGCTCGGTATTTCCTTTCCTGGAAGTCCCACCCTAGAGCAAAGAGGAAAAGGAAAGTCCGGAATCTTGCATTAGGCTGGCTGTTGTGGGAAATGTGGATGTATTTGATGCTATCTTTGTCTTTCTAGAGCTTCTAGACTAATAGGAAAGGGTTAGGGTGAGCTGGGGCTGTGGCACAATAATATTAGCTTTCATTATTTTTTTATAAAGCATAAGGCTTTGGGGGCTGTGGTTGTGGCTCAGTGGTAGAGCACTTGCCTTGCATGTGTGAGGCATTGAGTTTGATCCTTGGCACCACATAAAAATGAATAAATAAAATAAAGGTATAAATAAATGTTTAAAAAAAATAAAAGAATAAGGCTTTGTCACTGGTTGTGGTTAGTGAGACCCTGTCTCAAAATAAAAAATAAAAGGGCTGAAGATATAGCTCAGTGGTATAGTACTCCTTGGGCTCAATCCCCAATACTGACAAAAATAAAATAAAAAGGGGTAGGGGATGCAGCTCAGTTGTTGAGAGCCCTTGGTTCAATCCCCAGTACCATACACACACACATACAAAAAAAAAAAAAAAAGAAAGAAAGAAAGAGGAGGAGGGGAGAAGGAGAAGAAGAGGAGTTGTATTTTGTACCAGGCTCTGTGATTTGGGTCTTACTAATACTTTGCTGATCCTGATTCTCATGATAACTCTTAACTCTATGAAGTAGTAATGAAGTAGGTATTATTATTCCATGATGCAGATAAGGAAACTGAGATTTAGAAACCTGGCTGATAAATAACAAGACTAGGACTTGACCCCAGACAGATGTGATATCTAGAATGTGGCCTGGTAGTGCTTTAGTCAAGCTTCTGTTATGGTTTGGATGTGAGGTGTTCCCCAAAAGCTCAAGTGTGAGAAAAGCAAGAAGATTCAGAGGAGAAATGATTGGATTGTAAGAGTCTTAACCCAATCAGTAAATTAATCCCCTGATAGGGATTAACTCAGTGGTAACTGGAGGCAGGTGGGGTGTGGCTGGAGGAGGTGGGGCATTGGGTGCGTAGCTTTGGGGTATATATTTTGTATCTGTAGAGTGGAGTCTCTCTGTCTGCTTCCTAATCATCATGTGAGTTGCTTCCCTCTGCCACACTCTTCCGCTGTGATGTTCAGCCTCATCTCGAGCCTCTAGGAATGGAGCCGGCTGTCTATGGATGGAGACCTCTGAAACTAGGAGCTCTTAAATAAACTTTTCCTCCTCTACAATTGTGCTGGTCAGGTCTTTTAATCACAGCAGTGAAAAACCTGACTAAAACAGCCCCTCACCTCATAGATAACCAGCTTCCCTTTGAAGATGGCCATGAAGTGGCGTGGCTCCTTCCCCATGCTGACATGAACCTGCACGGGAGCCCCATCCAACTGCTGATCCAGCTGCACTGCCTGGTATGCTGAGGCTGCCAGCTCATCCTGTGAGGCGTGGCGGCCCTGCAGCAGTGAGAGGGGAGCCATGGGCCCTGCTTCCTGCCCCAGCCCAGTGGCCAGAGGAAGCACATCTGGATCCAAAGCTGAGAGCCTGTACCTGCCAGATGTATAAGATGTAATTTGGCTTCCCGTTCACCTCATATGTATAAAGAACCAGATAGCAATCTCCTCCATAGAAGAAGCCGTGCCACTGATGTTCCACAGGGACCAGCTCCAGGTTTTCAATTCTCCAGACCTGTGAACAGAAGGAAGCACAGTTCCTTAGAGATAGGTGTGCTGTTCAGAGAGCATTACCCAAAGGGAACTGGGCCATGCTTAGTGGAGTACCAGGTGGGTGAGGTGCTAACATTCACTCCTTGTACCCCTTTCCTCTCTGGTTCTTCTCTGCCAGTGGTGAGGGCTTGTCACATATGCATGATTTGAATCCTGAGAACTAGGTCATGGGGCTAGAGGTGTGTGCTCAGTGGTAGAGTGCTTGCCTTACATGTGTGAAGCCTTAGGGTTCAATCCCCAGCATCGGCCAGGTATGTTGGTACACACCTATAATTCCAGTGACTCAGGAGGCTGAGGCAGGAAAATTGCAAGTTTGAGGCCAGCCTCAGTCACTTAGCAAGACCCTGTCTCAAAATAAAAATGACTGGGGTATAGCTCAGTGGTAAATTAACCCCAGGTCCAATTCCCATTTTAAAAAAATAAGAAAAAAATTCCCTGAACCACAAACAAAAAACTAAGTTATCTTTATTGGGTGTATCCTGTCCAACTGGGTTTTTGTAGGCTAGGCAAGCATTGATTTGAATATATCTGTCAGGTGAGTTACTGGTAGCAGATTTAGGGATGTGTCTTTCACTTCCCTGAAGCATTGTGGGGAAACTGTCAACTTGCAAGCCTCTTATAGAATACTGAGGAACCAGAGGGGAAAGGGAAAGGAGAGCAGACAGAATCACCTGCCTCCTCTACAGCAGGCAAGAGGACCAGTGTTGCCCTCACTGGGCTCACCTCAACTTTCCCACTGCCATCATCCACCATTCTTTCCTGGGCAGCTACCTCTGGCTTTGTGTGTAACAGAGTCACATCAAACTTGTCCTGGGAAACTTTAGCTGCATAGGAAGAGTTGGGAAGAGCGGTGAGTGAGGAGCACCTATGCCTGACTGTCTAGTAGTGACAGGATTCTCTGGGGGCAATCTCACCAATTTTACCAATGTTGAACATTTTCCCCAGGCCTGTGGTCTGGTCCTTCACTGACCACCTCTGGAACAGCTGCTTGAACATGGCTGACTCAGCACCATCATTGACGGTCTCCACGTTAGTGCTGCTGGGGTAGCCCTTCATTCTGATGAAGCCCTGTAGACGCACCCGAATACAAAGGCAGGTCAGTTGGGGAATATACTGAGCTCTTTGCTTCTCTGGTAATTAACCCCTTTGAAGTTAGTTGGTAGGATCCCTCTTCTCTGGGAGTCAAAATTCTAACTTCTGTCTAAGGACCAAATTACCTAGCTCAAAAAGTGCCTGTGTAGAACATCTTAGCATCTCTTCATAGGCCTATCATGATTATGATGATTACTGTTTTTGTAAGACCCTGAATGCTGTGTTCCTTCAGCACTTATATAGCTCTACTGACTTTGTATTACTGTCATTTGCTCATTTATTGCTTTGTAAGTACATCTTGTCTGCTGGGTCTGCATGAATATCATAAGCTCCTTGAGGAAAGGACCATTAACCTTGACATGCGATATCTCCTTCAATAACAACAGTCACCTATTATGGAGCAGGTGCTGTGTGCCAACTACTGTTCTGAATGTTTTACATATGGTATTTAACCCTCACAACAACCTAGGAGATAGTTATTACCCCTGTGTTAGATGTGGAGAAACTGAGGCTTGGTAGTATTCAGTGTCTTGCCCCAAAACATTCAACAGGAAAAGGTAAAACCTGGATTTGAATCTTGGTTTGTCTGACTTTGAAGTCCATGTATGTTACCTCAGTATTATATGTGCAAGTGCCTAGCATGGCTCTCTGCACACATCTGAAGTGATATTAGTAGATGTATTACCACACATCTGTAGCTCCTACCAGGGCTTTAGACATGGCCGCCTGTTTCTCAACCTTTGTGGCTCCTTTTCCTTTCCACACGTAGATCTTGGTTCCACTTTGGTCCACAATGTAGCAGTCCTGAAGCAGTCAGGAACAAATGTGGTTACTGCTGTTCAAGATCAGAAGGAAGGACTTGCCTAGGCTCTGTTTTTTATTTATTTATTTATTTTTGTACCAGTGATTGAATCCAGAGGCATTTAACCACTGAACCACATCCCCAGCCTCTTTTTACATTTTATTTAGAGACAAGGTCTTGATAAATCGCTTAGGGCCTCATTGAGGCTGGCCCTGAACTTCTGATCCTCCTGTCTCGGCCTCCCAAGTCTCTGGGGTTACAGGCATGTGCCACCATGCCTGGCTCCAAGGTTCATTTTTGAAGCCAGGTCTGGCTACCCTGAGCTAAGCCCCTTCAAGCTGTACTTACATCATGGTTCAGTAAGTCCTGGACCAGAGGCCTCGTTGCTACCTCTGTGACCACCAACTGCCCGACCGAATCTGAGACACTGGAGAAGGGAAGAGGTTAGCCTGCACCTTTTCTTCTACAAAGAATCCTGTAGTAAATTTGATGTTTCAGTTGGGTGTATCTGGGTGGAGTTTGACTTCTTAAGATAGACATGACTTAGATGCAGTCAGGAATATATAGACTCTGTTCTCTGGAGGAGACTTTTGTCCCAAACTTTATTCTTTCCACATCTCTGAGCACATATAGACCAGCGGACAGGAAAGGTCTCCCTAAGAGAGCAGGACTGCGTTGCTAACAAGAACAGAAGATAGCTGCCTCCTTGAGAGGGGAGTCTCTGAGCTCTTAATGGGAGTTGTTGCATTTCAAAAGGACAGAGAAGAAAACCAGGTGCCTGCACCCAGAACAAGGAGCCAAGGTGAGTGCCTGGCTTTTTAGGGGACACCTTCCACTACCCAGCCTCTAGCCAGCAGCCGAGTTTATCTACTCACTGATATAGCATGATATTTGATTTCTGCTGCTGATCTATGATCTCATCAGGGACTGCAGGCTTGATAATTGAGCGTTGACCAAGGGTGTCCTGAAGAACCTTCATCAGCTCTGGGCTGGCTGCCTCCTTGTCTCCTTCGATCACTCCTATTTCAGCACGGCCCCCTCGCTCCCTGTCCCGAATGTCCTTTGCCAGAAGCATAGCCTGTTAAAGAAGCCCAAGGAAGCAATCAGCTCATCTGGAACCCCTTTTTGCCTGATAGGTTCAGGGGGAGCAAACTTAATTCTAGACACAGAGTTATTCTGATGCCGAGGAGTCCTGCTCAGAGTAGTCTAGTCAAAGATAGGGATCCAGTTAGGCACACCTGTAATCCTAGTTACTCAGGAGGCTGAGGCAAGAGAATCATAAGTTTAAATCCAGCCTCAGCAACTTAGTGAGACCCTGTCTCAAGGAAAAAAAAAAAAAAGGCAGGGTCCACTTTGAATCTTAGAGAACAAACAGCATGGAAGGAAAAGGGTAAAATTATCTGAGAGGGCCCAGACTCATAACCAGGCCTGAGAGGAGAGAGCTCTAAGACTAAAAGGCCATACCATACCTTCAGGCGCTCTCCACTGTTGCTCTCTGGACCATTCCATTGGATGATGACCTTTCCAAGGTCCAGCAAGAAGACATCACCTTGGTTAAAACTGTCCCAGCTCATTTCCACCTGCAGGTGAGAGGTAAACGTTGTTGAGGAGATATTCTTAGGTGCCAGGTAGGGAAGCCCTGGGCCCAAGGTAGTCAATAGGCAGGACTCACCTCGGTGGCCCTGATATTTCTCTTCCCCTTCACGTGTAGCAGCCGCTTCACATCATATGTGTTGGTCTCCACATGCTTCATCCCAGAGGCCACACCTCCCTTTTTATAACTGAGGGGACATCCATGCAGTTATTTATTGCGCATCTGTGCCTAGGTTCTGAGAAGACTGCTGTGAATTATACAGATGCATCTTCTGCCCGGATGAGTGATGACAACAAATGAACTAGGTAAATACAGATGGCAGTAGCTGTTTTCCTACAAGTAGACTTGGTGACTGACTTTCTGATAGGTCAAGGCAGACGTCTCTGAAGAACTAGCATTTGACAGCTTCAGCAATGGCAAGGTACTGAAGAACTCAGACCCTGTCTCTAAATAAAATATAAAATAGAGCTGGGGACATGCTTAGTGGTTGAGTGCCCCTGAGTTGAATCCCTGGAACCCTCTCCCCCACAAAAAAGAACTGGCATTTGAGCTGGAATATTACAATTAGAAGGAGCCAACAACACAAGGAATAGTGTTCCAGACAGAGGGAAACTTCATTGGAATTTTTTGTTTTTAATTTTAGGTACAAAGTTTGAATTAATGTAACTCCTCAGTTTATGGAACGTTATCATCATTGGCCTTATAAGCCCCTCTGGTGTTAAGTGTCTGTGTACTTCCTATTATCTATGTGCCCCGTTCCCCTTCTTCCTCCCACCACACTCTTTCATTCTCTTTTTTTTTAATATTTATTTTTTAGTTATAGTTGGACACAATGCCTTTATTTTATGTATTTATTTTTATGTGATGCTGAGGGTCGAAACTAGGGCCTTGCACATGCTAGGCCAGTGCTGTACTACTGAGCTATAACCCCAGCCCAGTTTAACAACATCTCTTTTCATTTTCATTTCAGTAAGATGTGTCCTGTTGCTTATGTGCTTTTTTTTTTTAAATAAAACAGAAGTTGGATTCTGTTATGTAGTAGTCTATTTCATACTGTGTTCTGTAAGCACCATGTCTGTGAGATGTGTCCATGTGCTAGATACATAATCTAATCTGTTGCTTCTGGTGCACATGTTCAGTCTCCCAGTTAATCTGCCCACAGCTTCCTACCACCACTGACACAACTATCAACATTCTGGTTTCTGTGCCTTTATGGTCCTGAGTATGTAAAGCTCTCTTTGAGGTGTATACCCCCAAGTGAAAAATTGCATTAGTGGCACTATTTTCCACAATGCAGTGTCAGTCCACACTGCCATCAGCAGGCATGAAGCTCCATTTCCTTGCGGCCTCACCAGCAGTTGGCACCACCCAGCTCTCTAATTTGTGCTAATTTAATAAGTGTCAGTGGCAGCTTTGTTTTGCTTTGCATTTCTCAGATTACTTCTTTCTTTCTTTTTTTCTTTTTGTGGTACTCGGGAAGAAACCCAGGGAAGTTCTCTACCACTGAGCCCCTCAGATAACCTTCTTCATGTGAATTGGCCCTATGGGTTTCTTCTGTTAATGGCTGTCTCTGTCCTTGTTCAGTGCTGATATTACTACTTACACGATGCCCTGTTTGAAGTAGCCTCGGAAGGTGTCAGACTCATGGAACTGGACCTCTCGGTGCTGCACAGGGCTGCCTCCCAGGTAGTCGTCCAGCTGTGTGGTGTAGATAGCTGCACAGCTCTGCTCATCCTGGGAGGAGTCCTTCCCGATCCAGAAGTGGATGTTCTGGGAGAGAAGACTGCCCAATCTCCGGGTCTGGGATGCAGCCAAAGAGAGCAGGTCAGGGGTCAGCTTACCTCCCCTTTGCTGCTGGCTCCTCTGGCATGGGAAGAATGTGGCATAAAGTTGTTTGTGCTCTGCCCTTGGCAGAGTAGGATTCCTCCCCTATCCCTGCAGTGTACTAGAGTTGCCGTGTCCTTTTTGCAGACCAGCTATTGTGGCCCAAGCTTTGACAGCCCAAATTCCTCCCCACATTTGGGGATCTTTTCTCAGTTGGATTATTATGGTTTTTATATATATGTGTTCCCTCAAAACTCTTGTGTTAATGCAGAGATGTTCAGAGGTGAAATGATTGGATTATGAGAGCTGTGACCTAATCAGCCCATCCTACTTTGAATAGACTGACTGGGTAGGTTGTGGCTGGAGGAGGTGGGTTGCTGAGGGGGAGGCATCCTTCCAGGGATCATTTTTCCTGCAGGTCCTTCCTCTCGCAGCTTCCTGGCCACTACAAGTAGAGCAGACTCCTCCACCATGCCCTTCTGCACTGTTTCTTCCTCACCTTGGGCCTGGAGCAATGGACTTGGGTGACCATGGACTAAATCTCTGGGACTATGAGCCATTATAAACTTTTTCTTTTCTAAGTTGTTTTTATCAGATATTTTGGTCACAACAACACAAAGCTGACTAACACAGATTGCAGACTTACCTTGCAGGTCCTCCTTGTGACCCTGCACCTAACTTCTGATCATGCACAGCTGACCTGTTTGTGCTGTTCATGTGGGATGTTCTGTCCTTCATTAGAATGGGAAGAGTTAGGCCTTTTTCTATGTCTGGTCTTGTGCCTCATCACTTTAGTATGAGGCCTGGGTCTCTGGAGGGAGAAGTGCTGCTTGTGGGTTTAGACTGAGGGCTTCATACCTGCCTTTGGATGTAAAATTTTAAACCCAGGCCTATCAATGGCCTCAAACTGGAGGCCTGCTCCCACAGCACTGAGGAAGAAGTAAGATGGATATCAAGAAACCCTATTTCCTTCCCTCACCAGCAGATCTCTCAACAAAGCCCAGGAACTGGCTCTCAGGGGAGATGGTCACAGGAATGGGGAGTTTGGCGCTCACCGAGAGGATGATGTAGCAGTCCCCCTCATAGAAGTTGCCATGGGCACTCAGGGGCACCAGTGCCAGCTCCATTTTCTGGAAGGACAAGGGGTATAGATAATCTGCATTCCTTCCTCCTTCCTTACCCACAGCCTCTTTCTCTTTTCTTTGACACAGGTGGTAGGGGAGAAATGTTTCCATGACCTTACAGGGCCAGGTGGCCAACACAAGATTTATGTGGTCACCCCTCTGGCTTCTGTGAGTTCTACCTGCATCACCCTGGGTCTGAAGTTGGGCCCAGTACTGGTTTCCCTGGCCCTGTTATCCCCATGTCCTGCTTGGTCTCATCTCGCCATACTGTGAGGAACCTTGTGAGTCACATGCTGCCCTTTGCAGGGGAGAGTTGGATATAGACTGTGAAGTAAAAATTCTCAGTTGTACCAATGCCTTCAGTACTCTTGTCCCATTCTCTGATCACCCAAAGCCAGCAGGCCTGCCATGTAGAAAGGGCTGGAACTTTGTGGAGGTGAGGAGGAGGCTAACGGTAGTTGGAAGTGCCCTTGGGGAGCTGAACTCCAAGCTGAGTCCCATATCTGGGTTGGGGCCTTGATTTGTCACTGCATGCACTGCTTGTCCCCAGAGGGCCATTCACATAGCCTCTGATGTAAATTTTCAGTCTCTTCAAGTGAGGTAAATCTGTAGGCATGTTTGTATTCTATGTGAGATGTGTCTGTTAAATCTCAAAAAGAAGTATATCATAATTCTTAAAACTCCATTTTAGTACTAATTTATATTTTAAGTAAACTGGGATCCTTAAAACAATGGAAATGGTCTGAGTCTTTCACAAACTCTAAGAGGCTTTCTATCACTCCTTCCTGATTGAGGAGAGTGAAGGGAGGCATCATCTCTTGGATTTTTGTTTGTGGTGCTGGGGATTGAACCCAGGGCCTTGCATATGTTAAGTAAGCACTCTATCACTGACCTACATCCCCAACCTCTTAAAATTTTATTTTGAGGCAAGGTCTAAGTAAGTCATTCAGGCTGGCCTTGAATTTGTAATTATCCTGCCTCTGCCTCCCAAGTAGCTGTGATGATAGGTATGCACCACCATGACTGGCACCTCTGGGTTTTATGCAGTAGTAACTGACTGGACTTGGGGAGGGTTATCCTCACATCTGGCAGGCAGAGCGACCCAGGCCAGAGCTTGGAGCTTAGTCACCCAGAGGGGTACAAACGCAGGGGGAGAAGAGATGAGCAATGCCTCCTCCATGCAGTGCCCTCACCACCATCCTTCAACTCTTTGTAGAAGAGTGCCCTGTAGAAGACATGTTCCATTTATCTGACTGGAGCAACCAGGAGTCTCCTGGGAAAGTTCCACCCATCTTTCCAGAGCATTTACTGGAAGTGCAGACTCCTAGGAAATGGCTGGGAAAAGGACAAGCTAATTTTTGTTTGGAGTCCCATTTTCCAGAACTAAAAAGCATTTTTTCCTCTTGCCACCTATCTGTTTTAAGCATCAGGGAAGGAACAAGGATGGGAAAATGTTCTCAAACCATAGGATCAGGAGGATTGAAGGGCTGTCATGTAGCAGACCTGGGCAGTTGGCTAATAGATCCCAGCAATCAGGAGTAGGATGTGCCTCCCACCCTGCTCACCTCTATTCTCCAGGTGATGATCCCAGGGTCGTTGCCCACAGCCCTGAAGGCGCTGCTCAGAGACATGGTGCTTGTCTTCCCAGGACTGAAACATCATAGAGCAAGAGGTGATACCCCTTGAACTGGGCATCAATCCAGTTTTTCTTGTAAATCACATCCCAATCTTGAACAGCTATCCTGCCACGTCCTCGTGGTGCATCCCCACACCATTTCATCATTATGTGGTGAGCCTGGCTGGCCTAGTCCCTACCCACAAGTCCTGCTTTCCACCTGCCACTTCCTTTGTTAAGAGCTCTGGTAATAGCTATGAATATTTTCTAAAGGAGTGATGAATATTTTAAGTCTTATGTTGAGTCACTTTGCATACATTATCTCATTTAATTCTCAGAAGGTGAGCATATTTTCTTCATCTTGTAGTATAGCTGAGGTTTAGAGAGGTTAAATGACTTGCCCAAAGATATATACTAGAATGAGATCCATATCGATCTTAAAATCTCTGCTATTTTGACATATAGCAACCCTTCCTAAATTTATCGAAATTCACTGGCTTGTGGAAAGAAAACCTGGTTTAAAAAAATTTTTTCCCCCAAGGTTTTCTTCTTTTACTCTTTAACTCTTCCCAGATTCTCTGCTTGAAGGTTCTCTTCATAGTCACCTCTTTGTTTCCATCTTTCTGTTTTTATCTTTTTTTTTTTTTAAAGTAAACTACTTTAAAACTCAACCTTTTTAGAACCCTGGAAGACTTCTTCCACCCCCAGCCCTGAGGTCTTCAGTTCCTTCAGGCCTGAGCAAAAGGAGGAAGTGGTAAACAGTAGTCCATGTATCCATGTGGATCGCAGGTTTTCTGAAGTCCATGCATGGCTTGGGTTAATAAGCATCTGTACATGTCCAAGGTCACTTAGAGGCTTTAAATAATTTAAATGCCTCCCTGGGTAGTTGCTGCTCTCAAGGAGATTGCAGTCTGACAGCATGACAACTAGTGAATGTTAGATTAGTTTCTAAGGAAAAAGGATGAGATTGGTGGATTTACATAGGAAAAAAAATCATCCAGGAAGGACTATGTGGATTTTTGCTATTTGGAGGCATATTGTGTTTGTTACGAGGAACATGTCAGGGCTGGAGTGTCGCTCAGTATTAGACCAGTTGCCTAGCATTTTTGAGGCTCTAGCTCGCTCTCTCTCTCTCTCTCTCTCTCTCTCTCTCTCTCTCTCTCTCTCTCTCTCGCGCACGCGCACACACACACACACACACACCCCTACATGCCCCATCCCCACAACAAAAAACATGTCTAAGGATACTTCAGCTTTGATGGAGGTTTGGAGAATATGTGCCATTATCTAGTACAGACTTTGGCAAAGCAAAACTAAAAGAAGAAACTAAGAGCAAACTTGTTTTGTGTACTGCTAGAGCAGGACTAAAGCAGAGCAATGATGCGGAGCAGCCAGTGTTTGAGGATTTAATTTGATAACTTATGCTGCCCCACCCTCTGCTGCTCAGAATTGCCAGGAAATATTTGTGTGAGCTTTCTTCAGACCCTGGATTTCAGTTATTAAAGGCAAATACATGATCCAGCAAGGGGAAAGGGACCAAGGCCAAATCCATTCCTTGGAGATGGATACGTATCAACCTGGTAAATGCCAAGCTAACTGGCATTATTTTGAGCTGAGTTTCAGATCCCCAAAGCAGTCCTATTTCCCAGCAGAGACTTCAGAACTGGGAAGGTGCTCACTCAACTGGAGACCCTGAATGCAGGTGATGATATACTCCAAAAAGGGACTTCTCACTACACTGGAACACCCCCCAAAATCTAATTTCATCTGCAACAACAAAGTCCCAAAAAAGCTGGATCCCTCCCTTTCACCCTTCCCAAGTTCTAATTTATAATTCACTATCCTTTGAGAGGACTGCAGAGATTTTTGAAATGGGATTCGAGTTTTGAAATTCCAGATTAAAAGTCAGTGGTCCTGAATCTCACAGAGATACCTTTATGGATGGACCCCAAGTAGAGGAAGCTGGTTTACTTCTGCCTTGCCCCATGCCACCTTCCTCAAAAAGATAAACACGGTCTTCATCTTTCCCTGCTTTGAAAATGTGCCCTATCTGTTCAGTGGTCTTTTAAAAATGCCTGTTTACCTCAACAGAAGTTTGTAAAACTGGTCACAAACACCTGATTTAACACTTAAAAATTCTTATCCCAGAAGAAAAAGCGAAATAATTTTTCCTTTCTGTCTCATTTAGTAGGATTGTTTCACTAATGAGTACCCTTATATAAGCCAGAGATCTTACCTTGCCTGGTGAATTCCTAGTTTTTTGGTGAATTAGCAGCAGTAGTATTGAAGAGCTACCCCAATGCAGGAGGCTTCAGGTCCTGAGGACTTAGCAATGGCTGCAGAGACACTAGGTTATATTTGCTTGTGTTTGCATCTTAACCACATTTTCCTGGTCCTGGCCAATCACAGCCAACCTAGCCCTGGGCTTGACTTATTCAAACCAGAGGGAAAGCTTTATCTGTTCCTATTCAAAACAGTAAAAACAAGAGCAGACTTTTAAAGGCTTCTTTTTAACTCCAGCTCCACGCCCTGATCTATTGATTTTTTTAAAGTGCACAGCCCATCAATAATGCAGGGAAGAGGGAGGGAGGATATGAAATTTGCCATATTGTAGATATGAATGCATTACACTGATGACAGGAGGCAGGGGCTGGAGCTGCCTGGTGTGTACCTGGAAGTCCAGGCTGGCAGAGCCTGAGAAGCTTCTGGCATTTCTCAAAGGAAGGGACAGTTTGGGAGAGGGGTCAGTAACATTTTGCTCCTTGCAATCTCCATCAGTCATTCATCAGTCCAATCAGTATTTGAGTGCCTACTGTGTTGCCAGGAAATTTCAAAGCTTCCAGTTTGGTAGCATGTGGGAGGGGCAATAGGAAAATCCAGACTTCATTTTCCTTAGGGTTTCTGGTTTGAGCCCAGCAATTGATAGGACACCAAGCACACACTTGTCAAGTACCTGGATGGAAATGGAGTTGGTGCCAAAGAGGGGCCCAGAAGATCCTACTGCTGTAACCTTATCTGGAACCCAGTGCTTGTTCCACTTCATCATGATGGAAGGGGTTGTGAGAAGAGTAATGCCCTCTGAGTGCCCAATGAACAATGGCAAGTTAAGGAGGCAGCTCCCATTCCCAGGTAGGTTTTTTAAACCTGCTTTTATTAATTAACTGTAAGTAATACAAATATTCCAAAAATATAAACAGACACTTAATGGCGTCCTACATTTCAAGTTTTTGAATACAACAAATTTATCAAATCATGAAGCAAGGTAGTCAGAATCCCATAGCCCAGTCACAGTGGGAAGCAGACCTCCCCTTCAAATGGCATCTTGAAAGGGGAATGTGGCAAACTTAGGGTAATTACAAGCAAAGAAGCTCATGGGCCAAAGAGAAGGGTCTGTTCCAGGAACAGGCCCCACAACGTTAAAGGAGGGGGGCAGACGGCTAGACCTTTGACCTCTCCCACAGTTGAATATGCAGATATTTACTGGCATTAAAAAAGAAAAAGGAAAAAGACAAAACTAAGTCCCCATTTCACAAAAAAGGTGACTTAAGGGCCACAGTGGTTAAATAACCAACTGAAGATCTGAAGGGAAAATAGGCTTACCTTTCTCATACACTTGGCCTGGCAGGAAAACTACATAAACAGCCATTCGTGGGGCTGCCCTACTAATGAGGCCTCCGAATAAGACAGGGAAAGTAGAATTGCATGGGATCCATTTCCCAGGGAATGACTGCCTTCAGACTCCCATGCTTTAGTATAAAGAAGCTTCTGGGCCACTGTTAAGAGGTGAGTTTACACATTTAAACATACAAAAAAAAAAAAAAAATCTTTGGGAGGCAGGAGAGGGAGCTAAATAGAAGGTCCCAAGTTAACTGAAGGCAAATTCACTCAACCTCTCTATTAAGGGACCCATGGGCCTACAGAGTGTCCCCTCTACAATGTGCAGAGTGAAAACCCTTACCTGACCCTTTACCAAACTGGTCCTGTGTCCAAAGCTCCCCCTATAAGAGGGACACGAACATCAGGCTTTTGATTTAGAAGCCCAATCAGAGAGACACACTGTGTCCCTGAAGAGGCACCTTAAAGAACTGAACCTGGCAGGGGGCAGATTCCTGGCATGGCTTGAGTTGGTGTGACACTAGGCACGGTGGCCTGGCCTGACTCCCAAATCCAGTTTCGACAGATAGTGGGATGAACTGGCTCCCTTCCAATCTTGCCCTCTTTCAAAAAATGAGTCTGCCTGATTTCTCTGCGGAATTGCAATCACTTGCTCTTAATGCACTGTGAAACTAGAAAGTGGATGGCAATGATGGCTTCAGGCTGGCTCTGGTTCACACCGATGTTCTGTTTAAGTCTGTTCAAGTTGCTTTTCTGGGAAAATAAAGAGGGGCAAGTGGAGATGGCATTTCTGTGGAAGGACTGTGTGTGGGCAAGAAAGTTCTATAAAGCAAGGCTTCATGCAGGACACTCTCCCCAAGCCAGCCTGGGCTTTGGTCATGGGTAATGCTCTAAGCACTCAGCTAAGTCTGAGAGAAAAGGGGGTGGGGAGTGGCACAGCCTCTTCCTCCATGTGAAAAAACATGGAGATTCAAAGGAGGGCAGAAAAGTTTCTTAAAATTCAATCGGCTTTGAGCCTCTTATTGCTTAAATAAGAAAAGCGTGGCTGGGTCAAATGGCAGAAGACCTGGCCACGGGTTAACCCTCAGGGTAGGGTTTTGGAAAGAGGCCTCTCCTGACACCAGGCAGGAGGCACTGAGGCCAGGGCCTGGATCTGAAGCCACAGCTCGCCTTAAGAGTCCAAGCTTCTACTTTCCATCAGAAGATGTCGTTCCTTACTAGCACCTGGAACACTCTTCCCCCTTAGTTGTGCCAGGACCCCAGAGGGATCTAGGAATGCTGCTGGGGGAAATGACCACATGAGCTTTGGGGGCCCTGTTCCATTCTGTGATGCTAAAAGACAAAGCCTCACAAACTTGGGACAAGGAGGGACAGTGGCGGCACTGGAATACTGCAAAAAGAAGCTAACCAGCCAGCTACCACTCAGAACCCTGAGCTGCTACTCCACCACCTGGCTTTCTTCAGATTGGTTAGTTTCTCAGGGTAGAACCAGTGTGGGGAAACTAAAAAGGAAAATAGGATGAGTCCTGAGTGGGCGGTGTCCCTGCACCTGAAGCAATTCACAAATGATTTATGACACCTGCCTCCAGAGAAAACAGAGATGGGGAAAGAAACTCATTCCCACTCCAGGGAGAAGGAGGGAAGAGAGGAGAGAACCCCACCCAGCCCCTGGGGAGGCCATGATTAAGGCAGTGATGCTGAGGTGAGGCCCTTTTAGGGGCCCCCTGTGCTCCCAATTACAGAAGCACTTCCCCTTTTCTGCCCTGGGGAAACTTCCATTTTGTGACCTTAAAAGCATTCATGATTAAGAACCTTTGAAAGCAAGAGACACCCAAAGTTCAGGAAGATGACAAATCAAATGACAAGACGACCCTTTCCCCTCAGTCCTGGAGACGCAGGAGTTCTAGGCCCAGGAGAGAAAGACGACAGCTAGGAAAGATGAAGGTTGGAACAGACAAAGCTTGGCATAAGACAGGCCCCAAGAGAGGACAACAGGAAAGAGCACTGCCCAAGCAATGGGAGGGGCTGGGACAGCTTAGAGAGTCCTTCCCAGCCTTTGAAATAGAAGTGCTTTTGCCAGCACCAACAGAGAATCCCTGAAGAGCAGACTTAGGAAAGCAGCTCAGCTGATCTACAAAGCCAAGGGGATGCACATTCATGCTTTGGGGGCTTATCTTTCCTGCGCCTCCAGCACTGCCCACATTCACCTCAGGCCCAGAACTGCAGCTTTGCCAGAAACAAACCAGGCCCAACTCTCCATGTTTAGAAAGAGAATTTTAAAATGGCGTCAAGAACGGAAATAAGTTATCTGTCCTCTTCCAGGGCAACGAGAAGACCTCCTTCCCCAGAGGATCAAGACTATGGCTAGGTGGTGAGGAAGGCAAGCCCAGTGCTTGAGCCTTGGGGAGACATAGAAAGGGCCCACGGCAGGCAGTCAGTTGGAGGGAAGCAGCTGGTGGGCCACAGGACCTGATGGTCGCGGGGATACTGGTTCTGGAAACAAGTTCTCATCTTCCCACAAATGGCATCTTTTTGTCTGCAGCAGCTGGTTGGAGAAAGTTTTTAGGAAGGAGTGTGCCTGGGGCATCCAAAGGCAGCCTCTGGCCCTTCCTTTCTCCTTGGCATGGGCCTTACAACACTAAGGGAAGGCCGTGGTTTGGCAATGGAGCCTGTGATAGTCTTCATCCCTGTAAAGCTCAGTGGCTCATATGGTGACAGGAGAAGAGATGAACTAACTTGGGAAGAGTCTTGATCTTTCAGCTTCTCCCCCACTGAAACACTGAATTATCCCAAGGCCACAGTTCACCGCAATACACACCTGCTTACATACACTCACTCACACTCACCACACTCACACACACACACATCTTGGAAACCCAACTCAGGAAGCAGGTAGCTCTGGATATCGTTGGTCTGATTTGCCCACTGGGCACCTAACCTGCCTTAAAGCTCTTTCCAATCAATTTTCCCTATTTCCAGGCCCCATTTGGTGAGGTGCCCCAGCTTCCGCTCAGTCTGTCAGGCTGATCAGAAAGGCACAGTGTAGCAAAGTCCCCTACTGGGATGGCCATTGCTTGGAAGCAGGAAGGCTAAGGGGCCCGTAGTTGCCCAAGGCTGGTGTAGACATCATCTGCTCCACTCAATTCTTCAAAGATTGGGATCAGGTTCAGCAACTCAGTATCTGCCATGTCATCAAACCAGGACTGCACAGGCACCTGGGCAGAAAAAAGGGAATGTCAATCTCCTGGCTACCACTTCTTCCCTTTCTCACCCTCGATCCCCTGCAGGCTATTGGGTTGGCCTGGGGTAGTGCGCTCCTTTGGTGAAGGCTTTGGTCCCCCAGCCCACACCCTCTCTCTCAAGCCCTACTTTGTACGCCTGTCTGGACCACTCACTGCATTCTCTGGGTGGAAGATGTAAGAAGCAGGCGAATTGTCCAGGATCAGAGTTTTCCTCAGGTCCCGCCCCAGGCGGCTGAGGTCCTTGACATAGCAGCCCTGATGGAACACACAGGACTCCCGGAACAGGCGGGCCCGGAACACCCCACACCGGTCTAGCAGGTCAGTCACAGGGTCGGCATACTGGAAGGAGAGGATGCCTTGGTTTAGATGCAGTTCTGGTACCCCTATGGCATCCTAAGGACCAGGAAGCAGCTGCTGGACCACACCTGTTCCTGTTCTTTCCTCCCCTTCTGCCCACAGGTACCTTGGCCAGGCTGGCAGTGAAGAGAACACATTCAAAGAGTTCCCCCATTCGTCTCAGGAACTCATCCACGTAAGGCCTCTTGAGCACATATACCTGAGGAGAAGCAGAGGGGCTTGTTGGAGATGCCCTCTGAGGCAGAAGCTGCATGTGTTGGTCTCCTTTGCCATGGACACAGAAAGTAGCAAACAGGTCAACTTCCCATCCCAGTCTCTTAGGCCAGTGGGCTGGAACCTTTTGCTCCCTCACTAGTATTCTGCTGGGTCAGTGGTCCCAACCTTAACCCAGCTCAGGAAGAAATGCATACACCATGTCCCAGGAGCCATCTCTGATTCCAGTGGTAGACTATCAGCTGCCTCCAGAAACAAGTAATCAAGAATAGGCCTCACAGATGGAAACAGCCTATCCTGGATTACTTGAATCCAGCCACAGCCTCTTTGGGAGCTTTCTGTCGTTGGTTCCAGCAGGACAGTCCATCCAGGTCCCCATCAGGCAAACCTCTGCCTTCACTTGGCTTCTCTGAACTTTTTTCTCCCTGATGACCACAGATACTGTGTCATGCTATAGCACCCTACTGCCCCCTTTTAAACTCACACCTACCAGGCATCCCAAACACCAGTATCAACCTTTAATGATCTTGCAGGGTTTTTAAAAAAAAATATTTATTTTTTTTAGTTTTTGGTGGATACAATATCTTTATTTTACATTTATATGGTGCTGAGGATTGAACCCAGCGCCTCATGCATGCCAGGTGAGCGCTCTACCACTGAGCCACAACCCAGTCCCAATCTTGCAGATTTTGCTCTAAAAGGTTCTTTGATTACAGGTTCCTCAACAGTCTGTGTCCTACTGCTTCCTGCTATCAGCCTACATAGCTGCTTCTAGAACTAAGTCCTCAAAGTCCTCTTATCCACACCACTCCTTAGCTTAAACAGTGCACACCTGCCCTAACTCCCTTCTAGAGCCGATACAATTTGGCCACCAACTCATTTGGCTCCTTTTAACTCTGCAAGAACCATCTCTTCCAAGAAGCCACAACTTTATTCTCATTAGTCTGCCAATTTTTCAACCTCCACAGTAAGCCCCTCCCTCTTCCTGGCTTTTTTTATCAAGCTTGATCTCTCCTTACCACTCTTTGCTCAAAATCCACCTTGGGTAGGTAGTCCATCCTCATTTTAATCTCACACATTGCCTTCATTTATTTTTTTATGTGGTACTGAAGATCAAACCCAGGGCATCACACGTGCTAGTGCTCTACCACTGAGCCACAAACTCAACCTAATCTCATCCCTTTTTTATTATTCATGACCTCCTCATTAATCAGGAGGTCACAGTATATATATGCTTGTTTCAAAGTATGCAAAATCCATGGAGAAAAAAGGAAGGCCTATCTCCATATCCTCAACTAGACTGTAAAGAGTTGCTGGGTTTGAAAGAGCCTCTTAGTTGGGGTGATGCGGAAATCTCCTTCTAATGGAGGTGGGACATGTGACAACCTATGGAAGCCTCAAAGCTCCTCTACTGTTTGACCAGGTCATGAAAACAAGTATATATAGGCTACCAGGTTCCAATGGCCTCTAATGTGAGGCCAACTGGCAGGCCTTCTGAGCAAGCATAAGGTCTTTCCCTACAAACTTCACATGATCCTCAACCCCATATAGAGCAGGTTATATAGGGCTGGAGCCTAGAGTCAAGTGTTCTTTGACAAATGTCTACAGAGCAGTTACTTGGGCAGCAACCAGTATAGGGACCTAAGGGGAGGGAAATAAGACAAGATTTCCAAGAGAATGAGATGCCTGGATTGGGGAGGAAGAAATTTACTAGCTCCTCACAGGTGGCATGGTATATGGGCCTTCCAGGCAGAGAACCACCACTACTGTTTCCTTGCCTGTATGAGGCAGACACACCAACTATTCAGGAATAGACACAAATGCAATAAATCCCAAAGTGTTGGCCACATGAGAAGTGGTGATTAATAAACAATAAATGTTACTATTACTAAATAATGTAAGTTGTTCTTTCAAATATCCTGGCTACAAAGACAAAAAAAGGGTGACAGTAGGGGCTGAAGGGTTTTTGTTTGTTTGTTTTAAGAGGACAAAGACTTGAGTGTCAAAGATACCAATAAAATAGGAGTAGCTAAGATTATAGAAAAGAGATCAATTGATAGAATAAAACCCTGAGTGGGGCAGAGGACCCCAGTGCAGGTGAAGCAGAAGGAAGATTCCCTACTGTCTGGTTGGGTGTAACCAGGCAGGCAACTTACCTGGTGAGTGGTCCCCTCAATCTCTACAGGCACTATGAAGTCAGCATTATTGATTGGCTGGAAGGTAGAAAAGTTAATAATATCAGCATGGTGAAAGAGACAGAAAGCCCCACCATATTCCTGGAACGGGTGGGGAGAAGCAGATCTTGGAAGACTCCAGGAAACTACTGCCAGCCCACAAAGGGTTCCTGCCTCAGTACTGGATGTCACATCCCCTTCTGGTTTTCCCTACTACTCAGTTCCCTCCTCAGCCAAATTGTGCCTGAGCTGAGAGTTACATGGCTTCCCTGGGTTAACAAGTATCCAGATAATAAATACAGGGGCAAGGCCAGAGCTGATTGAACCATGCTTTTATATCTCCCCTGTGTGGAGTCCTAGCAGCTATCTGTGCTATGTGGCTGGGGGCAGATCTGGCCTGTTGGCAGTGATTAGGGGGAATAACATCCTTAGATATCTGTGACACCAGAGTGGGCCTGGCCTCTACTTTCTGCTCACTTCTATCCTCACCTTTAGGCTGCCTCACAGCAATTGTTGTTAGACTCATGGACAGGCCCAAGATGGTGTAGGAAGAGCTTTAGATGTCAACTTACCTTAAAGGAGCTATGCACAAGGGTTTCATCCAGGTCAATGACCACACAGATCCTTCCTTGATCTTCCTCTGTCACCTCTGGGAGCAGGCAGGTGCCAGGGATCTAAAACCAGAGCCAGGATGCTGAGATGTACCCACCAGCAAAGCCCAAAAGTTCCCTGCTGCAGAACTGTGGGAAAAGCAGGGCTGTTTGTGGAACTGGAATCACCAACCCAGGACAGGCACCACTTAAAGGCAGAGAACAAAGGAGGTAGAGTTGAGTCCTTGGTTTTAGCTTCCCAGGGGGCCTAGTGTTTGACGTTGGAGGTGGCAACTAGGGCTAAAAACAGCAGGAAGAGGATGTGTAGCACCAGCTATCACCCAAACTTAATGGTGGGCTCTCAGCAAATATTTAGAATGAATGCTTTCTCAGCATAGGGAATAAGGGCATTGCCCCGCCCACCACTAGCCAGGGATCAGAGGCTTGGCCAGAGTCACATACCTGATAAAACTGGTACTGTAGACACTGAAGCAGATCCGACTAGGGGAGAGAAGAAGGTAGTCAGTGCCAACTCACCTACATCCAAACCACTGCTTCTGCCTCGTAAAGAACCAGACACCTAGAGGTTCTTCACATAACAACAGTGCCTTTTTAAAAGGATCTTGTCAAGGCCAGAGCTTCCTTTCCACATTAGACCTGATAAAGGATGGAGAAGACAGTGTCCCTGTTCTTGGCTGTCACTGCCTCTCAGCTGACAAAGTAAGAAACAAGGAACTTGAGTGGCTGATTCAGAGACATAAAGTTAGAGGCAGAACCAAATCCTGAACTCCTACTGTGGCTGTTTAGCCTCTTGCTTAGTCCTTAAACCCAGCCTCTCTTAGAAAACAGTTTCTATGCCTTCCATGGGGAGACAGGGGGCACATCAGGTGCCACAAAACATCAAAAAAGCCAATGTGAAGCAATTATGGGTACCCAAAATGTGAGTGAAGGGAGGTAGAATACAGAGATCAAAAGACACCCCCTCCCACCTTTTGCTTAATAAAAACATTATGCTGTAAAAATTGTTATAACTATTCTTAATGAAAACCTTGAAGAAAAAAATTAAAATCCCAGCATTTACAAAAATCAAGTATCGACATTTTAGTATGTTTTCTTCAAGTGTGTTTTAGCTATCTTTTTTCCATAATATTAATACTATATAATTTCACAACCTGCTTTTTCATTTAATGTTGCAACTCAATAGTTTTCCATGTTGTGAGACTCTTCAAAAAAATTAATTGCTTAGTAATACTGTCATGTTGCACTTCATGTAACCATTTCTCGCCATTGGATAATGAAATGATTTTTCACTGATAAACATGTCCTTTAATATGGTTATGATTTTTTTTTTTTTTTTTTTTTGGTGCTGGGGATCGAACCCAAGGCAAGCACTCTACCAACTGAGCTATATCCCCAGCCCTTTAGTGTGATTTTGAGAGAGAGAGAACAGCTAGACCTTGGTGTTTCACAGAGGTGCCACTGGCAGAATAATATGTGTTGGTCAGGGCTGGCTTCACCTTCAAAATTGTAGATACAATGCCTGTCGCTGAGGTGTGTGCCTGTAATCCAGCGGCTTGGGAGGCTGAGGCAGGAGGATCACGAGTTCAAAGCCAGCCTCAGCAAAACCAGGTGCTAAGCAACTCAGTGAGACCCTGTCTAACTGGGGATGTGGCTTAGTGATTGAGTGCCCCTGAGTTCAATCCCCAGTACCCTACCCGACCCCTGCCAAATTGTACACATATCAGGAAGGGTTATTAAGAGCATGGCAGAGCTGTCACTCTTTAATGAGAGCACCACCTAGAGGTCGCTGAGCTCCAGCTGAAGGACAAGGGGCGGGTAAGTTAAGGAGGCCTATCTACTATGGTTTATATGAAGCCGACTGCCTATAAGTCGACTGGTAGTAAAGCACCTAGGCAACAACTGGTTATAAGAGCCACTCCCAAGAGTATACCCTTTACAAGAGAGGCAAAGAAACCTCATTGTTACAGGGTAGTAAGGTGGCATTCCATGAAATTAGACATTATCAGAACTCCCCTTCCTATATCTGGTAAAATGCTCAGACTTCAAAACAGATCTGTGCTTCCAGAGTACAACTAATGGTAATTTGCAGGAGGCAAGTGAGGCTTATCTGGTTGGGTTTTTTGAAGACACCAATCTGTGTGCTATTCATGCCAAATGTGTGACAATTATGCCAAAAGACATCCAAGTAGCATGCTGCATACATGGGGAGTGTGTTTAAGAATCCATTGTGATGTGAAATTTCATTCTCAAAAAAAATAAAATAATATTTTTCTCACCTTCTTCCTGTAATAAAACCCCCATCCCCACCCCCGCCCGCAATGGGGTCAAAAAGCACCCACATAAATGACTGCAAGTGGAGAAATGGGGAACAGAAATCAAGTATTGGCAGTTTTTCCATTTTCATTTGTGTGAATTTTTAACATAGGGATGTAAAAGATTAAACCAAGTCAAAATGTTCCAGTGAATAAGTTTCAGTAGATCAACATTATAACAATTATAAATAAACCTGTTAGATTTTTTTTTCTGGGCAATGCTAGCATTTGGATTATTTTAAAACAAGTAAGATTCTTATTGATGGCAACTAAATGTTGTATCATTTTTATCATAAAGAAGATTCCATTCATTTTCTATGCTTTTCTAAGTGGGTGGTCCTATATGCAAATACATTTCTAATATTGTCTGTCTTCTGTGCTGTTCCTCTAAGTTGTTATTCAAATACACTAAACTATTTTAAAAAACACAACAGTGACAAAAAAAGAGCATGGCAAAATTTTAATTCCTTTGTTCCCTGCAAGTCAGGTAAAACTTGGAAGGCAGCTCTGCATAGTAGAAAACAACAAACATGGGCTTTATAGTCAGAGAGATCCGAGTTTGAATTCTGATATTACCACTGATTAGCTATAAACTCTTCTGGCACTACATACCCTCTAGTCTCAGTTTCTGTATCTTCAAAGTAGGAATCCCATGAATTCTCCAGAGTTGCTGTGTGGATCACACGAGACAATATATGCAAAGCACCTTGCAGGGGCCCTCAGAAACCAAAGGGGCATCTGGATGGCTCATGCCACAAACAGGAAGTAAGAGCAAGGAGATGGAAAGAGGGGGGTCTCTGAATCAGAGATCTTTGTAAACTCAAGCAAGGCTACTTTGTCCACTTGCTGTGGTCTGCAGGAGTCTCCACCAGCAGACCCTGCCTTACTTCATCACACCACGCTATCTAGCTACCTTGGCAATGGTGTTGGCTTCCTCCTTGTATGCAGCAAGCTCAGTTGAGGAGGTTGACTGGCCAACATGCTGGGCACGAAAACAGCAGAAAAGGGCGTTGAAGATGCTACGTCCTCGAGGCTTCTTAGGAGAAGACTTGGAGACCAGGCCTAAAGAGGAAAGAATGACAGAGGCATCAGCTATACAACATAGTCTCTGCCTGCATCCCTTCCAGTCTGTATGCCCCACCAAGCACACAGTATATGCCTGTTGAACAACCACATAGTTAACAGTGGAACATGCATATTTTTATTTCACCATTTTCTTTCTTTCTTTTTTTTTTCCTACCATTTTCTCTTTAAAGCAGAAAAGGCAGGAAACCTGTTTAGTTTGGACAACAGAAGACCCTGAGCTGCAGAAGATTTGTTATTCATTCTATGGGCAGCAGTGGAGGTGGAGGGAGATAAGCCAGGTATAGAGCCTAGATGTTCTGTTGCTCTGGTGACAACACACGAAGGTGCCCTCAAATTTAATTCTCGAAGATATAAATCCTCCCTGGCTAACAGCAGGTCCCAGCAGTACCATCTTAGACAAGGAAGTAACCTAGTTCCCTTTGAGTTAGTGGGAGCTGCATTCAGTTCAGTGTCATCTTCCCTAGATGCTGGGTACAAGGCAGCAGAACTGAGTCCAATTTGCATAAAAACTCCAGACTAGAAACTCACAAATGGCCAGAGCCCCAAGGAAGAAACATTTTTTTTTGTTTACACTCTTATCTCCGTCCAACATTACAGACACTTAAAAAAAATATATATATATATATATATATTTTTTTTTAATTGTAGTTGGACACAATACCTTTATCTTATTTATTTTTTATGTGGTGCTGGAGATTGAATCCAGGGCCTCGAATGTGCTAGACAAGCACTCCACCCCTGAGTCACAACCCCAGCCCCAAACACACATTTTTAATGCTCCCTCCCTTCAGAGATAAGGACCCTATTGGTAAAACATAGGTGGATTAAGCCCATGGGACAAGTGCACCCAACCCCTAGTCCGAGGGTGAGGCCTTTGCTTCTAGACTGCAGCTGCTTAGCCCTACTTTGGCAATTTGGGCTTTGGAAATAAGGCTTGGCAAAGCAGTCCCAGAAAGGCAAAGCAGAGACATTTTAAAAGCTATGGCATTATAGGATTGACCAGAAATGGATTTCAAAATATCTTTTGCAAGTTTCATTTTTCTTTAGATGAATTGTTCAGACAACTATTGTGCAACATTGGGGAGACACAATGGGTTCTGTGGTCAGGAGGTGGCGCTGCACAACCACTCTCAGAATGGTTCCCCGCCACAGGTCTCTCCCAGAGCCTGAGTGGAGACTGACCTAAGAAATTAAGCCCAAGCCATTCCAGTTTAAACAGAGGGCAAATGCCTATATGTCTTTGTGGGGGAAAGAAAAGCAAAGAGAATACACCAGTGAGGTTTCCATGTATTATTCCTCGGGAAGGTAATGTGGTGGAGGCCACTCAGGAGACACCTGGAGCTCCTACAGCACAGTTTAGTCCTCAGAGCCCTCACTGAAGTAGTCCTTGCACACATGGGTAATGGGAGAGCCAGTGACCCTGGAGAGGATGAGAGAAAACCAAACTTTCCAGGACCAAGGGGGAGGAAGTGGTCCTTATGTAATAGTCAAGGTAAATCAACACACTCAAAAGACAACAGATTCAGCTCCAACTCAAGAAAAAGGCAGATACTTCCCACAGGTGCAGCCTAGGCCTCTCCAGTTGGGTCCAGAGGTCTCTCCTTCCCCTTCCCTGATTAGGCCAGAGCCCTAGACGCTAGTAAGACCACTGGGGACCTTTTAGAAAACGACAGTCTTTCTAGCAATTAGCCCCAAAGCCTAGCTGTCATGCTTAAGCTCCTGGCCCTGAAAAACCAAGATTTTGGCCCGGGGGGGGGTTAGGGCTGGTAGGAGATTTTTTTTATAAAGATGTGCTGGAGAATTCTTCAAAACTCCTCTGATTCAGAGACCAAATTCAGAGCAGAGCTCAGTACTTACAGACACGTGAGATTCCTTGGACCCCACCCCCATACACACACTATTCTTATAAATCTATGTAGAAATCAGAGGGAAAGGGCAGCTTCCCCACCTGCCTGTTGGCCCACATTAAACTCCAAGTCCAGGAACTCAGGCAGACACCAACACAAAGCTCCAAGACCAAAGCTGAGCAGTTGCTTTTCCTTTGGTTTATGGTTTCTTCATGCAGAACCACAATTGGAGGCTTAACCCAGCACGTAGCCTTTCTTAAGAGGCCACACAGCCTGGGTCTTTCCTGAAGAGAGGCTGTCAGGAATGCACTCAGCATCTTAGTGACAGACACTGTGAAGACTGAGTAATCCTGAGAGGCAGCAGGGTGAAAGGGCCAGCTGGCTGGGGCCATGCAGAGGCTTCGCCTGTGCCCGCTGCGGGAGGCCCAACAGGCACAAGTGCCTTGGTCCTATACAGGGAGCTTGGATTCTGTGGAGAATGAGGGTCTTCTCAAAAACACAATATGACTGGGAGCCCCTGTGCCTCAGAGATCACAAATGTTCTGACCCTGGGGGCAGGCGCTCAAAGCAGAATACCCCAGGCCCACAACAGCAAGGTCAATACTCCCATCGTCCCTCACTCCCCCTCTGCTGTGGGCCTCTCTCCCCTCCTTTCTCCAGGCTGTCTATCCTCCTTACCTTTACAAACACCACTCCTGAGAATTCATCCAGGCCTGCTTCAGCCTCCCACAACATGGCTGCCTCCCCATAGGGCCTGCAAGAGCCTCAGCCCAGTACATTTGTCAGTCTCTGATCTCTATGTAGCAGGTGTGCAAAAACTTTTTGATTGGCTGTGTGAATAACTCAATTCAATTCTACAGAACTAGGACTTGGGAAACCTACTAGTTTGCAATAGCCCCAAAGAGCTGGAAACAAAAATGCCTTGAGCAAAGCGGCACTGAAGGAGCTAAGTACCAAATCGCTGGGTTTTTCTGGGCCTCAGTCACATTAACTGAGCACCCATGATGTGCCAGGCCTGTGCTGGACACCTGATATCATTGCCTGATATCACTACAAGTTCATTTAGAGGCACTAATGCCCCAATTTACAGAAGAAAAGCTGAAGCACTGACAGGTTAAATAACCAGCTCAAGGTCATGCAGGTGGTCTAACAGCAGAGCCAGGATTTGAAATCATAAATGCAGCTAAGACTCTTAACCATTACCCTGTAGGGCCTTTGACAGTTCCAAGAACATTGTGCACATTTACTCATGCAACAATTGGGAAATTTGGGAGCACTCTCAAGATCTTTTCTTGGGAACTTTTGCTCTATTCCTCTCTAGGATGGGCTGGGTTGGTGAAAAATCAGTTTGAGGTCCAGTCCCCTACTTTCTTGCATTCTCTTGGGCAGCTCATCAAAGGAACAGGGATAATGGTACAAGGCTCTGGGACTCCACTCCAAGGGAATCCATTCCCATTCCTTTTCTGTACCTGCTCTGACCAACAAATACTGAGGTGGGGATATGGGAAGGTGGAACCAGGAGCTTTGGCCCAAGACCCACTTTGTTCAGTGGGTTTGGAACCACTCACCCACAGAGTGGGATCTGAAAGTTGTGTCAAAGAGCCTTTCAGTGGCTCCTTTCAGCCATCACTCAGCATTGTGTCTCTGACATCTATGTGCAGGCCACTCACTCCCTAACCCCTCTGTATGATGAGGAGAGGCACCAGCCTCTCTACCCAGAAGGGAAACATTGGACACAAGGATTTACAGGCCTGAAGGGATTTTATTCCATATGGCTTTCCCAATGAGGGAAGGCAGGATCCAGTGGGTATCATGAAACTCTAGTCAGCTGCTCTCCCTCCTTCATCTCCCTGTTGCTACCCTCTTTGGGGACATTCAGTCCTTCTCCTGCCCAGCTGATAATGTGCATCTGTTCTCACTGCCCCAAATATCTGGTTTAGGGCTAGATGTCTAAAAGGAGCATCACCAACTTGATGAAGGAGCCAGCTCTGATGCAAGAAGAAAGTGGGCACTGTTGCTGAAGACATGGAAACCAAGCCACAAGCTTACTGCTGGAGCCTCCCTACGGAGCAGGATGTGGAAAACAGGGGGATGCAAGAGTTCTCCCTCTACTCTGATGACTGCCTGGGCTGAGGTCCAGGCTCTGCCAGTTACTAACTCAACCATACAGCCTCTTGGAGCCAAGTTTCCTCATCCATAAACTGGGATAACAGCAAGAACCTCACTCAGGACTGAAAGGATAAACAAAACAAGAGTGAGGCACTGTGCAAACTCTAAGACCAAATGCTATGTTTGGTTTAATTATTATCTAATTGGCAACATCCTGCGCCTCATTCATGGATCACTAATGGGTGACATCATGGGTCTTATTTCAGGGGACCAGCGACACTGAACTAGGAGCCCTCCCAATCCATTGTGTGGTTGAAGCCCAAGAATACAAGATGAGGGAGAACACTTGGAAACAATCATTATGAGCAGGTTTCAAAAAGTCAAAACAATCTCTATATGTTCTCCCAAATCCACCACAATTTGTGTCCCAGTATATAAGCCCCTGACTAGTACTCCATGAATGAGAGGAAAGGCTGTCCCATTTATTGTGAACACTGCTCTCTCCCTATATATCCCCTTCATTGCTTCAAGAAGAACCAGATAAGAACACTATTGATCTCTGCCTCAAAGAAGAATGTGTGTGGTGCACCAGTACATGCGCGTGCGTGCACACATAAACACACACACAGATGAATACCAGCCTTAATAGGACAACACTATTTTTAACCTTCTTTTGAAGGTCAGGTCCAGGTCCACATATCACTGTTGCCAACAACACAGCTTGGTATCCCAGCAAAGGAACTCCTCACAGGAAATCCGCTCAGGACTGGGCAGAAGGAAACCTCTCAAGCTATATTGGATTTTAGCAAGCCCATTCACATCCAAGTATACTTTCTTGGTTTACCCCCCTGAAGTATTTCCTTCCCCACTACTTCCCATCCCTCCACAGTGAAAGGTTTAGTCTGGCTATTGCTATAAAATGGCCTCTCTGAGGGGCCTCTCTCCTTAGCTATTGGAGGAAGCATTTGGAGCATTTCCGGCCCTTCTTGGCCAGCTGCCTGGGACCTGCGGCCAAGACACATCTGATTGGGGCTCCCCATGGAGAGGAGTCCTCCCAGGTTCTTGGCAAAGGACATCTGTGCCTTGGCTAAAGGCAGGAGCTAAAGTGCCAGGTGGATGGAAGGGCTTCTTAGACCAGCAGGTGAGTGGGCAGAGGGACAAAAGATGGTATAGTCATCTCACACAGAGAAAAGCCTGGAAACAACAGGGAAGATGGATGACCTCTTTCCCCCAAGCACTCTTCAGCTAACAGGCAAGCAGGGCCTCACTCAACTCAGGACCAGCTCCCATAGTTCTAAAAAAGTAGCTGTGACTGACTGCATGGATTTTTTTTTCTTTTCTTCCCTTTCCCTTTCCCCTTCCTCTTCCCCTTCCCTCCTTCTTTCCTTCCTTCTGCAGTTTAAGCTATACTGTTTGGTTCTTACCAGTACATTCTACACTAGTGCCTTCCCTGCAGTCAGCATTTGGGATAGTCCTGCTCCCTGAATATCTCCTTTCTAAGAAAGGACTTCTTTGAGACCTGGATCCTTAATGCTACCCGTGGAATGAGACTGGGGTCACAGGTCACATGCTACCATGCCTCTTGTCTTTTTCCTGTACCTTTTAGCAATCTGGTCTCTGATCTTCTTTAGGGACATTCTCTCAAAGATTTACTTTTGGGAGGAGGGGACCCTGGCAACTTTTAAAGCATGATCAACATATTCTGGGGCTGGGATGTGGCTCAAGCGGTAGCACGCTCGCCTAGCATGCGTGGGGCCCGGGTTCGATCCTCAGCAGTACCACATACCAACAAAGATGTTGTGTCCGCCGAGAACTAAGAAAAAATAAATAAATGTTAAAATTCTCTCTCTCTGTCCCCCTCTCTCACTCTCTCTTAAAAAAAACAAACAAACAAACAAAAAAAAACATATTCTGTTGATTTCAGAATTGGCTCAAAATGATTTACTGGCAAAACAGTCTCCTGAGCAGCTTCAACATTCTTTGAAAATGTACTGGTGTAGAGTCCCCAGAAAGTAGGGGACCCTCAACAGAGGAGGAATTTTCTCACAGATATGTCAACAGCAGGCTCAGCCTTCTAGCTCCGATTCAGAGGAGTCCTAAGGAATGTTCTAAGATGTCACCCAAGAAAACTTTAAGGGCTGGTAGGGTGGGCATGCTGGTGTATGCCTGTAATTCCAGCTACGTGGAAGGCTGAGGCAGGAGGATCCCAATCAAGGTCAGCCTGGGCAACTCAGTGAGGCCTTATTTCAAAATCTAAAAAAGGGCTGGAGATGTAGTTCTCACAGAGGGGGGGAAGGGGGTGAGAAAAAAATAAAACTCCAAGGGTTAGATCTTACCTCTGCCTCTGAGGATACCCCAGCCCACGCAGCACCAGCTAGAGCAGGGGCAATATTGTAAGGGATTAGAATCAGCCATCTTGAGCCTGTCTTCTCCTGAGGAGGTGCTAAGCAGGTTCCTGGGGACTAACAGAAACCTGTTACACAGGGTACAACAAACACCCTTATGGTGGCTGTTTCAATTCCTGCCTTGACTCTCTGCCCCGACTCTTGGAATGCTTTAGTCAAAAACCAAGAAGAAACCAGTGCCTCTTTCTCCTCCAGCTATAAACCTTCTTTAGGTTACATGATGGTGAGATGGAAAGAGAACAGACACAGGCAAGTAAGGGTACCCTCTGACTGGTGAACAAAAGAGTGGCTCTGCAGGCGCCGCTCAGAAGTAGAACACTTGACTAGCAAGTATGACATCCATCCCCACCCAGCATCGAAACACACACAAAACAAACAAAAAACCCCTCAGCCTTGCCATGCATAAGCAATGTAGCCAGGGCCTCAGTTTCTTTATCTGTAAAATGAAGATGCCTGTATCTCAGAGCATGAGAGTTATAGGAACTCAGGGAGTGTCCTAGCACTATTAAAAATCTTCCTCCTCAGTGTCAGCTGCTAGTATTAAGAACAAAGCACTTTCATACTCTTATCTCAATTTCAATCTCAAAATGTTCACACTTAAAGGGTCCATAGAGATTTTTTGTAGCTCATTTCAGAGGTCATGCAGAAGTAGTGACAGGACCAAGTGTGGGAAATGAGCCTCCACCAAAATCATTTTCTCTCTCTCCTTCTCTCTCACGCACACAGACACTGAGATTGGCCAACAAATTCCTTCTTCATGTGGTAGGCCTCTGTAGGACTAAGAAGAGTGTGCCATGCTAGGAGTGTGCCAAGGAAGCATCTACCTCCATGGACACTCACCTGCTCCTCCCAACAATCCTCAGCTTCACCTAGGTCCAGACAACCAGTAAAGCTGTGTCCACTTGAGAGAGCACTGAGCTGGAAGTCCGGAAACCTGGCTTATGCCCCAGTGTGACTTCTAAGCTGCTCTAGGGTTGTTCCTGCACAGGCCAATGGGAAGAGGTCTCCCCGACCTTGTCCTTTATAAGGTGGCTTCAGATCACCTGGGGTGTGAGGTCAAGCGCACTTCAAAAAGTGGAATGCCAATGCAAATAAAAGGCTTGTGGGGCTGGTTAAGGTTGGACTCCTTAGTGAAGAGTCTGGGTGACTGCAGGGTTATGTCCTCAGGCAAAGGTCTTCCCTTCATCTGTCAAGTAATTGCTACCTCATAAGGTTGTTATGAGGATTAAGTGAGGTACTAGATACAAAATTCTAGAAAATTCAGTGTCTTGCCCAGGGTAAATACTCTATAAATATTGGTTGTGATCCTTACTGGGTAAGTAAAGATCATTACACTATCTATTCACTCAGAAAACTTTAGGACTCTCTTTGAGGAACACAGGATCTTTAACAAACAGTAAAACTCAGCCCCCAAGGGGAATCTTCCTCCTCAGGGCTGAACAGGCAGTTGAAGCTACTGCTGTGCTTACCTGGCTCTTCTCCGAGGACACCTGTCAGAATCACAGGGAGCATTTGGAACACATGCATGCCTGGCCCACCTGTCATGCTCTGATGATTCAGTAAGTCTCAGGTGGGGGTCAGTAATTTTAGCAAGTGGCACAAGAGTTTCTGATGTATGTCCCTGGCTGAGTGTCAGTGTCTAAAAGTTGCCAAGGGTCTTCAACCAGCCCTTCCAGGACTGGAACATGATTCAGCTGAAGTCCTGTTGGCCCCCTCTCCACCATATCTGAGGGCTTAGAGTATCTTCAGGTCTCAAAGAACCCATGTCCAGGTCTGGTTTGCCTTTCTAGGGTCGCTTGTTCTATTCCATACACAAATCAAAAGATCTGAGCCTGCTCTCCCTGCAGATCCCTGTTGCTGTGGGAAGGACCCCACCCTATTCTGCTATGGAAACAGAAGAGCTGGATTACACTGTCCCTTCCCATAAGCTTGTGTTATGCAATTTATGACTCTCCATAAGTCTGCTTGGTTTTCACTGGGGTTGGGACCATGTCTGTTCCCTGGAAACAGGGCAGGTGGGAAAGAGAAAATTTGATAGGATGGAAGAGCTATGTCAAGAGAAAGAAGAGAGTCAAATGTGGTACTGCATGCCTGTAATCCCAGTCACTTGGGAGGTTCAGGCAGGAGGAATACAAGTTAGAAACTCTGTTTCAAAAAAAATTTTAAAGGGTCTAGGGAAGTAGCTCAGTGGTAGAGTGCCCTGGGTTCAATCTCCAATAGAGAGAGAGAGAGAAAGAGAGAGAGAGAGAGAGAGAGAGAGAGAGAGAGAGAGAGAGAGAGAGATACAGATTAAGAGCAAAGCCTGTTTGGGGGTGGGAGAGGGGATGGGCTTAAGAGCTCCTGGGAGAGAAAGGAAACATCAGCTAACCAATAACACAAGAATTGCACACCTCCAGCCCAGAGGGAGACTGTGGTGCCCACTAGAATACTCATTGTGCAGTAACAGATCCTGGTGCAGCACATCCAGACCTTAAGGGTTAGGCACTTTGCTGACAAAGAAACTGCATTTTAGTTGATTTCTGGTCCAGAGAGGCTTCCAGTTCTAAGAAATCAACTTCTCCACTTTGATTTCTACTAGTTCTTTCATAAGATTTGCATGTTAACATGCTCATCTAAGTCCCAATTGGGAACTATCCCCCACTTCAGAAGAGGGAAAGAATTATGTCAGAGCCACACCCCATATTTACCCACCCCCCACAAGTGAATTAATTTCCAAGCTTCCCAGATCTGGCCAGGCTGAGACAGAATGAAAAGCAATTTAATGCTACTTTGTGCTCTCTCAATGTTCTACCTCCAAACCAAGGCTGCGAAGGCATAGTTTAAGAATATCTATTTCTGGGGCTGGGGATGTGGCTCAAGCGGTAGCGCGCTCGCCTGGCATGCGTGCGGCCCGGGTTCGATCCTCAGCACCACATACCAACAAAGATGTTGTGTCCACCGAGAACTAAATAAATAAATATTAAAAAAAAAAAGAATATCTATTTCTCTTCAAAACCTGTTTCTTTTCCCATCTTGTTATTAAGATTCCTTAAAAGAATCTGAATTTCTCAGAGCTCATTAACTCTCAAAGCAAATGCAAACTGTAAGAGAATGTGGCACATTGTCCTCTTGAGTATTGTTATAGCCATCCTTGGGAGGTCCCACAACTGCCATGAAGGTTTAGTTAAGACTTCAGAGACTTATTCGAGGCATATTACTCCCTGGCCTCCTCCTAGATGCCCAGGCACTAGACAGAATGGCTGAAGTCCCAAGGTATAAGTGCTACTCAAGGCACGTGCAGATACAATCCCATTCCGAGCCACAGTAATATAAAGAAGGGGTCTGTGCAGGAAGGCTATGTGTAAGCCTTAGAGGTTGATTCTTCCAGAAGGCCCAAACCCCCACATTAGTGTACCCTCTGAATTGTATCCCCCACAGCAGTAATCCACATGACTGCTGTTTAACCTATGTGTCCTTGGAATGGAAAGAGAATAGTGTGGCAGTCTAGTTACATTAAAAAAAGGGACATTAACATTTATTAATCATTTACTAAGTGCTGGCATTATAGAAAGATAGATATTATTATTCCTATTTTACAGATAAGTTGCTTGGAATACTAAAGTAATTTGTCAAATCTCACTGTGAATAGGTAGAACAGTATTTGAACCCAGGCCTGAACCAACTGGGACAATTATTCCCAATAACAGTGAACACTTTTTTTTTTACTGCCTCTGCACATTACCTTGATACCATTTTGCCCAATCCAAGACTCAAACTTCCCAAGGTGTAAATAAGAAACAAATACCCAAAAGCTAGGAGGAAGAGAGTTGAGGAAGAAAAGTGAAGAGAAACTGTATGTACACGTACATACGTACGTACACACACACACACACACACACACACACACACACACACACAGCCTGTATATTTGTATATTGTCTTTCCCATATTTAAGAGTATTTCTATTAATTCTCCACAGAGAGGTTGGGAACATGGATTCCACCTGGGCTAGGAATGTGACTTCTATAGTATTTACCATTTTAACAAATCCACACTAAATTATTTGGGAATTCCACAAAAAAGAAACAATCACTTCATTTTTTTTTTTTTTAAACTTTTCTCAAGTTGTCTCTAGCTCAGAGGGAGGAGACAGGAATACCACCACCTGTGCCACTCCCCTGAGGAATTTTTCACAGAAATTCCCAAGTCCTGCTCAGTGACTCTAAATTACCTGGGAAGCTCCAGCTCTGAATGTTGAGCATTTACAAACTTATAAACTTTGTTGCTGAGTTAGGAACACTCTCCTAACTCAGCAAACACAAGCTGAAATAGCCACAAAGGCCCCACCAAAGTGGAGAAAAAAGCTCCAAAGGAGAAACAGGGGTAAGCCTCAGTGGCCTCTGGACTTTAGAAAAGACCAAGGCTGGACTGGAGAGAGGAGAAAGCATAAGCATACACCCTGGCCCTGCAGCTCAGCCAAGGAGCACCCCACCCACAGAGCCAGCTGAGGAAGAAGGGCCAGCAAGACTCCTTTTTCCGCTTTCCAAATTAAGGGCTTAGCTACCTCTATGGCAAAAGGTGTTTCGACAGTTTCTTGAGTGAATAAGGCAGAATTTCTCCCTTCTGTGGAGAAAGCAGGAGCTAGAAAAACTTGCTGCCATCCCAATTTTTAGGGATGTCAGAGTCTGAGAGGAAGTCTTACCATTATCTATCAGAACATGCCTAGTTTCACATGTGAGAATCCAAAGGTTCATCATCCCTCCCAGAGAAGGGGCATCATCAGGTCTCTCCCACAAGAAAGTATCTCTGACTCCACCCACTCCCCAGGGCTGCAGGTCACTGAGCTGGGGAAGAGGCTGCCTACCTTTTATTTCACACTGGTAGGTCACAGCATGGGCCCCAATCCCTTGGCTTTTCCCCATCAAAGCACAAAACCTACAGCACAACCTCCCAGTAAGGGGGTGACACACTCCTATGGGGCTGCAATAAGTGGCCATTCTTGCCAAACTGATATTAACTTTTCTCTTTTATTTTTGATGTTATACACAATCCTGTCCTTGCTGTACCAGGAAGCCATTTCATCCATCTGTCTGGGAAGATGATCCAATTTTGGTGCTTTTATCATCGAAGCTTTCAGAACTTTGTTCTACTTCCCCTACTGTAATTACCTTTGAATCATCAACACACCCAGACAGCCTTAAAGCTCAGAGAGGAGAATGCTAAAACTGAAGGGGGGAAAAAACTGCAATGGAAAACAACTTCGCTAAAAAGCTACTCAAGCTAAGAGCAATTTGTTTCTTTCCAGAAATTTACTTAATAAACTGCCTCACACTCCTTCTAAGCAGGGCTTGGGGATGGGATATGGTGGAGAGGGAGGAGGGTAGGAACTCTTCAAGGAGCTAATTAAAACATTTGCCCCCTCAGCCTAGTTTTGGTTTTAAGATGCAGTACTGTTTGTAAATGATGTGGGACTCAAAAAAGTTGGCTTGGTGGTTGCTGGGTGCCCAAGCAGTTCAGAAAAGAGGTATGCCTTCTCTGGAATGCAGTCAAATTTCATTGGGAGGGGAGGGTGAGACCCAGTGTTGGCTTCAGAATTCAGATTCTTCCAGGGATAAGTCTGAAGGACAAACCACACACACACACAAAGAAAATAAATACGTAACTCTAAGACAATCCAACCAACACCAGCAACTTGACACTGTCAAGGAGCCAGCTGCTTTGCTTTCTGCTGTTATCTGGCCTGCCACTTGCCCTGGTGGATGAAACTTCCAGCTCTGCTTTGTAAGATCCCACTTCACAGTTCAGCTTTCCCTCCTCTTGGTGTGGCCCCACCATCCAGGGAGCACAGGAGAGAAGGATCAAGGAGGAAGCACAGGGTTGTTCTTCCTGGCTTCTCACCACAGCCCCATTTTGTATCCTTCCACATCCAGCTTTCTTCACTGCTGGCTAGTGTTTAGGGTCCTTTCCTGGGGATGAAGCTGGGGAGAGTGGGAAGAGTCTGGCAGTGAATCATAAACACAGGAAGCCTCCCCTTTTAGGCTCAGCACAGCAGAGCAGCCAGCAGAAACGGTGAATTTGCTGTCTGGGTCACACAGCCAGATCTGTGATACAGCCAGGAGAGCAGGGATCCTGGCAACGCCAAGGTCAGGGAGGCAGGGGCCTTCTTGGGGTTGGGGATCCGAGTAGGCAAGGCTCCGTTCTTTCTCGGGATAGGCTTATTTAAAGGGCCAGAGAGGCGAGAAGCAAACAGTGCCCCTCCCCCTCCACTAAGGGAATTCCAAGAGGCTGACACACCATCCCAGCTGCTCTGCCTTTAGGCAAGTTGGGGGGAGCTCCATGGGAACACGAACCCCGAGAATAGGTGAACTGCTGATTACCGTTGCCAAACAGGGATGTGGATCGACACCACCAAGGCCCTGCACCTGGCTGCCCACCAGCCTCTAGGCCTCATTTTAGCACGGGTCCTTCATGCCCTGTTGGAGGGGGGTTGGAGGGTAGGAATGCTCCGGTCTGGTCCCTAGAGCGTGCTCTCTCCTCAGTCTCAAGGCCAGGTGGCCCCAGTCCTTGGAGTTCTCCAGAAAAAGGCGACACTAATTCTTACTCCCCACGGAAATTCTACCCATTATTTTGGACACATTCCTCGAGGCCAGAACAACATGGGGGAAGGGGAGAGTTTCAGGACTCTCACTGTGACCAAACAGCTAGTCCATCCTCGCGTCCCAACCTTCACCTCGCCCCGGCAAAAGGCCGACGAGGCCTCACTCTGCTGGCGTCCCCAAGCCCACCCACCAAAATCCCCCTTGCTTCTCCACTTGACCCTCAGGAAGGCAAAGGTAGAGAACCCACAGAGAACTCGCACTTTTTCGCTGCGCGATTCAGAAACACGCCGGGTCTGATGCCATCCGGCGAATTATGTAACCAGGGACACCGCTCCCGGGCTAAACAAACGCGGCTCTGTGAGCAGCCGCGGCCCCGGGGGAGCGCACCGGGGCAGGGAGGGGCTTCGGCCGGGCCTCGAGTCGGGCTTGTTTGCTCAGCAAAACCGGAGGGGGCAGCCGTGCAAGAGCCCTGGGCCACCTTGGTCCCGGGCCCGGCGCAGAGCCGTGAGCTGGCTAAGTCTGGTCCACCAGGGCCCGGGCCCCTCCCCCATCACGGCCGCCCCCGCCTCCAGACGGTGAACTTGGTCCCAAGTCCCACCGGACGCAGTCAACGCCTGCTGTCCGAGAGACCTAAAGCTTGGGGGACCTGGAAAGTGATGAACTAGAGTGCCGGCTCCATTCCAGCTTGGGACCCCTCTATCCCTCCTCACCCTTTCCTTTGGTGCTGGGGCAGCTGCGCGCAGCGCTGCAGGAAAGTGACTACCCGCCCCCCTCCTCCGCCTCAACTCTGGAGGGGGCGGACGTGGTGGGCTAGAGCTTGGAGCTCTACCTCTCCGTCTCTGCCCCAGGGGGAGGGTTGCAGGACGCGGTGACAGCTGCGCGATGACACCCCTCCCCCTTGGGTGCGGGGAGCTCGGGCCCTGCGTGGCCCCCACCCGGTCTGAGTGCGGACCAGGACGTGGGGGCAGATGAACCCGGGTGTCAGGTTGGAATCACCCGTCCTGAGCCCCAAGAGGTCAGGGGCCGAGACGCGGGTTCCGAGATGTGCTAGCCCCCTCCCCGACCGGGGGCGACTCAAAGTTTTGGGAAGTTGCTACCCCTACCTTGCTTGGTGAGCACCAGGGCGTCTTCCCTCCGCGCCTGGGTGATGATGGAGCCGTGTTCCATCTAACAATTCCGCGGGCCCGGGCTGGCTGGGCGGGAGGACCGGCGGGCGCGCAGGCTGGGCTGGGCTGGGGGGCCTGGGCGGGGGCCCGCTCCGGCTCCCGAGACTCCGATTCCCACAGCTGTTCACATCCCCCCTCTCGTTTCCTCCCCGGGCCGGGAAGGGAGGAGGCCTGTACCGAGGGCGGGCGGCCCGGGCAGTGGCTCCCCCGGGTGCCCCCGGCCCCGATCCCCCGGTGGCAGCTCCGGGCTCCTCAGTTTGGGTCCAACATGGAGAATCCGGAGCGAAAACAAGAGGAGGAAATGGGACACGGGGCGGTTTCCAGGCTCCCCCCTCCCCTCCGTACTCCAGATAAACAACCCGCGGCTGCAGCGCCCACCCCCGCGCGACTCCCGGATCTTGACCCGGTCTCTCCACGGTCTGCCGGCGCTTCCCACTCCAGGCCAGAGTCCTAGGCCCGGGGACCCTCCACCTGTAAGCGGCCTGGACTGCGAACGGTCCGGAGCTTTGCTATTTTGTTACCGAAAAAGCGAATCCCCGAGGGGGGTGGGGTGGCGGGCGGGCAGGCTGGCGGGGGAGACTTGAAACCGCTCCGGCGTTCCGATTGGTCCTCTCGGAGAAAAGGGGCGTGCCCCCTCTTTACTATGCGGTGCGAAGACCCAACAACATTCCAATCGCTACGGCCACGCCCCCGGGCCACTCCCCCCTCGCCCGGCTGCGGCCTCCCAGTCTCCTCGGCCACACCCCCTTGCCAACTACTTAAAAGGCCACTCCAAAGCTCACGTTTCCCTGCTAGGTGCTGGGGTGTTCTTGTCACTGCTGTTCTCTCAAGAAGAAGAAGGGCTAGACGAGAAGCCTAACCTGGGACGGGCTATGGTAGCAGAGGTCTGGAGCAGTTAACCTACTTCCTGCTTAACCCTGCTTAGTACCCACTGATTCACACAAAAGAGTACAACCATCAAATTCCGAAAGGGATGGGGAGCAGGTGAGGACCTAGTACTCTAGAGTGTCATAGCTGGAACTGGCCTTAGGACTGTGTGACCTCCATATTTAAAATGAGACCTGAAGTGCAGGGCTTTACTCAGCCATTCACTTGTTCCTATTCAGGCACCCCATCCTCCCAATCTATTCCCCTTCCAATTGCCTTATCCTCAGCTGAATAGAGGTCTCTTAAAGGAGGAGCTTCAACCCTGTGGGCTCAGGCTGCCCAATCTCCTTGCTTTTCAGACCCCAGGATACCCTCCTAGGGTACTCTCTTGGACTTACTTTAAACTTTCAGGAGATCCTTGCCTAAGGTTGTAGCAAGGGATTTCCATTGGTCTCCAAAAAGGTAGGTTTCAGCTCAAAATCAGGTCTTTTTCAGTTACCTACATCTCTCTACAGGTGACATGGACTGTCTTGGAAGGAAGGGAGCTAGCTGTTCAAGGTGGGCAAGTCTGGGGTAGAGTAAGCTTGCAATGAATGACTTCTGACCTACTTCAAACCCTAATGTGCCTAATTCAGTGGAACTCATCCTGCCAGTGAAGGGGCTTCCAGAAGAGTTGGGACTTGTCTATTCTCTGGGAATTGGGCATGTTTGTTGACTTTCATGCTAAAGTTCTTATTGCCCAACATGCATAGGGTCTTACTAGTGGTCAGAGGACAAGTAGTCAAAACTTAATTTGCCATGGTAGTCAAAACTTAATTTGCCATTGTCATAATATGTATGTGCCTGTGTGCCTTAACAGTGCTCATGCTTGCCTGTTCCTGCTGTTCCTGAGCACATACACAAAACCTTTTTATATAACACCATTTTAATGGAAATGCTGCTTTTCCAAAATGAAAGTGGCTGTAACAGAAGATCTGAATGATGCTTATGTAACTTTAAACACTGAGTTTGGGTAGATTCTAATTCATTAACAGAAGGGAAAACGGAGGAGTTATGACATATTTACCTCCCACCATATTTACCTCCCACCGTTTAAAACAATAGGATCCTTAAGGTAATCTTCAATAGTCAGGTTGCCAGGAGGCCTTTTTGGACCCTGCCTCTGCTTTCTTGCAAGGTCAGTTCAGTTAGAGTGGGAACTGTATAGATAAGAGAAGAGAACTGAGGACTGAGGGGACCTGCTACCCCATTATCAATAATGTTGAGTAGGTCTCTTCACTTTTCTGCTTCTCTTTCTTCATACATATAGACAGTCCTTACCCTTTTATAGCTTACAACATACTTTCATAAACATTTTCTACTTGATTTGATCTCTCTCTTCTCTGAGATAACAGAGCAAATATCATGCCAATTTTGAAGGTGAAGAAAAACTGTCTGGAAAGGTTAACCGACTCATCTGCAGCCACACTGCTTGTTGAGAAGGCAGGACTAGAATTGTCTTTAGACTTTTAGACCTGAACTCTTGACACTTTACATTGTTTTCTTTCTACCTATAATATGGAAGCAGTACTAGAACTAGTCATAGTCTTGCTAAGAATTCTACACCACCTCCTCTGGGAAGCCCTCCCCAGATTCCACTATCACAGGAGGAATTTATAGCCTCCTACATACTCTCTTGGGGCATTTAGCACCTTTTCTGGAACTGTTTGCCTTTTGGCTTCCCAACTAGAAGGCACATTGAGATTAGGGGCCATCCTGTTTACTAATGGATCTCTTGTGCCTAGCATAGTGCCCGACACAGAAGAGCCTTTATGTGTTCACTTTATGCATCTTGACTTTACTGCCTTAACCAGTGTTCTTTTGTCCAGGGATTCAGTGGCCCATAGCAAAAAACACATTTTATATTGTGAGATAACTGAAAGAAAATTTTCACAGGACAATACTATCCCTGCTATGTGCATATATTCTGATATTTTCTATTGCATATATTGTAGTCTTTTTCATTTTTTAAGGTGTTCTCTAAATTGATCTCTCCACTTTTGGGCTGTGACTCAGTATTAGCACAACACTGCTTTCACCTCTTGTATATTGTGATGCCTCCTGTTTGTTTGTAGGGCTCCGGCAGGTCCTGAACAATGCAGAGATGCCTCAAGCACCTCTTGCTCTGAGATCAAAGAAAGATTCCCATATAACAGGCAGAAATCCAATCAAAGACAGCAGCACAACCCTGTGAAGAGAACCCGGCCTCCTAAAGGCCCTCCTGTCCCTAGACACTACAAAGGTAATGGCAGCTTACTGGAGCCTGGAACCCCAAAATATAGACAGACAATATCCCATCTCTTGATGTCAGAAATCAGGGCTTCTCACTGCTCTGCCCTTAGATTACTGGGAATAGGTCACCATTCCAGAAAGCTCTTTGGGATTTAGTGGGCCTTTTTCCTATGTTTAAGGTGCTGAGGGCCAGGCATGGTAGAGCAGGTCTCTAACTACTCTGAAGGCTGAGGCAGAAAGGTTATAAGTTCAAGGCCAGTCTCAACAATTTAGTGAGACCTCAAGCAATGAAGCAAGTCCCTGTCTCAAAATGTCCTTGAGTTAAAAAAAACAAAAAACAAAAAAAAAAAAACAGCTCATGTCCTGGGCCACTTGCTCTGTGTAACTTAGATAGTCCATTTAACCTGGTTCAAGCCAGGCTCTCTATGCCTAAAAACTCTCCAGAGAAAACCCACTGGCTCTCTCCTGCACACCTATTTGCTCCATCCCTTTCCTCCCTAGCCTATCAGTCTGAAGATTGGTGAGAGGCAACTTGGAAACCCCAGAACAGCCCTGCCCCCAGTGCTGGGACTGGGAACAGGTGGGTGGGGCTCACATGTAGTGGCTGTCCAGTTGTCTCCTATGGCTATTGAAGTCAGACTGAGTGTTCCAGAACCTAGGCTGCGGAAAGGGAAATGGGGCTGGAGGAGCTTCCTCTAGGGCCATGCATGCTTGCTTTAGGACCATGCCCTTTTTGGAAAGAAAGTAATCAGGGAGTGTACTGAGGGAGACCTTTCATGACCTTCTCTCTGATGTCATCCAAATGTAACTTTTATTTTTGGTTTGTATCATTTATTTCAATTACAAACGGAAGTCATCCATTTTCTTGTTTTTTTTTCTGATTGTTCCTGCAGTCTCAGTTGGATCCTGTATTGTAACTGGGAAGGTGGGGTCTCAGTACCAACCAGGGTTCTGGAGCCCTGTCTTCCGGTCACAAGGCTTAGCCTCCACAAGGTCCTTGGCTGAGGTGGGGTAAGTGAGGAAGAGAGGGAGGAAACCAGTGACAGTGACTGAAACTGTGGGGGAAGAGAGGACACTGGATACTGAAGGCTGGGAAGAAGGGAGGAGTTAGTGGTAGGGAGCACAGATTTTTGGTAGAGCAACCTGGGAAAATCTCGCAGGGGCTTCAGATTCTGCCCATTCGTTCTACAAAGTTCAGGCATATGCCCATCATCCCAACTTGACTACTTACTCATTTGCCCTATATTAAGGTTCAGATAACAGTAGTACCTACTTCATAGATTATTGTGAGAATTAAATAAACTTAACCTTATTTAAAATATTAGTAAAGTGTTGCCAGGTGTGGTGGCACACGTCTATAATCCCAGCCAGACTGGGCAATTTAGACATTATTTTTAAAAAACAGCTCAATGTTAGAGTGCCCCTGGGTTTTGCTCCCAGTACTGGGGGTGTGGGGGGAAAGGTGAATGTTTAGTGCCTGACATGCTGTAAGGGCTCCATAAATATTATTTTCATTGTTATCAAACCTGTTCTTTGTGCACCATCATCTGCCCACTTCCCCAAGCCAGAATCTAAAGTTACCCAAGTGTCTCCCCCCAACTTGTGCCCACCCCCAATGAGTTTGAAACACAGGCAGCTTCTCCAAGCATTTGTCAGGTCTTTACTTTCTTCCTATCCCACTCATGCTCTCTCAGGGGAAGCTGGCAATAGGCTCCTGATCAACATTTTTCATTCTCTAGGTTCCAAATCCAAATCCATCCCTAGCTCTCTTAGAAAATGAAAATCTGATTCTGTCTAGATGGAATGATTCAGCAGTTCCCCAAGCCTATCTGGATGAAGCACAGATGCCTCGATGGGTACACATGGCTCTGAGATCTAGCTTCTGTTGGTTTGCCCACTCTGTCTCCTGCTTTTTCCCTACAATCACCTGTGCTGCTGTCAGGAAGAAAGAACTAAGTACCTGGGGCTCTGCTCCTGACATCCTGTGCCTCCACACTTTTACACAGGCAGTTCTCTCTGCCTGGATACTATTTCCCTTCTCTGTGAGGTACAACTCAAGTGCCACTTCTTCCTCAATCCTTCTCAGATGCCGACTTAGAGCTTCTCTGAGTTCCCACACTGTATCTTCATCTGGTTTTTACTGCATAAGCTTCTTCAGGGTGGACACTACCTTCTTTTCCCCACACACCTCTGATACCTCTCAAATAACCTGGCACCCATTGCTCTGTTGGAAGCCAGTGCCAGAGGGCACCTTCCTCTCTGGGCTGGTGAACCTGGAGCATTGAACCAGGGAGGGTGGGAGACAGGATGCCCGCTCCTTGGACAAGGCCTCTCCACCAAGGCCAGGGAAGCCCCAGCCCCAGCTGCCCATACCCGGCCCAATACTTCAGGCACAGGAGCCTGGGCCGCCCCCCAACTTCCAAAAGAAGACACTGGGCTTCCAAAACAAGACTCAAGCCAACTGAGACTTGGGGAATCGGACAGACGTGTGTCTCGCCCGAACATTCAGAAAGGGTGCGTGGAGTGGAGAAACCCTAAGCCGGGCAGATCCCGGACCTACCCACCCCGATTCAGTATGGGGGTGTGTGAGAGAGATAAAGATAGAACTATTTGGGACTGGGGCCAGCCCGCTTCCAGATCTCCTCTCTCTGGGAGCTCAAATTCCTTGGTCCTGGTAAGTCATGTGACCCGAGCCCCAGGCAGCCACTAAACGCGGGGCTCCAGCCCTTCTCCTAAATAAGGCAGCGACAGGCGCAGATCGAGTTTCCCAGTCGGTATTTACAGGTTCCCTGGGCGAAGCCAAACCTCCCTCTTCCCGTGCTCCTCCCTGCTCACGCGGTGGTGAAAGGAAGAGAAGGGGCCCCTTTTGCGCCCTACCCCCACCCCTCCAGTCCCCGCGAGCCCCCAGTGAGGCCTCTCCTTCCCGGGCTGCTCTGCCGGCCCCTCTAGGGGCACCGTTTAGGTCGCTGCATTCCAAAGCCCTGGCGGCTCTTTGAGGTCACGTGGCGCTGTGGGGGTGGGGAGGCAGGACGCCCCTGACCCGGGCAGGCGACCTTGAGGCGTTCCCGGGAAGTAGATTCTGGTCCCTTCTCCCTCTGACCACCCAGAGGCCAGCTTTGTACTGGCCTCGAGAACCTCCAGGAGAGCCGCAGCAGGTTTTTACCCTCCAGCGCCTACAGTGTGTGTGGCCAGCCGCAGCTAAGCACGCCCGCTCCTTTCCTCCAAACCTCCCAGCACCCCGGGCTCTGCCCTCATACTGTCCCACTCAAGACACTGACCGCTAGCTAGTCACGAGTCAGGAGGGCACGCCAGCCGAAAGGGCCGGAACCTTGGCTGATGGCCTGCAAAAAATGGACAGGGAAGTGAGAACACTGGGTAGGGCCAGAGGCTTAGTTTAGGCCAAGATCCATCCTTGTCAGGCAAAGGCCAGAGCTGAATCTGGTCCTCCCTGTTAAGCCAGGGTCCTAGACCTCTGGAGATGTACTTTGGGCTCGGGCACAGGGATACTGAGAGGGAGTTGATTTTCTTCCTAGCTGGACCGACAAACACCCACAAGCAGCTCATTCCAATCTAGTGCAAACTCAGAAAGCCCTGTACAGGAGCTGACTCAGGTCACAGGAAGGGACTCTCCCTTCCATACGGGTTGAGGCTGGAGTGCAGGGACTGGGAATTGAGCACAGGCCACAGCTAACTTGTCTGAGAAGTATGACATTATAGAAAGGAGTAAGAGTAGACAGTAGAATGAAGAAGGGAGACAAAGGCAACAGTCAGGATGGGATAGCGGTCTGTATTTTTTTTTCATGAAGCATTCATTTGAATGTTTATTGAGCCTTTACTAAAAGTGAGTCATGGATTCACTTGTGTGACTGTGTGATTACTGACTCTTTTTTATGCACTGGCCTTGTCTTGTGGATTCAGGGAGTAAGACAGAGCTCCTGCCCTCTTGGGGCTACTACCATCCAGTAGGAAAGCCAGACTAAGGAGCAGTTTACAATACAGTTTGCTGAAGGCTACAGCTAGAAGTGAGGAGGGGACACACAGTGGAGTATTTAGCCCAAATTAGAGGGGAAAGGGACAGCTGGGGAGGAAATTTATCTAAACTGAGGCATGAGGTAGAAAACGGAGTTTATCAGTTGGGAAGGATAGCCTTTCACATAGAAGAGGCATCTTCTGGAAACAAGCATGTTAGTACAATTAAGTAGTATGACTGCCAGAGGAACAGGAGGAGGTGAGGGAAATTGTACTTGAGAGGGAAAAAAAGGGTGAGCTGATGAATAAGGCTCACCCTGAAGGGGATGAGGGTGGGGAAAGCCCCTGTCCCTCTGAATCCACACTAAGTCCTGCAGGCATGCTATAAGGATGTGGCACCAGCTAGAGTTTCGTTATAAAATTAATATTTGTATTATTGAGATAATGCAAATAGTTTTTAAAAAATCATATAGTACTAAAAGGGTCGTAACAAAAACAAGTCCCCCCTGGTCCTTTTCCCATCCCTTATGCTAGTCCCCAGGGACCACCACTTTCAACTCTTAGCTGTTTCTTCTGGTATTTCCTTCCTTATTTCTAAATAATACACATACTGCCAATCTGGATTCATCTATCTAATTTGTTGACTTCTTGTTTTGGAACAGGAGGGTTTTGATTCTCTGCTCTTCTCTCTTTCCCTGCCTTCATCCCATTAGTTTTTATCATAATTTAGGGTTGCATCTGTGTTTGATGATTTCATTATTGACTTTGTAAATACTGTTCATTCTTCAGGCAAATATTCCTGTTACATTTCCTTTTCTAATTTAACTTTTTATTGTCTACTCTGTTTATATTTCCTTTCTTATACCCCCCTGTTAATGACTTCATTTTTTTTTATTCGTGTGGGTTTTTTTGAATATCTGACTCTATTTCTCATACCCTTTAACAGTTCTGCAAAATACCCTCTCGTCAGTACAGTTTTGCATATGGCTAAACCTGTTTTTTTCTTTAAATATATATTTAATTTTTAGTTGTAGTTGGACACAATATCTTTATTTTTTAAAAATTTTTTGAGAGAAAGTGAGAGAGAGAATTTTTAAAATATATATATATATATATATATATATATATATATATATATATATATATATTTTATTTTTTAGTTTTCGGCAGACACAACATTTTGTTTGTGTGTGGTGATGAGGATCAAACCTGGGCCCCAGGCATGCCTGGCAAGCATGCTACCGCTTGAGCCACATCCCCAGCCCCATATTTATTTATTTTTATGTGGTGCTGAGGATTGAACCCAGGGCCTCACCTGTGCTAGGCGAGTGCTCTACCGCTGAGCCACAACCTCAGCCCTGTTTTTGTTTTTTATTTTGGTACTAAGAATTGAACCCAGGGTTGCTCTACCACATCCCCAACCCTTTTAATTTTTTATTTTGAGACAGAGTCTTGCTAAGTTGCTTAGGGCTTTGCTAAGGCTGGCCTTGACCTTGGAATATTCCAGAACTTAAAATCCTCCTGCTTCAGCCTCTCTTAGTTGCTTGGGTCTTAAGCATGTACCACTGTGCCTGGCCTATCACAATTTTATTGCTACTACATTTTCCCCCTTGGAGGCATTTGTCCCAAGGTGTTTCATCCTGGCACTTTTATCTGGTTGTGTTGCTCACTAGGCCTGTGGTATTCCTGTCATTCTGGACTTCTCATTGCTAGTGGTGAAAAATTCCCTGTGCAGACTGTCCTTCTTGTATTGGAGATTGAATCTGGGTCCTCATGTATGCAGCTGAACAAGAGCTCTACTACTGCGCTACACCCTCAGTCCATCCCTTTGCTTTTTTTTCCCTTTCCAGGACTCACTGTTTTCTTCTTTCTTAGTTTACTACTTTTTAAAAAAATATTTATTTTTTAGATGTGGACATAACACAATGCCTTTATTTATTTTTTTATGGTGCTGAGGGTACCGCTGAGCCACAATTCCAGCCCCAACTCCCTTATTTTGATGAACCTTATTCTTCAATAATTTCCTGCAAAAGAGTGCTGGGGTGGGGAGTGGGATAACATTTTGCAGACTTTTCCACACTTAAAATGGTTTTATTCCATCCTCACACTTTTTTTCCATCCTCACACAAAATTGATAATTTGTCTAGGTAAGGAATTTTAGGTTGAAAATCATCTTCTTCCAAGTTTTTAAACACACACACACACACACACACACACACACACACATTTTTTTTTTTTTGGATTGAACCCAAGAACCTATTCACTTGCTGCCCCAGCATCCTTTATGTGGTTTTGTGTGTGTGTGTGTGTGTGTGTGTGTGTGAGAGAGAGAGAGAGAGAGAGAGAGAGAGAGAGAGAATGAATTAGGGATTGAAACCAGAGGTACTCTACCACTGAGCTATATCCACAGCCCTCTTTATTTTGAGACAGGGTCTTGCTAAATTGCCCAGGCTGTCTTCAGATGTGCAATCCTCCTGCTTTAGCTGCCTGAGTCACTGGGATTACAGGTGTGCACCACTGCCCACCTATTCAAAAATTTAAAGACATTGCTCCCCTGTTTTCCAGCTTCTCATTTTAAGTTGAAAAGATTTTGCCATTTTGATTCCTGAGACTTTGAATTCATCTCTCCCTACTTGCCCCCACTTTTAGGGAATTTTTTTCCTTTTATCTCTATTGAAATGTCACAATATAGTGGCATGGGTCATTTTTTTCATTCATTTTCTGGACATTTGATAGGTCCTTTTAATCTAAAACAGTGATTCTCAAAATGTAGCCCCACAGCATTACTGTCACGTATGGGAACATGTTAGAAATACAAATTCTGGGACCCTATCCCAATCTTTGCTTTAATAAAAATATGCCCCACCACTTATGCTAATTTTTTAAAAAATATTTATTTTTCAGTGTGTGCAGACACAACATCTTTGTTTGTATGTGGTGCTCAGGATCGAACCTGGGCCGTACGCATGCCAGTTGAGCGCGCTACCGCTTGAGCCACATCCCCAGCCACTTATGCTAATTTTTAAAGAACCTCTGGGTTCTAGGCAGGAACTATGGCACAGGTTTGTACTGTAATTCCAGCTACCTGGGAGTCTGAGGCAGGAGGATCACAAGTTTAGGATCAGCCTGGGAAATTTAGTGAGACTCTGTCTCAAAATTTAAAAATGTTGGGGATGTAGCTCAGTGGTAGGATACTTGTATAGCATGGGCAAACCCCTGGTTTCAGTCCCCAGTACACAAAAGAACCTCTGTTCTAACAATTTATGTCCTTTATTCTGGGGAATTTCTTTATTATTCCTTTGAAATTTCTTTCACCACCATTTTCTCTTCCATTCTTTCTGCAACTTCTATTATTTTGGTACTGACTCCTTGGGTTGGCCTTTTAATTTTCCCATTATTTCTCTTATAAACCATCTCTTTGTGTTGTTTTCTGGAAAATAGCCTCTCTGTTGTACCCTAATCTGTTTCCCAAGTATATTGGTAATAGCCCTTTTTCTTTTCTTTCTTTCCTTAAAATTTCAGAAGTGTTTTCATGTCTCTGATTTCTTTTTTTTAAAAAAAAATAGTTTTCACATTCTTTGGATACATGCAATATCTTATCTCTCTGAGGATATTACTTTGAAAATTTCTTCTCCCAGTGTCCTCTGATTCCATGTTTTCTGTGGCTTGGATTTGTATCATGTTGGAGACTTTCCTCAGCTGGGTGGTGTGCCTGGGCTATCCATTCTATCCATTCATCTTTGAGAGGAAGGCACTAGAGAGTCAGGTGGAAGTGTTCTCTATGTGGGCTCAGGGTCAAGTGATGGGGATGGGGTGGGGGGAACTGGACTGTCACTGGGGAGCACCATTATCCATGTCAGTAGCCTTAATATATATACATATACATATGTATATATATATATATATATATGAAGTTGTAGTTGTAGAGCTAGAGTGAGGGGCAGTGAAGTGACTGGACACAATACCTTTATTTTATTTATTCATTTTTATGTGGTGCTGAGGATCTAACCCAGTGCCTCTCACATGCTAGGCAAGCATTCTACCACTGAGCTACAACCCCAGCCTTGTCAAGAGCCCCTTTTCTCTGGCACAGCTTGGGTTTTCTAAAACAAAGACCCTCTAGCACAGTCTTCCTGCTCCAAGATTGTAAGCCAACCTGCCCTGAGTTCCAGGGCCAGGTATAGTGTTGGAAGGGAAGAGGTGCATGGCAGGGAGACTGGATGATCCAGTTCAAGACACTGACTTTCACTCAGTTCTTGATCCCACTCCTTTTTCTCCACCCTCACTCCCTCCCCAAGAAAAGTCCAGAATCCTTCTGTTTCAATATCTCCAGAATGGATCTTTCTGTCTCCTGTGTGAGTGGGGAAGGGGACATAGTAAGTCCCCTGATTGTGTTGGGTATAGCTGAGTTTCCTAACAGTCTGATTGCTTTTTAAGGAGTTTTTTTTTCAAGCAAACCCCAGATTTCAGACCCTGTCTCACCCCTGACTTCTTGGCTTAATTGCTACTTCTGATCTTGAGTTCTCAGAGGTCATTTGTTACTCTCTCATCTGCTTTCTGTTTTCATGTCCTGGGGATCAGGGTTCTAAACATCTCATAATTTTGTTTAAGATGGATTTAAGGTTTATGTTTATTTTTCTTGAACTTTTGAGGGCAGTTTTTGAGACAGGGAGCTTTGCTCTACCCTCTTGTACCCAGAAGTCACATGGGTTTTCTTGTGGAAGTGTCGAGTCACATGCCAGATAATCTTGCTTATAAAGTTGCAGGGAGCAGGTTATCTATCAGGAAGAAATTGGGAAGTGGGCAGGGGAGGAAAGGAACCTCTGAAACTTAGAAAAACCACTGTTGGAACCCTCCTAAAGAGGACAAGTGCCAGTGAGGCTTAGTGGAGGTGAGACAGAATCAGTGTTGAGTACAGCAGGGAACATTGGTGGAGGCAATGAGCTGTGAGTGCTGGCCTCCAGCTTAGAGGGTGGGGGCTGTTCTAGAGCCACAGTGAGGGGGCAGTGAAGTGACTGGCTTTAGGGTAGGCCATGTGCCATGAGGCAGGAGAGGATGGGACAAAATTGATACTCGCTGATCCAATGTTGATTCCTTACCAGGCACTGAATCAGCATCTTCAGAGCTGGCTGAGTGTGAGTGGGGAGCCAGGACGAGGAATGGATGGGATTCCATGTCAGAGAAGGAAAGGCAGAGTCTCAGGTTTCAGGGGTGAGAGAGGTAGGTCTGAGTGATGATAAAATCTCTTCTTCAGAATTCTACTCAAGTGCAGAACCACACGTGCAGAGCCCCAAGGAGGGTGACAGGTGAAGTGGGGAAAATGGTGGTGTAATTGTTCAAGTCTTCTGCTGGAAAGGTGGGAGGTAGGAGGGGCCTATTATCTAGGTAGTTGGCTTCTTGGGCATCATGGTAGAATTTTTAAAAGGGAAGGTGAGGGGCTGGGGATGTAGTTCACTGGTAGAGCACTTGCCCCACATGGATTCAATTCCCAATACTGCACAAACAAAATTAAAAAACTAAAAGAAAGGGTAGTCACTTCAGTCCACTTCAGTATTTATGAACATCCTCCTGAATTGCCTGCCCTTGGTTATCCAGCCTATGGGTAGAATCATAGTAAAGTTCCCTGACCTACACAGCCTTAGGTCTCTAAGACCTAACAAACCAGCTGTCAAGCACAGAGACTCCTGAGGTCCTCGGGTTGTTTGGCATCTCTGTCTGTGTGGCTATTTTCCATCTTATCTCACGGATATGTGCTGACATAGATCCTCCTGGTCATGACTGATGCCCCTGTCTTTCTTATTGCACAGCCTGAGAGTGAATTTCAGCCAGAGTTCTGTGGTTACAGGCCACAGAAACCAACTCTGGGTAACTGAAGTAGAAAAACAATTTATTGGAAGATTATTGGGCTGCTTCTGGATTCAACAGCCACTCCCTCTGTGTGCGCACGCCTTCGTTCTGATAAAGCCTTGGTTTTTGTTCTGGAATTTACTTGCCTATTTTTCAGGGAAGGAGGCCCTATCCTCAGCCACAGGGAATGACTGGTGATGAGTCTCAGCCAACCAGGGTGCCTCCTGCCTCCTGGCTAGTGATAGGTTTAGGCCTTGGCATATGATGCAACCCTGGCCAGGGAATCCTAAGGGGAAGCCCACTAGGTCAGGGATTTGGGAAAGAATCAAAGAGAATTTGACTTTATTGAAGGATGGAATTAACCCTTGGCCTATGAAAAAATGATAGACTTGCTCATTTTTTCAGGTGTTTTTATAATTGAAAAGTTCTAACTAATGTGTAAATGCCAGTTCTCTTTCTTGGGCAACCTGGGGGGTAAAGGAGAGGAAAATAAACTGATGGAATTAACCTTGTCTGCCTATGAAAAAGCAAAAACAATAAAATAGGTAAAAGTAATATAAAAATTAAAAAAAATAACAATAAAATAGTTTGCAAAAAAAAAAAAAAGGAGACTGATTTGTCGTTGTTTTGTTGAAACAGAAGAATTCCCTAATAGAAAAGAGTTGGTTGAATCAGGGAGAAGAAAGCCACTAATCAGTAAGCAGATACCTACTCTACATCAGACACCATGAAAGGTGCTGAGATACAGTGATAGTTGGAGAGACAAGGCCAATCTGGGTAGGGTAGAGAGATGATAAGCATGTACTTAAACAGAATAAGATAATGGAAGGCAATTTTAAGGGGTGGTTAATTTTGATAGATGGTGGTCAAGAAAGACCTCTCTGGCCAGGCATGGTGGTGCATACCTGTAATCCTAGCAGCTCAGGAGGATGAGGCAGGAGGATTGTGAGTTCAAATCAGCCTCAACAATGGCAAGATGCTAAGCAACTCAGTGAGACCCTCTCTCTAAATAAAATACAAAACAGGGGTGTGGATGTGGCTCAGTGGTTGAGTGGCCCTGAGTTCAATCCTGGTACCCCTGGGGGGAAAAAAGAAAGAAAGAAAGAAAAATAAAATATAAAGTAAGTCCCCTCTGAAAAGGAGACCCAAGGCATCATGAGCCAGCACAAGAAAAATCATAAGAAGACTGCAGAAGAAGGTTCAGAGCAGCAGTTGCTATGTCTGGCTAGCACAAGAGAGGCCAGTGTTCATTCAGGGAAGGGAAAGAGAGGATACCACAGTTTGGAGGCTTCTGTAGCCAGGAGTGACAGAGCAGCTGGAGATACTGTATTTCCTAGGACTTGCATGGAAATCACCTCTCCTGTGTCAGGGCATGCTGGGAACCCTCCCTGACTTTCTGGAATCACTGACTTTCTAGAGGTTGGAAAATTTTGAATGGAGTATTTGGAGGGTTGCAGGGCAGATACTTGGGGCCAGTAGATGATCCACACCTCTGGTCCCCAAGTGCTCAGATGCATCCTGCCTCTTCCTGTTCATCCAAGTTTGGAGTTTCAAGCTTCTTCCTTTTAATAGTCCAATCAAATGAACAATAACAACAACTACTACTACTATTATCATCCTCATTTTCCTCCTCTTCCTCCTCCTCCTCCTTTTTTTTTTTTTTTTTTTTTTGGTACCAGAGATTGAATTCAGTGGCACTTAACCAATGGGCCACATCCACATCTTGAGCCTTTTTAAATATTTTATTTAGAATCAGTGATCTCACTGAATTACTTAGGGCCTTGCTAGTTGTTGAGGCTGGCTTTGAACTCAAGATTCTCCTGCCTCAGCCTCCCAAGCCACTGGGATTATAGGTCTGAGCCACCATACCCGGCTCAGCCAGCACTTTTGAAGTCTGCTTTGTGAGCAGCTTCTGTGGGTGTTGGTGTGCAGTGGATGCTATGAGAGAAAGACAAGAATTCACCTCCAGTAGCACTCTGGTCAAGGTTCCACAACACTGCATCTAAAACAGGAAACAGTTTGTCAGTAGAAGATCAAAGACATCAGAAGAATTATAGACCATGGATGGCCATCACAAGCCACCTGTGACATATAGTGCGTTGGTCACAACCTCCCAGTGGCCACCGTAGTCCTCCTGGGCTCACCCATTCTTCCCTTCTAATCTCCAGTATCTAAGAGGAAGTTGAAATTTGATGCAAATTTTTTGCTCATCTTGTATGTGGTCTTCCTTCACTCTCCTGGGGATGTGAAGGAGAAGTGGGAAGGAACCAGTCAGATGGACTGAAACTCCTTTGCCAAAGGTGACAGTACCACGATGGGACTCTTCAAAGACAGTCTTTTTGAGAACCTGCCCAGAATGAAGTCCTAATTTCAAGGGTCCTGTAGCTGAACAGATAAGAAATTACTGAGTGCTTACCTTGTGCCAGGGTCTGTTGAAGAGCATCTTTCTTGTATTATCTCATTCAATCCATGTAATGATCCTTTATGGTGGGAATTTTGTTTTATTTTATTATTTATTTATTTGCAATCCTGGGGATTTGAACTTAGCACACTACCACTGAACCACATCCGCAGATCTTTCTTATTTTTTATTTTGAGGCAGGGTCATAAGTTGCTGAGGATGGCCTCTAACTTGTGATCCTTCTGCCTTAGCCTCTGGAGTCACTGGGATTAAAAGTGTGCACCACCACGCCCAGCTATGGTAGGAATTTTAAATATTCCATTTTTACAGCTGAGAAAGCAAAGGCACAAAGAAGGTAAAGTCCCTTGGCCTAGTCAAACAACTATTAAGTGGCGGAGCCAAGATCTGATTGAACCCAAGTAGACTGATGACACCATCTCCTATTGACACCACTGTGCACACTGCCAAACTGTTTATTCTAGGAACTTCCTTTCTCCATGCCACAACGTGTTAAAAATTGACCTAGAGGCCATTTTGAGCAAGAACCAGTCCCCCAACCCCACCCTGAGGCCAGTGAGAGAGAGGTGGGATCTGAAAGAAGAGGAATTCCAGAAGAGACACTGCCACTTTGGCTATTTTTCCTGAATGTTCCCTGGACAGACAGCTCAATCTTTTGATTTGCCAGGTGTCTTTCTGTTCTTCTAATTAATACCAGAGTCAGCCTTTAGCCAGAACCCTGCCTATAGCTGGAATTCATAAATCTGTGGCTCAATCCTCTGCTGGCCAAAAAGAATGGTTGAGAGTACTCCTGGGGTGGAGTTTCCTGGGATGATGCTCCCTGTGCTTCATCCAGAAAAAGCTCCAATATGATCCTCCCCTTTTCTGGAGAGGCCAGGGTGGCAGTGTGCAGGAGGAGGAAGAATCAGGCTGAAGCAGCTCTTCCTTGCTTCCCTGGATTCTCTTCCAAAATGCTGTCAGCACTGCCAGTTGGAAAATATTTTTCTCCCTCCCTTTGTCTTCTTTCTTATTAAAAAAAAAAAAAAAAGCCATCTGGTGTCAAATTCACTCCTGGCACATCATAAAGGGTAGCACTAAAAATGTCCCTGAAAAACTAAAAGCAAAACCACAGCAGTACACATGAGACTTAATCTCAGCATCCTAGAATTTCAGAGAGGCTAGGGGCCTCAGAGATCAAACCTGTCCTTGTACACAGGAGGAAACTGAGGCCAGCAGGGATTAGGTCATTCTTTCAAAAAGGTTTATTGAATGCCTACTACGTTCAAGGTACACACTGATTGCCAGAAGTAATTATTAACATTAGAGACAAAAACTCCCCGGGCACTCCTGTAATTCCAGCGAGTCGGTAGACTGAGGAAGGAGGATCGCAAGTTCGAGGACAGCCTCCGCAATTTATCGAGATCCTGCGTCAAAAATAAAAAAGGCTGGGGGTGTAGCTCAGTGGTACAGTATCCCGGTATGCAGGGTAGGAGGGGACAAAACCCTGTTTTCTTGGAGTTTTCCCTGGGACGCTGCTACCCCCATCTTTGGGCCTGCCGCCCTGCCCTTCCTAAATGGCCAGGAGGCAGGAGCCTTGGCTTGCCTGTCCTAGCCGCACGCCGCACCCCAGGCCGCGGGGCTGCACTCCGGGCTGTGAGCCTGGCCTGGGGTCGTCCGTCGCCCCGCTGCCACCGCCCGGAGCTACTGTGGACGTGAGGGCGAAGTGTGCAACGCGCGGCCCCCGCGCGGGCGGGCCGCTGCGATCTCCCGCGTTTCCTCCAGCCGTTGCTTTGGCTCCGCATTCCTCAGTGTTGAGCAACAACTTTCCCTCCGAGGGAGGCTGGGTCGCGGCCAGACCCAGTCGTTTGCGCTAGCCCCCTCGCGGGGTGCGGCGGGTCGCCGGCGCAGGGCCTCTTGGGGGCGCGCACAGGGTCTCGGGTGGTTCCAGTGGCACTGCTAGCCAAAGAGGAGAGCAGTCGAGAGCCCCTGTCTCCGGAGCCACGAGCCACGTTGGCGCGCTGGGGACTGAGGGTCGAGGATCCATCCTGTAGTAGAAGCAGAATTGCCAAAAGACCAAATGGGTGTGTGGGCCTGACTCTGATCTTGGTCTTGGAGCTGGTCCACGCAGACCGACCAGTCTGACGCCCTGCACTGGGTGAGCACACAGTGTTTGCTTTTTTTTTTTTTTTTTTTTAAACTCTGATCTTTGGGATTCTTTGAGAAGAAACAGAGGAGGGTTTGTAATAACTCCAGAAGGGGGTTCCTAACTAAATCTAAATATTTACCCTAATCATATTAATACAAGCACTTTTATCCTTTCAGCACAACTCTCATGCCTACTAAATTTCAACATATCTTTGGGAGAAAGTTCATTTCTAATTATTTTGCTCATTTTTAAATGAATAAGCTCAGACACAGAGTTCCATGAGGACTTAGAACACAAGAAGGAGTTAACCTGGCATCCTCTGGAGTCACCTCAAGTCTTCTGATTCTCTTGGATCAGTGATAGTCCTTCCTGGACCCTGAGGTGACCCTGAAAAAACTGGTCCCACTTGCAATCCTGGGAGATGGGTGCCGGATCCTGTAGGGCACAGTGGGGTTAGATAAGCAGACTACGTTTCAGATCTACCAAAATGTAAGTTCCAGAAAAGTAGGAATTTGGTTCCTGGTGTCAAATCCTTTTATTTTTATTTTTTTAGGTGATGCTGGGGATCAAGCTCAGGGCCTCACACATGTGGGGCAAGTGCTTTATCACTAAGTCACATCCCTAACTCTCCTCGGGATTATTTGAGAAGGAACAGAGGAAGGTTGTAATAACTCCAGAAGGGGTTCCTGCCTAAATCTAAGTTTTTATTTCCATTTTATTTATACAAACACTTTTATCCCTTCAGCACTCCTTTATTCATGGCTGTATCCATTGCTCTGAAAACAATATTTGGCACATAACAGATGCTCAATAAATATCTGTTGCTCAATAAATATTTCTTGAATGAATACAATAAGTCTTCACATTCTTAACCAAGAATTAGAACTGTAACCTCTCTTTTTTCTTCCTTTACCTTCTGTTTAAACCTTCTTTCTCTTCCTGGCTCTTAAAATTTTAAGTTTAAATTTTGAAAGGCTTTTTTAAAGTTTTATTTTAATGTAAAATTTTTAGATTTACATGAGAGTAGAAAGGGTAATATAGAGAGTTCCCATATTCCCTACATACATCTTCCTCTTAAGGTGACTTCTTATCTAACCATGGTACGTTTGCCAAAATGGAGAAGTCAACATTGGTACCATACTTTTTTTCCCCCCTTTTGGTACTGGGAATTGAACCAGGAGATAACTGTTATCATTCACAAAGATGAACAATTATGGCTTTTGCTCTCTAGAAGCTCGTGGTCTAGAGGGAGTTCAGAGGTGCTTTACCACTGAACTGCAACCCCAGTTCTTTTTTATTTTGAAGCAGGATCTTGCTGAATTGCTCAGGGACTCACTAAGTTGCTGAGGTTAGCCTTGAACTTGTGATTCTCCTGCCTTAACCTTCTGAGTTGCTGGGATTACAGGTTTGTGTCACTGCACCCGGTGGTACAATACTATTAACCAAACTACAGACTATTTGGATTTCATGTTTTTCCACTATGTCCTTATTCTGTTTCAGGATCCAATCTGGGGGATCACATTTTATTCAGGGCTTGAAACATTTTACCATGTAATCCAGATCTCATTGTGCAGAGTCTTTCTCCTCAGAGGTGAGGCAGGAAGCAGAGTTCTTGGCACTGACTGAGCTCCTTGTCCAGGGGTCCTAGGAAACCCTGGAGCCCTGGATTTCCTGCTACTTCTATTAAGGGATTCCTGCTGGGTCTACCTGATGGCCCTGGTAGCCCTTGGTGTTCAAATCTAGAACTTGAGGCTTGCACTGGGTCTTCCTTCCTGTCCCCTTCTTCCATACATATGCAGACCGGAAATGAGACCAAGATGCTGCCCCTGGTGATGCAACTCCAGTCTGCATTTCCTTGGGGACCTGATTCCTCAGTGCCCCTCATCACCTGTCTCACATTCTTTGATCTTCATAAGAAACAAACCTCATTCACCTCTCCCCAGCATTACTGCTTCTTTTTTTCTGTCCTGGAATCATCATCCTTCCCTGAAACCTCAGGGAAACAATTTCTATGTTGGACTAGGTTACTTGGTCACAGATCACAATTGAGGTAGCCTTGAAACTGGAGATGGGTGAAGTGAAGGACAATTCATTTTGTCACTCTTAAAGATGAACAATTATGGCCTCTGTTCTCTAGGAGCTCATGGTCTAGATGGAGTCACAAATAGTGCATACAAATAATTGCATACATGTTGGGATATGCTGTAGTGGAGGTGATGTGTGTGCACAGTTGAGTGCAGAGCTTGCTGCTGGGATTGTGGAAGAGCACAGGGACTACTTCTCAGATGAGTCAGAAGATAGATGGGGGTGCAAGGTGCACAAGAAGGGACCAGGATGGGGAGAGATTGGTATTTCTGACTTAATAAATAGCAGGTATAGGAGCATTTGAAGGCAGGACATGTGAGGGACACACAGAGTAGCCCAGGCAGCTTGAGCATGTGGCAGGAGAAAAAAGAATTGAACAGGTGATCATCATGACTTAGGTGCCATAGTAAGGAGCCAGCACTTTGTTCAGCAGGTGGTGGGAAGCCACTGAGAACTATGAGCCATTTTTTTCCCCTAGAATTTCCTACTTGAGCAGCTCTGTGAAGTGTGGAATGGGGGTTAGGGGCACCTGATGGTTGCATACATGAGAATCCAGGTGATTTGGACCAGGGCCATGGGATTAGGGTGCAGAGGACAAACTCAAGGAATGCATGAGGCAGTGCTTAGAGATTGAATAGTGGTGGGGTGTCTGACTTGCAGAAAGAAGATGGAGAGTCTGAAGGGGAAGTGGAATGAGGTGGAATTATTCAGTCTCCCCCACCACTACATAGAGGAACTCCTTGAGTAGGGCAAGGGGACAATGTGTGGCACAAATTGGCTGGCTGGGCCCCACCTTCACTGTTCAGAGGAGGGAGGTAGTTGCTGGGAGGTAGGGAGGCAGAACAGACCCACTGAGACTCGTGGCTCCAGAGGTGTCTAATTGGGAGGCATTGGGACTGGGAGGCGAGGAGAGTGGGGAGGAAGCACCTAGGAGAGATAAAGTTGGGGACTGGAGAAAGAGGGAGTTTGGTCTTAGGGAACCAGGGAAAGGCACTGAATCATTCAAGGTGCAGAAGGCAGAGCAGAATTCAGCATCCTCTAAGCTGGCTGAAGACAAGGAAGTCTCTTGGGTTCCCAAGAAAACACTCAGAGCTGAGGAGGTGAGCAGGCACATCCCTGTCTTTAGGCATTTCAAGACCTGCTAGAATTCTGAATGGCTGGAATTCGTTGGAAGTCACTCCTCTATGTTTGGTGGTGAGAGGGATCTAGGTGCCTGGAAGCATCCTTGTGAGAAATTCAGTAGCTAGGAAGTGGTCAATGGCAGATTTCTAATAACTACCCTTATAGAAATCGTGATTCATAGCCAAACAGTGACAAGTAATGTGAAGGGCCTGAAATTTTATCCTACTTGTATGCTAACAAAGTAGCTGACAAGTGTCATGGCTACGGATAGAAGCCAAGACTCCTGGTTCAGAGACAAAAGACAGTTTATTACTCACAGCAATAATAGTAGTAAGAGTGTCAGCTCTCATTCTCACAGGGATTTGCAGAGAGGATCAGGTGATACATAGTGGATTGTATTTCAGGAGAGGAGCCCTGAAATTTTTTTTTTTTTTTTTTGCACCAGGGGTTGAACCCAGAAGCACTTTAACCACTGAGCCACATCCCCAGCCCTTTTTCATATTTTAGTTAGAGACAGGGTTTCACCAAGTTGCTTAGGGCCTCACTAAATTGCTGAAACTGGCTTTGAACTCTCCATCCTCCTGCATCAGCCTCCCAAACTGCTGGGATTACAGGCACACACCACTGCACCTGGTTCTGTGTGAGTTTGATAATGGGCACCAAGCCTGCCCTTTCCTCTGGAGAGAGACACTATATAGCTTCCAAGGCTATTTGGTATATCCTGGAATGGTAATCTGAAACAAAGGATGGTCAACACCACCCTTGCAAGATGTACAGAAATGGAACAGAACTATGAAGAATTATCTGCCGACAAACACATGGTCATACAAAACCAACATTACATTGCCCAGCCCCTCTTGCAGCTAGGGGTAACCATGTAGTTAAACTGTCATCTATTCAGTATAACCTTTTGTGTGGCAGCTTCTGGGAAATCTCAATTGCTTCATGAACCCTGGGCACTCTCTTCCCATCTTTGTTTTCCCTGATGCCTGGAATGTGGCGCTTGAGCAGCAGATGATATTGGATCAAGAACAACACGCTAAGGACTAAGGATGGCAGAGCAGTGAGATGCAAGAGGCCTGCATTTCTGATAGTGGTGGAAGTGACAAATTAGGTACAGGCTGATAACCTTTGGATTTCTTGAGAAAAAAGAAACTCCCATCTTCTTTTTTAACTTTTAATTTTTTGATATATACGCCTAAACTTAATCCTAGCTGATAGAGAGCTAGAGCAGAGGAAGACCAATGGAGGATTAAACCCATCAGCAGAGAAAAGGGTCCTTCTCCCCTTTTCCCCCACTCTTCTCCATCAGTGATGGAGGAGGGGCAAGTCACCTCTGGCTTGTTCACCACCCACTGGTGATGCCTCATTCACAAGGGGCCTGACTGGCCACGCGACCCAGTAGCATTCATTTGAAGGCAGTAAGCAACAAACTGGCTCCATTCACAAACCCTGTCCTCCTTTGAAAACCAATCACCATGTGAAGCGTGACTGGGTGGTGGCCAGTGTCGGCCCATCTGTCACGCCCTTTCAGAGAGCCAGGCAACGGCAGCCGGCTTGGGCCGATCCATCCCCTTTCCCTTTGTACCCCAGGGACATGCACTGAAACGAGATCATAGTGCCTACTGAATTATTCAGAGCTTCCCTGAGTGCCAGTTTTATTATAAACATGCAGATTGCTCCAGGCTCCAAACTTCCAAACCTCTAGTGGTCATCTCCCTCCAGGATTTTGCGATGGCCGCTTTGGGCCTCTGATTTCCCCTGGCTTGGATGGCCTAATTTGCCTTTGACTGATTCCTACCTGCTGCTAAGCAGGAATCCTCTGCTCCCTTTACCCAGAGCATGTTCAGGCCTCATTCTTTGCTCAAACCCTGTCCTCATTGTACCCCAGGCATCCTGTCTCTGCTTTGTACTGTCTCCTCCTGTCTTTTCTCACCCCAGTCAGTGAAATCAGCCTCTTCCAGTACCCCACTTTCCACTGATGGGGACTTGTTAATAACAGCATCCTCCAAGACTGTTGCCTCAGTCTAGCCTCTAAGACTGCTAGATCTCCCCTCTTTCCTATCCCTGTTCCAGCCCCAACTCAACCCTCTGCCCCTTCCCACAAGTCCCATATTCCCACTACTCTCCGGAATGGATCTGGAGAATACCCCCAGCTGGTAATGAAGCAGAGATGGTAATGCACATTTAAGAGTAATGAAATGCAGTGATATTTCAGGCCTGACAGACCTATTTCTGGCAGCCTTAGAATTAAAGTGTGAGGCTTTGTACTGCAGCTGCTACTAGGAGCCTTCAGAGTTTTTCTAAAGATGTGAATAAAGCTTCCAGGGTTTCAGCTCAGATCACTGTGGCTATTTATCCTGCTGCTGCTTTCATTGTACCTTTTTATTTGAAATTTTAGAGCTTTTAGATGAAGGAAACGCAGCAGCAAGTGCAAAGCATACAAAATATCCTGGTGGGGGAGAATGTCCCCGTTTTTCTCTCCAATTGTCCCTGACAGTTCTGGGGAGGAAGAACCGTTCACAGGGAGCATTGCCTCTCTCTCCCTTTGAGTGGGCCCCTCTTGGATTCTTGCTCTGCTGCAGCAGGATGTGGGGCCTCCTGAGAAGGCATTAGGAGGGAGTCCTTGCCACCAAAATGCATGTTGGGTGTATTCTGTCCTTGGTTGGACAATGGGGTAGGAAGGAGTAAATCCACTCTGAGCCAATAGTGAGCATTCTCTCCAGTATTCCAGCTAGGAAAGCTGTCCTGCTGATTTCCATCTCCTCACCCAGCTCTATCCAAGGCCACTTGGAAGGTTGCAGTCATCTATGAGTAGAAACCATCCTGGATGGTGGGTAAAGTAGGTTCTGCCATCAGAGACCTGCATGTGAAACCTGCTTACCAGTTAGCCTTTCTGGACTTTGGTTTCCCCACCTGAAAAATGGGTATAATAATAGGTCCTTGTGATGGGTGTAGAGTACCAGACATATGAACTCACAATGTCTGTTATTAATAGCAACTTGTCCCTGGACTCAGGATAGCTAGGCTTCCTTTCCCTCGTGTTCATGTGCCAAGTCCTCCCCCTCACTATGGGTCGGAGAGGTGCAGTGAAAGCACCAGATTCCAATCCTAACTCCTTCATTTTCTGGTTTGATGAGATAGATGAGTGACCCTGGGTCCAATCCCAGCACTCCAAAAATACATACATACATACATACATACATACATACATTTCTTGAAGGTTGTAATGAGTATTAAATGAGATGCAGTTGGTGTTGATAAATAATTATTTCCTTCCCCACTGTCTTGTTCTCCTCTGCTTTGTTAAAAGGAGGGAAGTTTTAGGTCCTGGTGCAAGATTATGGGAAATGCAAGATGATGACAAGCATGGTGAATGGTGGCAGGGGAGTCTATCAGCAAGATCCAGAATTGGGGAAATTCTTTAGGAAAATGATCCAGAACCTTTAGCAAGTAATGACAAGAAGTTGTGAGAAAGAATGAGAGAGGGTGAATCAAGTGAAATATGAGGACCTTGTTTGGATACTAATTTAAACAAACCAACTGGGCAAAAATAAGAGATAACCAGGAAAAATTTTATATTGATTGGATATCTGATAACATTAAGCAATTATTGTGAACATTTAGGTGTGATAATGGTAATGTGGTTATGTTACAAAAGAGTTTAAATTTTTTTTTGTAGATGGACAGAATGCCTTTATTTTATTTGTTTATTTTTATGAGGTGCTGAGAATCGAACCCTGTGCCTCATGCATACTAGGCAAGTGTTCTGTCACTGAACTACAGCCCCAGCTCCACAAAAGAGTTTTTAAAAAATATTTTAGGATACTTCCTAAAGAAATTATATACTAAATACCATGGTAATTGGGATTTGCTTTTCAATAATCCAGTGGGGTGAAATGGGGTATAGACAAAGCAAAACTAGCAAAGTTGGGTGATGGTATATGGGAGGTTTGTTAAATTATTCTCTCTACTCTCATATATGTTTGAATATCTCTATAAAAGTGGGAAAAAAAGGAAGAAAAAAAAAGGCAGTGGTCCTTTCTCGATTGGAAGTGGCTCTCCCATCTGTCTCCTCTCGGCATCCTCCCAGCCTCTCCCTTCTTATCACTTGCCTGGACTGTTGCGACAGCCTCTTATAGTCTCCCAGCCTTTGGTCTCTCTCCTCTCAATCTTCTTCCCATTTTGCTGCCAAAGTTATGTTCCCAAAATACAAGTCAGACCATGTCACTTCCCTGCTTAAAAACCCTTTAGTAGCTTCCTACTGCCCAAAATATATTAGCATATAAAGTCCTTGTTCTGTGATTCAGAATCCAGTTGAAGCTCAGCATTCCTGTCCAGTCCTGATCCCAGCCCTGTGCCCACCCCTCAGGAAGAGGCTTGGTCATACTAGCCAGGCCCTTGCACATGGCCATGTCTTCTCTTATATAATTCTCTGGCAGTCCTCCTCCCTGGCCCTTAACTGTATTGAAGACAAATATTTTTCAAATCTTTCTTCAAATGTCATTCTTCCTCAAAGGTTTCCAGAAGTACTTTTCTTTTTTTGTATTGGAGATTTAACCCCCAGGGGTACTTCACCACTGAACCACATCTCCACCCTTTTTTAAAATTCATTTTTATTTTTTTCGTGTATTCATGCATGTACTTAGGGTAATAATGTCCATATCATTCCACCATCTTTCCTACACTCATGTCCTCTCTCTTCCTCTCCCTCCCCTTTGCTCTATCTAAAGTTCCTCCATTCTTCCCATGCTCTCCTGATACCCATTATGGATCAGCATCAACATCAGAGAAAACATTTGGCTTCTGATTTTTTGGGATTGGCTTACTTCACTTAGCATGATATTCTCCAACTCCATCCATTTACCTGCAAATGCCATGATTTTATTCTCTTTTAATGTTGAATAATATTCCATTGTGTGTGTGTGTGTGTGTGTGTGTGTGTGTATCACATTTTCTTTATCCATTCATCTAGGTTGGTTCCACAGTTTAGCTATTGTGAATTGTGCTGCTATAAACATTGATATGGCTGTGTCCCTGTAGTATGCTCTTTTTAAGTCCTTTGGGTATAGATCAGGAGAGGGATAGCTGGGTCAGATGGTGGTTCCATTCCCAGTTTTCCAAGGACTCTCCATACTGCTTTCCATATTAGCTGTACCATTTTGCAGTCCCACGAGCAGTGTATGAGTGTGCCTTTTTCCCCCACATCCTCACCAACAGTTATTGTTGTTTGTATTCTTAATAGTTACCATTTTGACTATAGTGAGATGAAATCTTAGTAGTTTTGATTTGCATTTCTCTAATTGCTAGAGATGTTGAACTTTTTTTCATATATTTTCCATGATTGTATATTATCTTCTGAGAAGTGTCTGTTCAGATCCTTGGTCCATTTATTGATTAGGTTATTTGTTGGGTTTTTTTTTTTGGTGTTAAGTTTATTTGAGTTCTTTATATATCCTAGAGATTAGTGCTCTATCTGATGTGCGTGTGGTAAAAATTTGCTCCCATGTAACCGATGTGATTCTGCAATTTGTATTTGGGGTAAAAATGGGAGTTCATATCCCACTTGAATCAAATGTATAAAAGATGATATGTCATGAGCTTTGTAATGTTTTGAACAACCAATAAAAAAAATTGCTCCCATTCTGTAGGCTCTCTCTTTACCTCACTGATTGTTTCTTTTGCTGAGAAGAAGCTTTCAGTTTGAATCTATCCCATTTATTGGTTCTTGGTTTTATTTCTTGTGCTATAGGAGTCTGATCCAACATGATGAAGATTTGGGCCTACTTTTTTCTTGAATTAGATACAGGGCAGGGATAGTAGAGGATAAGAAAGGTAGCAGAATACAACAGTTATTAATAGGACATTATGTAAAATTGTGGATGTGTAACCAATGTGATTCTGCAATCTGTATTTGGGGTAAAAATGGGAGTTCATAACCCACTTGAATCTAATGTATGAAATATGATACGTCAAGAGCTTTGTAATGTTTTGAACAACCAATAAAAAAAATGAATTAGATACAGGGTCTTTGGTCTTATTCCTAGGTCCTTGATCCACTTGAGTTTTGTGCATGGTGAGAGATTGGGGCTTATGCATATGGATTTCTGGTTCTCCCAGCACCATTTGTTGAAGAGACTATCTTTTCTCCAACATATGTTATTGATACCTTTGTCTAATGTAAGATAACTGTATTTATGTGGGTTTGTCTCTGTGTGTTCTATTCTGTACCATTGGTCTACAAGTACATTTTGGTGCCAAACCATGCTATTTTTGTTACTATTGCTCTGTGGTATAGTTTAAGATCTGGTATAGTGCCCCAACCCTTTTTGTATTTTGAGACAGGGTCTCACTAAGTTGCTTAGAGCCTTGCTGAGTTGCTGAGGCTGGCCTTGAACTTGTGATCTTCCTATTTCAGCCTCCCAAGCCACTGGAATTATAGGTGTGCATCACCATGCTGGCCCAGAAGTCTTTTTGCTGTCCACCAAATATCTCTGTCTCCCTGCATTCTAGCATATGGTAGGATCTGTCTTCCTGGCTCTCTCTGGTTGGATAGGGCCATACTACCAATTTTAGCCAATAGGTTGTGAGTTAATGGTCATACAGTCCACTTATGGGCCAAGAATCTAATTGCTAATTCAAAACGCTTCTGAGTTCTCTTTCCCTCTGACTCAGCGATGGGCAATATCTAGATAAAGGCTGTTCCATTAAGCTGGGTTCTGGAAAGAGTATGAGGCCAGGGCATAGAACCTCCTGTGCATCTGTGAAAGCGAGGCCATGTGGGGTAAATAAATCTGATCAGTTTTTTGTTTTTCAGCATAACCTAGTCTATCCTGACTAGGTCGTCCTTCTCTAAGTTGGAATCAACTGTGCTGTCCTCTGTGCCTTTGCATGTATATGAAATATATCTTGATGATACCTCCTTCAGGTTAGGAATTCTACGTTATGGTCTTGCATTCTAGAGTTCCAGCACCTAGCATGGTGCCTTGCAGAGTGGAGGTGTAAACTGAACATGCAGCAATCCATAGCTGTTTGTGCAGGTGGACAAACATGCATGGGTTGAGCTGTAACATTCTTATGAGAGACCACACACTCATTAATCTTGGTGATCATGATGGTTTGGAGATAATCTAGGGCTTGGTCTTCTCAATGGATGGCATGCCAGCCCCAGGGAGCAAAGTCTGACTGGTCTAAACAATCATCATAATCCCTTTCTCTTGTGGTTATGATGAATTTAGACATGGCACAAGTTCTGGACAGGGGGATATAAGGAAAAGTCTTGTTCCTTCCATGAAAAACAGAACTACAGATGAAGAAATAGTAGCTAGTCTGTTCTGGCTTGGATTTCCCTGAGAGCAGAGTGGGAGACAGGATTCAAAGGCTAACTGTTTATGTGGAAGGGAATTCCGGGGAGCAGGGAAGAGGAAGTAGAAAGAAGGGAGGAAGAAGAATGAATCAGGAAAAGAAGAAAGGCCCAGAGAAGGTGTACTTTAGAGCTTATTATACCTTCCCAAGGGCATCAGCATTATCTTTCCACATGGCAGAAGGTGGGACATTTGTCCAGTGACTTTCATTGATTACCAGTTAGAAGCCTGTTTCGCCTCCCCATTTTGATGGAACTGGATGTTCACTGGTGGCTTTGTCATGACAGGAATTCAATGGGTGCTTTCTTGCCCAATTTCATCTTTGCTGAATCTGTTCACTGCTTCTTCCTTTGTGCTCTCTTCTATCTTCTGTGATAATTCTCCCTACCATGCTTTCCTGGGCTCTCTGGCCACTCCTTTTTGTTTCCTTTCCAGGCTCCTTTTCCTTTCCCGCTTCTAGATGATCTCCTAGATTCTATTCTGGTCTTCCTCACTTCTTTCCTTCCTCACTAGGCAAATGATTCCATGAAATGATTTCCACTGTTACTATTGGGATTCCAGCTCCCAAATCTCCCACCCACCCAGTGTGCGCTCTCTCTCTCTCTCTCTTTCTCTCTCTCTTTCTCTCCCCCTCTCCCTCTCCCCCTCTCCCTCTCCCTCTCCCTCTCCCTCTCTCTCTCTCTCTCTCTCTCTCTCTCTCTCTCTCTCTCTTTCTCTCTTCTGAGTTCTATATATCTATCCACCTATCCAACAAATATTGATGAAGCAGTTTTAATCTGTTGGGAGTTGGGATAGAGTAGTGAATAGGAACTTGCCTTTTGAGAGTGCCTGTCAAGATGGAGCTAGTGGACAAAATCCAAGGAAACAAGTAAACCAGATAATTTTATTTATTTTTTTTGTTCGTTTGTTTGTTTTGCTACCAGAGATTAAACCCAGGGTACTTAACGACATCCCCAGCGCTTTTTATATTTCATTTAGAGACAGGGTCTTGCTAAGTTGCTTAGGGCCTCTCTAAGTTGCTGAGGCTGGCTTTGAACTCACAATTCTCCTGCCTCAGATTCCTGAGCCTTTGGGATTACAGGTGTGCGCCACCACACCTGGCTTTAAAAATTTTTTTCTCAGGTATTTTTAGATAGTGATAAGTGTTAGGCACCCACTAAAACAGGTCAGTGTGATGGAAAGTTCGCATGTGTGTGTGCATATTATTTTAGAGTGACTGCTTTGAACAGAGATCATGCAGTTGCTTCTGTCAATTGTGACTGTGCAAATGCAAAGGTCACAGGGGCATAGAGAACTTTCTAGTGTGTTTGAGAAAGAGAAGGAGGACCTGTGTGGCTGGAGCGATGTAGGCATGAGGGAATGTGGTGGGAGATAAAGTCAGAAAAATAGCAGGGACCAGGTCAACTGGGGTGAGGTGAGCATGCTTCTAACAAGATCCCCAGGTGATCCTTATGTAAGCTTTTGCACACATTTGAGAGCCACTAGGTAGATGGAGAAGAGAAGAGATGAGAAGAGAAATCCCATTTAAAAGTTATTCTTAAAAAGTATTTTGGAAAGTCTAAAACACAAAAGTATAAAGTACTACCACAACCTCCCATGTACCCATCACCCAGCTTCAACACCAACAACTATATTTTACAAAGGAAACTGAAAATAGTAGCCAGGAACGTGGGAGGGAAACCAGGGAAAGATTGTGTCGATAAAGCATGTCAAAGAGAGCGAGGTCAACAGGGACAAATACAGGCCAAAGGTTCTGTATGTTGCACAGAGGTCTGGTAGCCAGGGGCTTCTTATAAGAAAGATGGGCAGCAAAGGTGCCAGTGTTACTTGATAGCATGCCCTTGACCTGCGTTTTATGTTCTCTATCTGTTGAGAGCCACAGCCAAAGGGGCCCCAGCAAACTTCCAGCTGCCAGCAAGCTTCAGACTGCCCCAGCAACATCTAGCTGATTGGCTCCTCTGCGGTGATGTTCATTGGGCTGTTTCCCTGCCCTTCAGACTGCCAGCTGATGATTGGCTCACAGCTGCCCCAGCAACATCTAGCTGATTGGCTCCTCCACGGAGCTGCTCATTGGGTGACTTCTTTGGCTCTGCCCACGCAACCCAGCCAATCGGCCTCAAGAGGAGGAGGATTGTGGGAGGTTGAGAGGCTGGTGTGGGGGAGAGAGGCTTGTGGAAGCCGGTGGTGGCAGTTGGGCTCTGAGGGTTTTTCCCTGGAGCTGTTTTGTTTGGCGTTTGTAGTTCTAAAAATAAAGTTAGTTTCTTTTTGACAAGTGGCTCCTGATTTGTGCCAAGCCAGACTTCGGCATTGCTTGTTCTGTATTCCCAAAAACTCTGGTAGCTGTTTGAATAAGCCTATCTACAAATTCAGCGTAAGGTTCATTAGCTCCTTGTATTATCTTAGATAATTGACCTTGTAAACCTCCAGGTTCTTGTAAAGACTTCCATGCCCTAACTGCATCTACAGCAATTTGTAAATATACACCAGGATCATATGCAAGTTGTTGCTGCCGATCCTCATAAGGTCCCTTTCCTAACAACATATCTAGATTTCTCTGAGGATAACCAGCTGCTGCATTTCGACTAGCCGTCTCCTTGCAAAATTCCTCATTGGCAACCTTCCATAACAGGTATTGTCCTCCATTTAGCACAGCTTTACACAAACTAGCCCAATCTGCTGGCGTCATGCTTAAGTTGGTAATGGATTCGACCAAGCTTACAGTGAAGGGTGCTTGAGGACCATAGGTTGCTACAGCCTCTTTTAGCTCCTTCACTGATTTGAAATTTAAACCCTGGTAAGTTCGCTGCCCTCCTACCTCAAATACAGGGCATACTTGAGATCCTGTCTCAGGATCCAAACTATCAACTGCGGGGGTTGGGAGTCTCTTAGCATATGGAGGTGGTGCTGTTGATTGGACACTTATGCCCTCTGGTGATAGAGTGCTGTTAGTAGCAGTCTCCTGTAGAGGTGGCGCTGTTGGTTGAACACTTATGCCCTCTGGTGATAGAATGCTATTAGTAGCAGTCTCCTGTAGAGGCGGTGCTGTTGGTTGGACACTTACGCTCTCTAATAAAAGGGTCTTATTAGCAGTCTCCTGTTTTAAATTTTCCCCTGATAGATTTTTCTGCTCTAAACTTTCTTCCTCTGTCTCACTATCTCGAAAGACCTTCTCTTTCACTTGAATCTTTTCCTCTTTCTGACTAACTTGAGGATTGTGGGAGGTTGAGAGGCTGGTGTGGGGGAGAGAGGCTTGTGGAAGCCGGTGGTGGCAGTTGGGCTCTGAGGGTTTTTCCCTGGAGCTGTTTTGTTTGCTGGGGCCCCTTTGGCTGTGGCTCTCAACATCTATCAATGTGACTTCAATGGTTCCTATGTAGGATGAAAGCAGAACCCAAAACTTAGGCTTGGGTTCAGGGGGTCTCTTTGGGAGGTGATCCTGGAAAGCAGAAGTAAGGGAGAAAGAGGAATGGGGCTGGCTAGGAAGAAAAGCCTTGAAGTGTATGTCATGGAGCTGGTTGCTACTGGGAACAGCTGCAGCTCACCCTGGCTGGAGGTCTGAGGAACCCGGTGGAATGCATTTCAGATTGTCCCACAGATCGGGAGGTTGGGGCACTTATTCATTGGATCTCTCATGCACAGTCGTGTTTCTGGGCTCCCTGCATGCTAACTGAAGAAACTAGCCATGTAGTGGCCACTAAGGAGGGACTCTGCCAGTGGATGGGCAAGTGGGTAGGGCAGTCAACTACAGCTGCTGCTGGATCTGAGGTGCACAGAGGGTGCAGGGTGTGGGCACCTGAAGCTGAACCTCAACTCCTTATGACACCAGAGTCTCTCTACTACCCAGGTCTGTCATTCTAAATGCTTTTCTAACTACTCTTCTCCCTTATTTATCTCTGCAGCCACCCCCTTAGCTCAGTGGTATTATGGTTAGGATCTGTAATGTCATCTCAAAAGCTGATGTTGAAAGCCTTGTCCCTATGCAGCAAGGTTCAGGGGTGGGGCTTTTAGGAGATGACTGGATCATGAGGGCTATAACTTCATTAGTAGATTAGTCCATTTGATAGATTAACAGTGTGAATGAACTCCCTGGGAGTGGTGAAAACTATAAGCCAGTGGGGCATGAGTAGAGGACTAGTCCCTGGGGGCACGGACTTGGGGACTATATCTTCCCCTAGCTCCTTCCTATAGCGTTTTCTCTCTCTGATTCCCAACTGCCATGAGCTGAGCAGCTTTCCTTTGCCGTTCGCTTCAGCCACGATATTTCTGCAACAGAGTCAGCCAGAGATGGACTGAAACCTCTGAAACCATGAGCCAAAAGAAATCTTTCCTCCTCTAAGTTGTTCTTGTCAGATATTTCAGTCACATCAACTTTTGATGAAAAGTTGACTAATACAGATGGTCATATCTTGAGGACCCTTGTGATGACCTTCTTGTTTCTTATTAAGTACCAGTGATATGGAAAAAATGACATGTATGGGAAGTTCAAGGAGCTAAGGAGTCAATAGATGGATGCCTTACTCAGTATTGGCTGATCAGGGAAAACTTCCAGGAAGAAGTGACATCCAAGCTGAACTCTGAGGATTGAGTAGGAACTAGCCATACCAAGGGGTGCAATGCAATGCAGCAGTTCAGTAAAAGGGATAAGCATGCGCGAAAACTCAGCAAGGACATGGCGAATTTAAGACACAAAGTCAGTTAATCTGAAGTATAAAAGAGGAAGAGAAGAGAAATTGGAGATAAACAGTGGTCAGATCATGCAGGACCATGCAAGTCTAAATATTGCCTTTCCTCTAAAGGAAATGGGAAGCCAAAAGGACTCAAAACAGAACAATGAATGGCTGGAATCTCATTTTTCGGAAAATCATTTTGGCTAAGGAATGGGAAAAACGTTAGTAGATCACACTAATATCTGGCTATTTGGTTACAATCTGGTTGGTTTCCTACTCAGTTATCTATTCCCTAGTTCCTGCCATTGCATACAGTTTTCCATTTTTAAGGTTTCACATCCTCAACCGTGTAATTTGGGTGGAATAAATTAGCACAGAGGCTAGGTTAAAGTCCAGCATTTGACCCATTCTGAGTCAGTGAGACAATACATCTGAGGGCTTGAATAGCTGCTCATGGTATGAAGATATAAGGTCTGAATGGCAGTGGTCACTTTTTGAATGTCAGGAAGGAGCCTGGACCTTTGTGAAACATGATGATTAAGTCACCATGAAAGGAAGTTTTGGAGGGGGGGGGGAAACTGAGTCCTTGGTGACATTGTATGAACTGTTGGATCTAGACTTGCTCAGAGCCACCTCTTCCCTTGGACTTTATAATAATGAGTCAATAAATTCTCTAATGTTTAAGCCAGTTGAATCAGTTTTTTTCCAGGCTAAAATTCTTGACTGTTATGGAAGCTAGTTCCCTGAGTAGGATGTTTCAAGATATAGACCCTAAAAAGGGAATTGGCTAAACCAAAGAAGTAAGATGAAGGACAGTAGGACCCCTACATCTTGGTGGGAAATTAAAATTTAACATTAATTTTAAATGTTATACAGTTTCCTGTTGTATCTTGGGATGCAGATCATGTGCTCATTGTAGAAAAATTCAGAGGGTTAAATTGGGATGTCTCCTTCTTTTTGCTAATAGTAAGTTACCATAGAAAGGTAAACTATGTTCAAACTAGACAATCCAAAAAAACAGAGGAGGAAAATACAACTTTGATAAGAGAATGCCTTTGTAAAAAAAATGACAGAGATCCTAAAAACTGGAAGGGCTGGAAAAGCCCAAAAATTTTGACCCAAGGTATATTAGTAGGTACCCAAGGTATGTTATGCAGAAGCGGAGAGAGGGGAATGTATTACATGAGGCAATACTGGGATATGGACGAAGCCTGCTCCCTATTCTCTTCCCAACAATTTCCTAGTTTTTACTGCACTCAAAATAAAGGAGACCATCACTCCCATTAGGAATGTAAGTGCAATGCAGCCTACAGGCAAAAACCAGATTTAAGTGCCTCTCAGCCTGTTTCTCCAAACTGTTCTAAAGTACAGATCAAGAAATAAGATTAAAGCTGGGCATTTGAGAAGAAGACTAAGACCTATTGCTTTGAGAGAGGAAAAAAAAAATACCAGGCCAGACTCCAGACTCAAAGCAAGATTTCTAGCTATAGAATCCATCAGAAACAAATAAATCTAAAACCCATTAATTATAATGGGTTTTATAGTGTCAAAAAATCTCTGAGAAAGATGACAAAGGCTGGAGACTTTTGAACGCCTAACATAATTCCAAAATATAATGAATCAGTCTTGATTCAGAGGGTTGAAATTTATTAAAAACATAGCTACTTAGACCCAGCCTAAGACTCTGGAGGCTGAGGCAGGAGAATCTCAAGTTTGAAGCCAGTCTGAGCCACTTAGCAAGACCCTGTCCCCAAAATAAAAAGGGCTTGGGATGTAGCTCAGTGGTAGAGCACCTCTGAGTTTAATCCCTGGTACTAAAACCCAAAACAAACCCCATTCAAATAAATAAATAAAAACCTCCAGAACATTAACTGTTGGCCTTCATCTCCAACAACTCTGATTACTTCCACATGGGATTGGGCTCAGAGATCTGCATTAATAAAAAAATAATCCCTGATGATTCACATGCAGGTGGATAGGGAACCCCACTTTGATAAATATTGCATTTAGGGAAATTATTAAATTCTATAAGGATAGGAAACATTGCTTATTTTTGCCTCATAGTACCTGTGCCCTGTGTCGAGCACAGATTGGGAGCTCAGTAGAGCCTTATCTATTAGACCTAAAAAACTTGGATTTTCAGAGCCAAAGTGGGTTGGGGAAGTATGCAGACTGTGATTCCAGACTGACCTTCCCTGAGTCCCTGATCCTCTCTCTGCTCCTTTGGTTCTGCTTTGCACCTATTGGGACTGCTTTGTCTAGACACTGAATTGGCACTGAATATGCTTAGGATCCTTTGTCAGTCCCTTGTATAGGCAGAGAGTTCTGGATACACCTGTGGGAAGTGGGGAGAGTAGTTTACTAGGGTTTTTCCTTGTTTGTCTTCTTCCCTCCACCACACTTCAGGACAGGGAGTATTCTGAGACCTTTTGTGAAGCAATTACACTTTCCTGGCACCTTGGGTGACTCATGTGTCTTAGTTCCACACACCCTCCATCAAAGGCCTTGGGATTGTCAAGGTCAGGATATTTAAAGTCACATTCTTGGGAGTCTTCTGGACATTGCCAGCTCAGCACAGGATGAGGGAGGTGCCCAGAGGACAGCTGTCAGTGTCAGTGCCCGCTGTTCACAGTAAATCTAATAGCACATATCAGTTACAGGTATGGCCTTATCATTGTTTAGTTCTAGCTGGTGATGTTCAAGTGACCACAGGTTTATCTTCATTCATTCTTCTAAACATTTAATTTAGCACATACAATATGCAGACACAAGGGAGGATACAAAGATATATAACTGTGACTCTACCTCAAATGAGCTCACAGTCTAGGAAGCAATATAATGCAATATAATAGCCCTTCAGAGAGAGACACATGTATAATAATTGTATCAAATGCAAGGCATTATGAGCTCAATATGGTAGGGTATCCATCTGCAGTGGTGGAATAGATGGTTGGGTAGGGAAATCTTCTGAAAGCAGGGTTCCAAACTGAATATACATATTTAGGTAGAAGTTACTCAGGCCAACTTGTTTCTTGCAAAGATAAAATAAGAGAGATGGAATTTATCCTTCTACCTGAGGCAAATGAAAAGTTGTACAAAGTATATGAAGGAGTGGTTTTGGATATCAGATAGTACAGGACAATTATCTCTGAGAGAGAGAGAAAACAAGTGGGTCTTGTGATTGTGCCTGCTTAATGTCGTAAGAGACTTTCAAGGACACAGCACAAAGAGGGGGGATCTGAGCAAAGTCCAAAAGCTTTGAGTTGGGGAGCATGGAGTCTAGGGAGGGTTAGGCAGCTAGAGTTTGGAGTGTGGGGTACCAGAGAAGAGAGAGATTCAGAGAGAGGAAGGAAGAGAAGGAGAAGAGGAGGGGTTCGGAGAGAAAGAGAATAAGGAGGAAGAGGAGGAGGAGAAGAAATCTGCAGAGGGTCCCCTTGAGTGCTCAGCTGAGTACTGACCAGAGCATCTGAAAGGACAGTACATAAAGTACGTGGGTCTAGGAAAACAAATACCCAAAAGAAATAGAGGAAACAATCTTGGAGCTCACACAAGGAAAGGAGTAGTTTGTGTTCTCACTGGCCAAAATGGAAAGCTTCACAAGTTACAAGGCATCAGACAGAAAAGTCAGAAGGGTACTATCTTAGTAGCAAGGCAAAATTAACCCAGCCTAATGGGTATCTTGGTTCCAATTAACAGATCTTGAAGAAAGCCTTGAAAGGATCAAACCATTTCTAAGTAACTAAACTATGTCCCAGAATAAAGGCCAAGAGTATTTATAGGAACACAGAAATATCCAGCCTCCAACAAGGTAAAACTCACAATGTCTATCATCTAGTAAAAAATTACCAGGCATGCTTTTGAACAAAATGATGTAACATCCCCAAATATGCCACACAATTCTCTGTCTCCTGCACCTCCACCCTTCCTGTTTCTCTCCCTAGAAACACTTCTCTCACCCCGCTATGACTACATTTTGGAGCTCCACCTTCTCCAAATCCTGGCTTAAATGCCACCTTTCTCACAAAGATGCCCTTTAATTCCTTTCCCCTGGCAAGGCACAAAACCCTTCCTCTTAATTCTACACACTTGTTTTGGGTCCTTTCCCTTACTCAATCCCTTGTAGCTCTTATGGTGCTCCTCTAATCATCCTTAAGGGCTGAGAGGTCCTGGGGGGAGGTGATGAGGGTGGTGAGTGGATCAGGGACAGTCCCTTACTTATATTACAACTTCTTGAGATATGCCCCATCGGAGGGTTGAAAGAAATAGCTACTGAGTGAAACAAAGCCAAACAAAATTATTTAACTAGCCAGGCTATGGAGAGAGAATAAGTGGACCTAGATCCCCTTCTCCTTTTCCATACTTCAGGGAAGACATTAAATAAAACATTCAAAAAAATCAGGCATGCAAAATTGGGAAAATATGGCTCATAATCAGAAATCAATCAATAGAAACAAATCCAGAAATGACATGGAGGTTAGAAAAAGGATGTTAGTACATAGGGACATGTAAATTTTAATAATTTTATAATATCAAGATATTAGAAAAGATCTAAATTGAACTTCTAGAGATGAAAAATATGTGAAATAAACACAGTGGATGAAAGTAACAGCATATTAAACACTGCAGAAAAAAAAGTAAAGAAACAGTCACAGAAACTACCCAAAATATAACGCAAGGGCTGGGGGTGTAGCTCAGTGAAAGAGCATTTGCCTAAAATGCATGAGTCCCTGGATTCATCCCCAGTGCTGGGGAAAAAGACAATGAAAGAGAAGACATGCTAAGAAAGGAAAAATAAAAGATCAGAGCCTCAGTGATCTGTAAGAAAACTTCAGGTGACCTGATACTTACGTAATTGGAGTCTTCGAAAAAGTGGGAAGGGCAAAAAACATTTGAAGACCTACTAGTCAAATATATTCCAAATGTGACAACTATTATAAGTGCTCAAATCTAAGAAGCTTAATGAACCACTGGCACAAGAAACTGAAGAACCACACCAAGACACATCATAATCATATTGATTAAAAACCTGTGTTAAATAAAATATACTAAAAGCAATCAGGGGGAAAAGGACACATTATGTAAAAAAGAACAAAGTTAAAAATGACAACAGACTTGGGGCTGGGGATGTGGCTCAAGCGGTAGCGTGCTCGCCTGGCATGTGTGCGGCCCGGGTTCGATCCTCAGCACCACATACAAACAAAGATGTTGTGTCCGCCAAAAAATTCTCTCTCTCTCTCTCTCTCAAAAAAAAAGAAAGAAAAAAATGACAACAGACTTCCTTTTGACGGCAATGAAAACCAGAAGGCAATGGAGCAACATCTTCAAAGAACTAAAAAAAAAAATAATTGTCGTCCTTGAATTGTATACCCAACAAAAATAGCTTTCAAAATGAAGGTAAAATAAAAAAATTTTCAGATGTGCATAAATGTGAGGGAACTCATTGCCAAGATACTTGTACTCTAAGCAATGTTGACAGAAGGAAAATTCAAGTATAAGGAAAATTATGCCAGAAAGAAATCTGGGTCTTCACAAAGCAATTAAAGAGTATTGGGAATGTGGTATTCTATTTAATAAATGCAGAAGAAATGATAAAGTAGAATATTATAATTTTGAAACTCCTAAAAGCAGAATTAGGCAATGATTAACAATGACTGATAATATGACAGAAAAAGAGAAGACTAGATATTTTATGTTCTTATAGAGGCACATTTCTCCACCTATGCAAAGTAATACTGGGGGAAAAAAAAAGAAGGAAAGAAACAGAATAAAAAGATCTAAAAAAGATCTAAATCGAGCTTCTAGAGATGAAAAATATGTGAAATAAACACAGTGGATGAAAAAAAAATAATTAAACCTAAAATTGGGTTTCTGTATGAAACTGTTAGTTAACAGGCTATACAAAAGACAAAGAATCTTGTTCAGTGACACTACTCTGTTTTTTAATTTTTAAAAATCTAGACTTGGGAAGTCCAAAGGATAAACAACTACATTTTTTTTTTTTTAAACAAAGAAAGTACCAGAAGAGCGAGCAAGAGATTTACTTGGAGGGAAACTATAAATGACTTTAGAAACATACCCATTAATCACAACAGATAGGTCTTATTTAGATTCTTAATTCAGACAAAAATACTTTTAAAAAAGGGGGGAAAATGAGACATTTAGGGAAATGTTTACTCTGGTAGCTATTTTATAATATTAAAGAATTATTGGGGAAAACTAAGTCACCCAGGCCAGGAGAGAAGGAGGACCAATGCTGCTGGTAGGGGAGGAATGGTGGGGTGCAGGGGCAATGACAGCACTGGCTGGTGTGACAGCTTGGCAGTGGCAGGGGAAGGGCTACTGCTGCATAAACATCCTTTGATGACTTCTCTGGGCAAGGGCTGCTATGCTACTCTGATTTCTGAGAAAGGAAAATGCAAAGTATTGGCATGGAGATTATTTTGGTTGACCTTTTCTGGCTTCCCTTGGCGTAGGGGCCACCTAGGCATGGATAGGAGTCCTGTGAGGGTTTCTTTCTTTTTCTTTCTTGGTGCTGAGTATTGAACCACACAGCATTTCACCACTGAGCTATATATACCCCCAGCCCTTTTTATTTTTTTGAGACAGGACCTTATTAAATTGTTCAAGATTATTACTAATTACCAGGCTAACTGGATAACTGAGGCTAAGTTGCTGAGGCTGGCCTTGTACTGGAGATATTCCTGCCTCAGCCTCCCAAGTTGCTGGCATTACAGGCATGTGCCAACCTGCTCAGGCTGCTGAGGGTCTTTAAGGCCACCCTTAGCAAGAGAGGAAAAGGACCCAGTGGTTTGGGTGGGACAAAAGTTCCCAGCTGTGCCCTGGGATTAGAAGACCAGGAAGAAGGAGAGGTTTAGCAGGCAGGAAAGGAAAGAGGGAAGGGGAGACAGAAGAGAAGGAGAGAGAAGGGACAAGAAAAGGAAAGGCTGAAGTTGGATTTCAAGGTGTGGCCCTGAACAGTGGTGTGTAGTGTGGTCTGTCTTCTCCCTTTCCATAGTCCAAGAGGCAAAGCAAGAGGGTCAGGAGGGATAATGGCCTTTGGTTTATCCATGTTGTTCCAACATCAACCACATATGTCACATGCCCTTGTCCTGTGGTGTCCTGTTGTACCAAGATGCCCAGTGAAAAACAGAACTAATCTCATTAGTTAACAACCTTATTTTTATCTTTTTTTTTTTTTTTTGGTGGTTCTGGGGATCAGACCCAGGGCCTTGTGCATGTGAGGCAAGCACTCTACTAACTGAGCTATATCCCCAACCCCAACAATCTTATTTTAAAAAATATTTTTTGTTATAGATGGACACAATACCTTTATTTTATTTATTTATTTTTATGTGGTGCTAAGGATCAAACCCAGGGCCTCCCACATGCTAGGCAAGTGCTCTACCACTGAACCTCAGCCCCAGCCTCTAGCCAACATTCTTGAGTGTTCATTATGCCAGGCCCTATTCTAAATATTTTATATATTAATTTATTTTATCTTTTCAATAACACTTTGAGGAAGATTCTGTTATTAAACCCATCTAATGGATGAGGTAATGGAGTCCACAGAGGTTAAGTAACTTTCTAAGGTCACACAGATATTAAGAGGCATTATTGAACATGCCTTTTTCATAACTAGGCAGAATGGCAGTGGTGACCTGGGCCAAGCCTAGTGACCTCAGTTCTCTTTCCAGACAGAGCTTTATAAAGGGTATCCCTAGCCCCACCCCCAAAGAACTGGGGTCTAGGGCTGAATTCAAGGTTTCCCAGAGCTCTGAAAAAGACCCTGAGCTGCACTGGGAAAAGCCACGCTGTACAGGAAAGGCTGTTAGGGCCCCAAGGCTGGGGAAGAGTTTGCCAAAAACAACAGCGTGTCTGTCCTAAACTGTTCTCAGACTGCACAGCCTGGACGCCAGGCTGGCCTGGCTCTGATTCTTATCAGCTCTCCAAGGAGTGAACTCTCAAGTACCAGCATTCCAACCTTAGGATGTTCTGGGGGAACCAGGGAAGGTGGTGTCCAAGGCAGCACCCTAGCAGAGGGAGAGCTTGGGAGGCACTTATGTGAGTCCTAGCCTGGCTCTTGGTGGGCAGCTGGGTCCCCTCCCCAGGTTCTGGCAGAACACCCTTGAACAATTTAGCCTGAAATAGCAGAAGAACTTCTTTCCTATTTTTTCCAGGCTTTTGGATGAAATTATATTTTACAAATGACTCATTATTATATTTATAGCTTCTTCCCAAATGATTCAAATTGTGGTTTGTCGCCTCCCTGTCTCTCAGCTCCCCCCAGCTCGACAGGAAGAAGTGCTGTTTACTGTATGGCCAGGTGTGGCTGCTGAGAGTGGCTTTGCCTCTCCCTATAATTACGTTTGCCTAAGCCCTGACAAGCACCCAGCACATTTAGTCATGTGCAGCCTTTGTTCCAGCATGTTGTTGGGAGACAGTTCCGACATTAACTCGGCTTGGAATCTGTTCCTGTAGGAAGCGCATGTGTGTGTGGGTGGGTGGGGGGGGGAAGAGTGGGTAGCCTCAGGGGGAGGCCTGTTCTTGGGGCGGCTGTGACAGAGGGGCCTTTGTGAGGGCAAAGGCTGGAGATGCAGGAGCTGCTGTTCCTCAAAGCACCCTGTGAGAAGGCTGGGATGGGCTAAGACCAGCAAGGGCCTCTATGGGGGCAGGGCTCCTCCCCCCAGCCTCCATGGAGGAGGTGGTGACTGGTGTCTTGCTATTGACCCTTCACAGTTCCTTGTGAGGAACTGCTGGTGCTTTCAGGAAAGGGTTACTCTTGAATTCCCCCCCCCCCCTTTCCAGGGAGCTCCCAGCCAGAGGTCTGCTCAGCACCACCCCTGACCTTGGTCCTCCCACCCTGGCTCCTCCCTGTCTCAGGTGTGGTAAGTTTGTGTGAAAGCAGCTTGCTCTTAAACAGGCCACCTTTGAGAGAAAGGGTGGAGAGGAGGCTGACATGACGCCCCATTTGCAGTAACAGTTTATTCCACCCAGGTGCCCATGATCACAGTTCTCTGGTTCTGCCCTGCCTGATTACTAAGAAATGTGATAATCCCATAAAATGGGAAAGAAAAATGTTCTGGAACTCATGGGGGACATTCTCAGAGCTTCACAACAACCCTCTCCGGGTCCTTGAACCTGGGTGTGGGTGATCTGTAGATGCTCCTGGCTGGCTGTGGATGAAGGCCTGTGGGGCTACGGCTAGGAAGGCCACCTGGAGCATCCTAAGGCCCTGAGGAGAAAAGGGAACAGCCACCCTATGAAGCACAGATGGCGTCACAGGAAATCTCTACATACCCCTTTCTTACTTTAAGTGAAAAACTGGCTCCTTTCTTTATATTATAGATCCGGCAGCTAAGGTACAGCAGCTGTTGGGAGGCTGCGCTGGACAAGGTGGGAGCCTCAGTTGTGCATGATCCAAGTCTGGGCCCCTGGTTGTGTCCCTAGATCCCCTGCTGGGTTCCTTTAGGTCTGCTTCCAGTTTCCCTTCTTGGCACAGCCTGTGTGAGTGGGACAGGGACTCAGGAGGAGGTGATGTGGGAATGGGTGTGGACAAGCATAACGTAATTATTGGTGAAGTCAGCATGAAGCCTTAGCTAGATGACTTCCATCTGGGCTGAGCTGGGCCCCTGTGAGGTGCATGAGACAGTTCAGAGTATGTGGGAGTCCCTGGACTTTTCTCCCAGGTGTTCCCTGGAGGTGGAAAGGGGCCATTAACCAGTCTCTCTTTAAAGGGGAGAGAAGGACCAGAAAAGTCCTGGTGAGGCACAGGGGGCCAAAGGGAGGAAGGGTATGTGCTTACCTGGGCCATGGCAATCTAAACTTGCTTCTTAGGCTTGAAGGAAAGGTGGACTTCTTGGAGAGAAGTGCTGCCTCCTAAACCCTGTGGAAATAGATAGCAAACCCAGCTGGTGGTCAGACTGAGGGGCAGCCAACACTGTCAACTGAAATCACCATTGGGCCACCTTTTTTTTTTTTTTTTTTCTAATGAAATTTTTATGGTCTTGTAGTCACCAGATGTGTGCTGGCACTTTTTCATTAGTCCTTTGACAGTCAACGTGTTAGAATGCTTTGAACATTATTAGAAGGTGCTTTTTTTTGTGGGGGGGAGGTACTGGGGATTGAACTCAAGGGCACTTGACCACTGAGCCACATCCCCATCCCATTTTTGTATTTTATTTAGAGACAGGGTCTTACTGAGTTGCTTAGTGCCTTGCCATTGCTGGGGCTGGCTTTGAACTCATGATCCTCCTGTCTCAGCCTCCCAAACAGCCGTGATTACAGGCATGTGCCATGGTGCCCGGTAGAAGGTGCCATTTTTGACTACGTACCCAAGGGGTACACCCCTCTCTGCCCACTCCACAGTTCCTATGCTGCTGAGAGCCCCACCATATGCCTCATCAATGCAGTACAGAATGCAACCTGTAGACAGAGTTGGACACTGACTCTGAATAAAAGCTAATCATGGAGAAAATAAATGTCTTGACAAAATGGGAGTTTTCTGGTACAGACCAGACTGAGAAGGGTTTTGCTTCATTCCACCTTTGAGGAGACTCATGACTTAGGGATGTTGGCTTAAGATCAGAGTTTTATTTTTAGGTTGTATTTACTGAGCATTTGCTAGCTATCTCCTTATTTTCAGGTAGCTACTTCCTTATTATGTTAAAGATGCTTCTTGTTTGACAAAGTGAAGTAAGAGATAATGAAACCAAGCCCAGTGCAGTGGAACACACCTGTAATCTCAGCCACTTGGGAGGCCAAAGCAAGATCACAAGTTCAAGACCAGCCTGGGCAACTTAGTGAGACCCTGTCTCAAAATAAAAAATAAAGGACTGGGGATGTGGTTCAGTGGTAGAGCACTTATCTACCTTGTAAAGGCCCTGGGTTTGATCCTCAGTATTGAAAGAAAAATAAATAAATAAGAAGGAGAGAGAGTGCTGGGGATATAGCTCAGTTGTTTTGCATGCACAAGGCCCTGGGTTCAATCCCCAGCACTTTACATACCAAAAAAAAAGAGAGAGAGAGAGAAAGGTAATGAAGCTGGCTTGCACCCACTTCTCAAAGTGTATTCCCATCTATTGGGATGTAGAGATGATGAAATAACTTGCCCAGTGCCACCCAGCTATCTTATGACTGAACTGAACCAGGTTTACAAGGCTCTTATCCCAGTGGTCACTGTTCTCTGGTTCATGTGATTTCTATCAATTGAAAAAGGAGCATATGCCTGTAGCAAAATGGGCAGGGTCAAAAGAAAGATGACTGATCACCTGTCTGAGAGCAGGAGAGGATGATCTCCTTACCTTGGGAACTCTCCACAGGTATGTTGTGATCCAGGGTTGCTGAAGGAAAATTCCAAATTTGTTGAATTAACTGCAAGTCCCTCTTGGGGTCAGAATGAAGGCTGCTGACTTTTTAAAAATAATTGCAGTAAAGTATATATAACATAAAACTTACTATTTTAACTGTTTAAGTGCATACTTCAGTGATGAAGTACATTCATACTTTACATTCACCACCATCCCTCTTTTTCATCATTCCAAACTGAAACTTAATCCCCTGTAAACAATAACTTGCTCTTCTCTCCTGATCGCAGCACCTAGCAATGACCCTACTTTCTAGTCTGTATAAATTTGACTTCTGTAAGTACCTCATATAAGAGGAATCGTTTATTATTTGTCCTTTTGTGCCTGTCTTAGCTGATTTACTTTTAATTGGGCCACCATTTTCAACTACAATAGGAATGCTCCATGCCTACAGAGGAGGGGAAAAAAAGGAGCAATTTGGGGTGGATTTCTTGATTGTCAGGGGTACCAGATGTAAGGGGGCGATGATGGGGGGTGGATAGGAAGAAAGTGTTACAGAGAAAACAAAATGCTGTGCTTTAGCATTCCAGGGGAGGGACTGGCATCTATCCTAGAGGTAGATGCCTCTTTTGGGGGGATTGTAGTGAGAGGAAGGCTCTGGTGAGAACAATAAAACCCTCTGGGCATGCTGAAGGCAAGATAAATTGTTCTGCGGGAGAAATCCACAGAAACTTGAAGTTTGCCGAACAGAATCTGGAGGAGAAGAGAGAGAAAGGAAAAAAAAAAAGGGTATATGTTGGGACATAGAGAAGTTTTCCAGACATGGGGTTGATGAATGTTTAGGAGAGTATGTATATTAACAACTTCTCATTTGCTTACTGTGATTCCCCTCTCTGACCCTCAAAGCCAGAGTAAAAGCCTGCTGTTGTGTGAATTACAGGGTGACCAGGAGAATGCAGGCATGTAGCAGAGCCCAGGGTGAGGTGCTGGGAGAGGACAGCAGCTGTGGAGGTGTGGTGTCCATGAAGGCTGGGGGAAGTAGGAAGCAGGAACTCTAAGTCAGGTCACCCACAAAAACATAAGACCAGCCTGGGCAACTTAGTGAGACCCCGTCTCAAAATAAAAAAATAAAGGACTGGGGATGTGGTTCAGTGGTAGAGCACTTATCTACCCTCTGACACTCTTGGGCAAGTCAATGGGTGGAGGGATCCAATGATTTGGGCCTTACAGTGGGGGTACAGGGCTTGAGTCATTTGCTAGAATGTTTTGTGGCAGGCATAGCAGTTAGCCTAAAGGAAGGAGTGAATAGATCTTCTCTTCCTGGAGACCTTTTGGCAAAATCTGGACAAGGCATAGCCTGGGTGATTTAGGAGCTCCCTTGAGCTGAGATCACTGCCTCCAGGATTTTCTTATATACAGAGAGCAGTACGGGTTTTTTTTTTTTTTTGAGGCAGAGATGGAGCTAGAACCAAAGCCAAGCACCAGAACACGTCTTGAGCTTTCAAAACAACACTCTTTAAACTCATCTGATAGCAGAGCTACCAGGCTGTGGCTATCTCTGTCGGAGACATGTGCTTTTTGAATCTCCTAGGCATAGCAGGAGCCCAAAGAGAGGGTCTGGGTGGGCTGCTCCTACTCAGAGACCCCAGAGGAACCTGGCATGGAAAGTGAGCTGTGCTTCATGTTGCTGGGAATGCTTGGTGATTCTGGGGCCAGGTCCTGGGCTGAGTGTGGGCTGGGGATGGAACTCTGCCTGGAATCATTGATGCATCTTGAGATCTCTGGACCAGCCTGTGTGGTGGCGGAGACCGCTATGAGGGCGGCCGAGGACATTTCCCTCTGGTCCTCTCCAGCCTTGGCCCAGAGAACCAAGGCTTTGGACTTGTCTGGCAGGATCCCATTTTTGTCCCAACCCAGCATCTCTTAGGTCCTGGGGAAAAGGGCCTGGTTTGGCTTGTCTTCAAGGAGGTTGCCAAATGTGTTAGTTACCACTAAAAGACTGTAAACTGGGGTGCAGGATGCTGGGGTGGGCTGGCTGGAGGGTGTACTGTTTAGAAGTTCCAAAAGTTCCTTGCTGGCTGGGAGGGAGGAATGTCCCTGTAGAGTCAGAGGCAAGCCCGCACTGGGGCCTGGGCCAGCTTTCCCTCTCTCGGGCCCCTTGGCTCTGGTGGGGGGGCGGGGGCGGAGGGGAGCTGCATGTTCCCTTCTACTCAGCAGCTTGGGAAAGACCAGGGGCCCTTTCAGGGAAAGGAAAAAGAGGGAAGCAGGCCCCAAACATTTCTGAAAGTCCAATTCTGAGCTTCAGCTGCCGACCCGGCCCTGAGCACAAATATATTTTCTACTCAGTTATGAGCACGGACAGCTTTCTAAAAGGTGCTGTGGACATTTTTTTTTAGAGTTTCAGAGCTTAAGAGATAGGAGGACCTTAAAGACCAGTTAGTACAGCCTTTACTGGAAGACTAATTTGAAACAGTGGGATTTGGCAGAGGCTGGAATACCTTTTTTCTTCTGAGGCCCCATTTCCTGAAAGAGACAGTATCCATAATGAGCTGATTTCACTAATTCAACATTGAGTTCTTTGGTACATTAAAAAAGAAAGGAGAGAAAGGAAGAAGGCAGGAAGAAATCAAAACCCAAAACAAATAAAACAAAACACTTCGGAAGTCCAGATCTGTCTTTTTTCAAAGGTAGCCAAGTTTGTGGCTTTTCAATTTGGGGGCTATAATTTCTGTTTATTCCTTTAAAATCCTTATTCACTACAGGCTTAGCCAGATCTCCCTTTGCACATTATCAGGTTATGCTCATGAATGGCCAAAGAAAATAGGAGAAATCAGGGAAATCCTGAGAATGGCACTGGGTTAAAGGCAGGGGCTGTAGGACCTAGGAGTGTTGGAAGGAGGAGGTTGCCAGACTCAAGGATAAGGGTGGATGTTTGGGCACCTTCAATAAGGAGGCCTTCCACCAATGGAAGACTAAGGAGACTTCCAGTAGGCCTTTGTGCAGGGTCTAAGGGCTCAGGACTGGAAACCACTGAGTTACATTAGGAAGATGCAGCTGGATTCACCAGGGAAGGCTCTGAAATGGCAGACCTAGGGGCCTGGAAGCATAGGAAGCTTTGGAAGGAGGAGCCCTGGATGGGGCAGCCATAGCAAAAGGGAAGAGAGGAAAGGAAAGAGAGAACGCAGGTGGCATGGAATAAAGTGGGGCCTGAACTAAATTATAAGTTTTTTTTTTTTTTTTTAAAGAGAGAGTGAAGAGAGAGGGGGACAGAGAGAGAGAGAGAGAGAGAGAGAATTTTAACATTTATTTATTTTTTTCTTAGTTCTCGGCGGACACAACATCTTTGTTGGTATGTGGTGCTGCTGTGGATCGAACCCGGGCCGCACGCATGCTAGGTGAGCGCGCTACCGCTTGAGCCACCTCCCCAGCCCCTAAATTATAAGTTTTGATGGCTATATCCTTTTTGAGAGGGACCTGGAAGGCTGCCAACTTTGATTTCATTTTTTGGACAGACCTTTATGTTACTTCTTGTATCTACTACCTAATCATCAGAGAGTTAATGTCTTCTCATAGAAACAGCTCTTGACAGAACCAGGAGACAGATGCAGGTGGGGGTGGAGGTACCACCTGCTAGCGGTGGGTTGGGGTAGATAAGCTAGTGGAGAAAAAGAAAGTCTTTCCTAATCTCTTGTCCTGGGACCAAGTATGGAGGACCAGTGTAGGGCTCAGGGAGGGAATGTATCTGTCTTACTCACATTGTACTCCCAGTGCCCAGCTCAGTACTAGGCACACATAAATAACTGAATCACTGAATGAGTGAATTCGGCATCTATCTGAATGGCCAGAATGCGATCCCCTACAATCCCAATGTTAACAGTATTTTTCTTTAGGATTTTAAGAATAACCAAGAATGTGAGCTTCCCCCTCCAGGAAGGGTCTTCTTACTGCTCCTGTGAGAGGGCACTGAGGCACTGTTTCTGAAATGAACTCAGCCTAAAGATCCTCCATTGGACAGGGAAAGGGGGGATGGGAGGAGAGCTGCCATGACCTTCCTAGGAGCAGCTAGCTGGCTGTGTGGGATGCAGAGAGTGGGCTGGGACAGAGGCTGATGGCAGAGGTCATGGTGAGATGATGCATTAGCAACTTGGTTAATTGCATCATGTTTTCCCTCCATGTGACAGCCCTGGGTTTATGCCTCATCCCCAGCAGAGGACCGTGGAGGAAATTCAAATGGAATTTAAACGTTATCTGTGACAAGCTTTAACCCCTTGAATTAGTAACTCTGAGAATCTATGGGTTTCTTTCTTGGGATACTTTCAGAGCAGACACTGTGGTTTACTGGAAGGACAAGGTGCTGAGAGAGAGACCCCTTGTCTCTCCTTCCAGCTTTCTCCATTGAGAAAGCCCCTCGGATTTCTCAGTGTCTTTTTGGAAGATACCTTTTGGATATTGTTTTGGAAGATATTGCTAATCCTCTCCCTCCATAAGCATATTCAACAACAGGGCTATGACTGAGATGACCTTTCAGTCCCTGTACCCCAGCAGGATCTGAGCATTTTCTTTTCCTTCAGGAGCTGTCAGTCTTAACTTTCTGGTGCTTTTCCCACGGAACCCACCCTGCCTTTAATGTCGGAAAAATCTATGGTAGTTCTCAGGGCCTCCCAATCAACATTCTCTCTTGACTCTGCCTGAAAAGGCCACATCAGTTCCTTTCATGAAAAGCTTCGTCCTCTGGCTAAATACATCTAGCTCTCAGATGTAGAAATGGCTGATTTTCATCATGCCCTTTCCCAACCAAATTATTTCCTGAACTGCTCTCCCCTCCTGCTGGGTGCCCCAGCTCTCCTTTCTGAGAAGTTGGGGGAAGCCTCAAGTCCTCGGCATACTTTCACCTGGGGGGGGGGCAAGCGGGGCTGGTCGCGGGCCCCTGGCGGGCAGCTGCGCCCAGGGCTTTGTGCGTCCTCAGCGGCCGCACACCGCGGGGTCGCGTTGGGGACCTCCTGCCGCAAGGCTGTTTGGGGACCAAACTCTGCTGCGCGCCAAGGCCGCCGCCTCGGCACGGCGTCCGAGGCCCCAGGGAAGAGCCGCGGGAGTGCGCCCCGTGCCGGCGGCTTTGTGCCGAGCGCGCCCGAGCCGCGCCGCCCCTGCCGCCGAGCCCAGCCCAGCCCGCGCCCGGGCCCCTCGGGGAAGGGCTCGGAGGCGTCGGGGGCGGGGGCCGGGAGGAGGGAGCGTTCCTGCAAATCACATGATTTTCCCGCTTATATAAATCACAGCTTGTTTTTCTCCACTGGCTGCAGACTTAAAGGTGCAGTGTCTTCTTTCTCTCTCAAGGGCAGGGCTTCCCTTGGGTGCTTTAGACTGCCTTGGAGTTGGGTTGGAGTGGTTTCACCAATGAGCAAGTAAGGGTTCGGGGGTTAAACACATCCCCTCCCTCATACTTAGGGATGTTTTCCTGGGTTAGGCAATCCAGAGAAAGGAAAGGAAACACCATCACCAAATCAGCAACCAGAGCCTGCTCCAGGCAGCGTGGATCAGCAACCTTTCTGAACGACAATAACCCTTTAGAGCCACTGAAACCCTGGATGCTTGCATTTGGACCCCGAATTGGGAGAGTAACATGAAATTGGCCTGTGGGAGATTAGTGATGGCCAAGTCAGGTCTCCAAGGCCAGTGCTTACTCTTCTGACCAGCCTGGCTGTTTGAGGCCAACGTATGTGGGAAGAGAAGCAAAATCAAAATATATATATATCCAACACTTACTAGGTACTGTAGGGAGAAACAGACTCATTAGAGAGACTTCACCTGCAAGTGGTTTATGCTGTTGGGGTGATGAGATATATACATAGAGATAGAGAGACATGAGATATGGAGATTAAATAGCCCTAGTCAGTTTCAATGCCTGTTCCGGGCTAAACAGTAGAGAGTTACAAGACAGTGCATAATTACTGGGCTGATGAACAGTGCAGATAATGAATCCTGCAGGCTTTGGGGGGAGGGCTCTGGAGGCCTTGACTGCAGGTGGGCAGTTGAAAGGAGGGGACAGGCTGCTGGGGAAACAGGGTGCCATAGTGGGAAGTGCGTGTGGTGAGCAATCGTTTTTTTGCCATACTGGGCAATTGGGAGGTGGAGGCTGAGGCTAGAAAGCCATGGGAGGCCAGACACAGGCTTCTTGAGTGCAGGCTGAGTGTGAACTTGATCTCATGAAGGCAGCAAGGAGTCCAGCAAAGTGGGAGGGCAGGCAGGTCAAGTGATGAAGATGGTGTCTTAAGGACAACCAATTTGGCAGCTATGAACAGGGTAAATGGGAAGCACTGAGGGAAATCAATTGGAGACTTCTGCAAGGAACCAGGCAGGCATCAGGTCACAGTGCTGGGTGTTGAGAAAAAGTAGAAACCAACAGTGAGAGGTCACAGATGTTTTAAGAAAGGATTGAGATGACGGGATGATTGTGTATATGGGAAGGGGAGATATCACCAAAAGTGATGCAGATTTTGGGACCTGGGAGGCAGGGAGAAGGGACAGTCCCTGAGAGAAGGGGCAAGGGAGTGGGGAGGCCTTTTAGAGATTATATTTGCAAAGACTGTGGGATCTCAATGGGGAAGCTTCCAGGAGGCTGGAAGCCAGGGAAGAATCTGTAGAGAGGAAAGAAGCCAAGGGATGAACAAGATGCCGTGCATCTTGAAGCTAACAGAAAGAGAGTGATGAGTCCAGGGAACACCCTGGGATTAGGAGCAGGAGCCCCAATGCAAGGCTGTGGAGGCCATGTGCGAGCTCTTGTGGCAGCTCAGACAGTCAAGGATCTCT